>NC_138897.1:90063441-90551582 GCF_965194825.1 Balaenoptera physalus
ATGTTAAAATCTGAGAGGAAAGAAGAGGGCCATCGCTTACCCAGTGCTGCCATGATGAGGAAGAAGGAGGCGGCCACGAGGAAGGCGATGTCGGGCTTGGTGTAGGACAGCAGCTTCTGCAGCGTGGCCCCGGAGGCCTGCTCGGACGCGGGCCGGTCCTCCCCAGGGAGGCCCTCGGCCTCGGCCCCCGCCCCCCGCTCGACGGCCTTGGCGTCCGGCTGCACTGTGGACAGCAGCCACCAGAGCAGGAAGGACGCAGCGAGTGAGATGTAGGTCCACACGAAGAGGGCCCAGAACCACGGGTCCCGGACCGGCTTGCGTACCTCGGAGAAGAGCAGCAGCTTCACCATGGTGTAGATGCCCGCGAAGAGGCACACGAGGGCAATGACCGTCCACGAGGTCCGCAGCCGCCGGGGCCCCAGGGTGCTGTTCTTGGCCACGCCGATGGTGGCCCCCAGCAGCAGGCAGCTGCGGTACAGGCAGGCCGCCCAGAGGTCCAGCACCGAGTCAAAGATGTTGAAGTGCCGGATGTCCTCCAGCAGGCTGCGGTCCAGGTGGCTGAGGACGTAGATGGCCGTGGTCATGCCGACGTCCAAGCTCATGAAGGCCAGGGTCACCACCACTGCCTTCCACAGCTGCATCCTGCTGGCGGGTGGTGGGCAGGCACCGAGGGGCAGGCTCTAGCTCATGGGGGCAAGGCCATTGTCTGTGGGGCGAGGCCAGACCTGTAGGGGCAACAGGGAAAGGGGTTCAGGTGTGCTACTTGTTGGCTGTGTGACCTTGGGCAAGTCACCTGACATCTCTGAGCCTCAGATTCCTCATCTGTAAAACGGCAGTGACAAGAATACTGATTTCACAGAGGTATTGTGACGGTTCCACTCATTCAAGGAATATTTACTGAGCGCCCTCTGTGGGCCAGACTCTGTTCTTTGCACTGGGGATTTAACAGTGAACAAAAATAACAAAGATCCCTGCTCTTGTGGAGATGAGACACTCATGTCAGAGACAGATAATAAACATAATAACTAAATGATACAGTATGTTAAGAGATAGGGCTGGGGTGTGAGGAACGAGGGGCCATAACGGGTGGTGAGGGCAATTTTAAATAGTAGACCAGGGCTTCCCTGGTGGCGCAGTGGTTAAGAATCCGCCTGCCAATGCAGGGGACATGAGTTCGAGCCCTGGTCCGGGAAGATCCCACATGCCGCGGAGCAACTAAGCCCATGCGCCACAACTACTGAGCCCGCGTGCCTAGAGCCCGTGCTCCGCAACAAGAGAAGCCACCGCAATGAGAAGCCCGCACACTGCAACGAAGAGTAGCCCCCGCTCACCGCAACTAGAGACAGCCCGTGCGCAGCAACGAAGACCCAACACAGACAAAAATAAACAAACAAACAAACAAATAAATAAATAGGGGGCCAGGGAAGACCTCGCTGTGAAGGTAACCCTTGAGTAAGACTGGAAGAGGTGAGGGAGTCTGCCACGTGGAGATCTGGGGGAAAAGCATTTTGGACAGGTGGAACAGACAACGCCAGAGCCTGAGGTAGGAACGTGTGGCTTGAGGGAGGCAAAGAGGCCCCATGAGGTCAGAGAGGTGAGGGCGCAGGGATGTGCAGGGCTCTGCAGATGAAACTGAGATCAGCAAAGGATGTAATGAAGAGTCATTGTCTTATGACCACTACCACTACTACTACTATAATCATTAATTTCTCTGAACCTGTTTCTTCTTTTGTAAAATGTTAGCAGGAGGTTTAATATGTGAACATCAGGTCTGGGCACAGTGCCGAGCCCGTAATAATTGCTACTGATTGTTACCACATATAGTGCATGCTTAGTAAACGTTTGTCCACTTCCCTCCTCCCCACATCAGGCCTTCAGTCTCCCCAAATAAACCTGAACCCTCTTAGACCAAGAAGGGGTGTCTGCAGGCCCGTGAGCAACCCAGAGACGTTTGTATCTGCCTGGAAGTTTCCAGAATCTTTTCCTCCAGCCCAGGTTGCCCCTCGCCCTCAGCCCTAGCCCCTTGTGGTTTTCTGGAGCGTGATGTCTGCTTTGCCTAAGGTACGTCCCACGTTGGGTCCTTCAGGCCTGGACCAGGGCCTGGGAGACGCCAGGAGCTGCAGAGACACGGAGGGAGGTGGGCCTGGGGGCCTGAGTTTGGGAGTGGGGCTTGTCCAGGGCAGGACTGGGACCAGACTGGGTGTGCTCCTGAGTGCCACCTCATGACTTGGGTTCGTCCCTTTCTCCCCTGGGGTCTTTGTTGCCCCATCTGCAAAATGGGCAAAGCTCTGGAGTCCCCAGCGGAGGGGAGAGGTGCAGAGCAACAGGAGGGGTGACTGTGAGTAGTGACTGGGAACGGGGGCCAGACTGAGAGACCCTCTCCCCCCACAGCTCCAGTGCTCAGACCAATGTCAGAAACCGCACACAACCCCACGAGGCCGGTGCTTCCACATTCCCATTTACAGCTGGGGAAACTGAGGCACACAGAGGCAAAAGCACATGGCCCATATCACTCAGCCAACAAAGGCCCAAGCCAGGACTCGAGCCAGTGTGTGAAGGGTCCCAGCACCTGACTCGCAATCTCGGTACCACATGCCTGACACACAGCAGGTGCCCAATTACTACAAGCAAACAGTTACGCAGCACAGCCCTTCCTAGCAGCCCCGCCCTTTATGTGGGTCACGTGCTTTGTATGTGTCTGCTTATTTAATCCTCACAGCAACTTTACGAGATTTACACTATTATCATCCCCATTTAGCTGATGGAGAAACTGAGGCCCAGAGAAGCTAATAACTTGCCAAAGATCACACAGCTGGTGAGCAGCAGAGCCGGCATTTGAACGCAGAGCTGTCTAGTTCCAAAAGCTGGGCTCTAAACTGCTAAGCTAAAATGCTTGTCGATATAGCAGGTCCTTACTCACAGCAGCCAAGATACGGAAGCAACCTAAATGTCCATCGACAGATGAATGGATAAAGAAGATGTGGTACATATATACAACGGAATACTACTCAGCCATAAAAAAGAATGAAATAATGCCCTTTGCAGCAACGTGGATGGACCTAGAGATTATCATACTAAGTGAAGTGAGTCAGAAAGAGAAAGACAAATACCATATGATATCACTTATATGTGGAATCTAAAATATGACACAAATATTTATGAAACAGAAACAGACTCACAGACATAGAAAACAGACTTGTGGTTACCAAAGGGTGGGGAAGGGATAAATTAGGCGTTTGGGACTAGCAGATACAAACTACTGTATATAAAACAGATAAACAACAAGGTCCTACTGTATAGCACAGGGAACTATATCCAATTTCCTGTAATAAACCATAATGGAAAAGAATATGAAAAAGAATATGTATATATATGGATAACTGAATCACTTTGCTGTACACCAGAAACTAACACAACATTGTAAATCAACTATACTTCAATTAAAAAATATATATATATACATATAGCAAGTGCTAACAGAGAGTATTCATTGAAGGAGAATAGAGTCTATACCAGAGGGGGCTCAGCTAAGAAGCAGAACTGATGACACACAGTGACAACAATGACAACGACAGCAGCGACAGTAACAAGAGCTGACACTTATTGATGTTATCGTGCACCTGGCACTGTTCTGAGTGATTTACACGCATTCATCCTCACAAGAATCCTATGAGGTATGTTCTATTATTATCCCCATTTTCTGGTGAGAAAATTGAGGCGCAGAGAGGTTAAGTGACCTGCCCCAGGTCACACAGCTAGGAAGTGGCACACCTGGGATGTGAACCAAGGCCTTCGAGTTCCAAAATCTGTGCTCTCAACTCCAAAGGCATAATTCTTCAAAACAGCATCTCAGGGGTAGGCAAGACCTTTAACGATGCTCAGGAGGGTCTGAGATGCAGAGGGGACCCAGGGGCGTGACGGTCCCCAAGCCTGGGCCCTGCTGTCACCACAGCACTTCTAGGAAGACTCAAGTATGTCCTAGAGAAGACAGTTGCTTTGTCAGCAGCTGCCTCTCCAAGGGAAGCCAGGGCTGACTGGGAACAAGGGCAGGGGAGGGAGTGAAGGTGGGGAGAGGGGAACAGACACCCCCTGCCCAGGCCCTTGTTCCACCCCCAGCCCTGGCTGGGCTACCAGCGCAGGCTCCTATCTGCTGCAATGCAGAGGCCTCGAGGAGCCAGCAAGTGGGTGAGTGTGAGTCGGAGCCCAGGGAGGGATGCTCTTGGCCGGGTGCCTCACCAGGCCTCCTGGCCAAGCTACTGCCGGCTGCCTGGGCCCCGTCAGCCACCTTGGCTGCAACTCACCTCTTGGTGGGTACAAGGAGTCCCTTAGCTGCCGGGAAGGAGCTGGGATTCAGAAGTGGGACAGGAGGCAGATCTGCCAGAGAGCAGCCCAGGGGCTTGGCCAGCTCTCCCCATCCCCACTCCCAGTCACCGGGTCAGTCCCTTCCCGACACCCTCCACTTCGGGTAATGTCATTTGACAACCACCCACCTGGGAGCCCCAGCTGTTTATCTTCTTCACTGGAATAAAAGAAAATTTTGCACTCCAGCATCACAGACTATTTGAACCATGTTTTACAGATGGGGAAACTAAGGTCCAGAGAGGGAGGGAGAGGGGCTTGTCTCAGGTCACCCTGTAAGCTGGGGACAGAGCAGCAAGAGCACCAGGGTCCCCAGCTCCTAAGTGCTGAGTCCCCCTGCTCCAGGCTCTGATGGAGCAGAATCCAACTTGGGTCAGGTTACAGCCCTCAGTGGGGACAGACTACTCTGTTACTTTTAAAGTTACTGAGCAGGAGAGTGAAGGGGACAAGACCACCAGCCAAGACTGGGAGGAGGGGAGGATGGGGGCCAGCGGGCTGGTTGGAGCCATGTCCGAGCACACCATCTGCCTGACCTGGAGGACGCAACTGGGCTTGGCCAGGTGGAGCTGGAGGGCAAATCGTGGGCACATGGGTGACGTGTGTGCCCCAAGGGACAAGGACAAGGTGGTGGCCAGAGGTCAGAGCAGGCACTGCCCAGGGCCTGATGTGCCCAGGAAGACAGGGTCAACTCGCCTTGACCCCAAGAGCTAAGGAATGGCACAGGATTAACAAGGGACCGCATCCCCACTGCAGGTCCTGTCAAAGGCTTTTCTTCCCGGTAGAAGAAATGGTGGTTGGGGCATCTCCAGCTGTCAGGTGCACAAAAGGAAAGTCTGGAACAGCCAGGAGATAACAAATAGCAATTATTATCATAACCACAGCAGCTATAGTTTATGGGGTGTTACTAAGTGCTTGACAATGTGCTAAGTGCCTGTCACCTCCCATCCCAGTTAATCCTCACCACTACTCTGGGACGTTCTCTTGGTTATCATTCCCGTTTCACAGATAGGGAAACAGGGGCTTGGGGAAGTCAAATGACCTGAAGAGAATAGGCAAAGGCAGAGGTGAAACCCCACACTTCACTCTCTGGGCCCAGGTTATTCAGGGCTCCCAAGAAAGGGTCCTGAAGGATCTGGGGGGCCCACGCAGCTCAGTTCTCCCCCAACTTTGGGGGTGAACTTTTCACCCCAAAGCAGTCATCACCCAGCTGACTGGGGCTGGTTCTGTGGGACAGTGTCACTGTGGGGTCTCCGGATGCAGGGCCAGGACTCAGGTGAGTCCACGTTATTCCATCCTGACCCCCACCCTTGCTGAGCCCGCACATCCCACACTGGCACTTGGGGAAGTTGTTTCAGATAACTCACTGCTCTAGGTGAGGCAAACTGGGGAGTCACTGTGGCCTTCCTGCCGTCCTCCTCTTGTCACCTGGCACCTGCCCACCTGAAGCAGGGGAACTGAGGCCAGCCTAACCCCAGGGCTGGGGGAGTCCTGTCAGACCAGCTTAAAGCTGTCTGAATTAACGTCATGTCTGGGGAGGGGGCACCCTGTTTTAACAAAGAACTAGAAATAAGGGAGAGGCCCTTGGGAAGCCACAGGCCTAACTGCCTGGGGGGATGCAGAGAAGGGTCAGCCCACTGGCCAGCTGGGGGGACTGAGGGGAAGGGGTTTGCCAAGGTCGGCAGGTCTAGGCCTGCTCCCAGGCTTCTGACATAGCCAGCCTCTGAGGATCTGTGGGCAGGCACCGCTGTAGGGTGTGGGGAGCCCTCAGAAGAGGCTCCAGTCCGGTCCTGGGGGGAGAACAGCCATCCCAGGATCCACGCCAAAAGGCACCCGCACCATTTTCCAAGAGGTGGCGGCACCTGAATGGTTAAAAAAAAAAAAAAAGGCAACATTCTCCCTGCGGCGTGGAAAGGATGCTGCAGGGATGGGGGGCTGGGACCTGCGGCTGCGGGTGCTAGGGTACCAGGGCGGGGGCCCAGGAAGGCTCCCACCTTCAACTGAGATGCCTACTCCATCCCCGGGGCAGGGAGAGCCAAATGTCCCTCCAGCCTGTGCCCGGCCTGGCACCTCGACTTGAGAAAGAGCCGGGTCGGGGGTCCCGGGCCCCGCACTCTTACCTGTCACCTTACCTGGCACCAGGTGAGCCGTGGGGAGGGGGCGCCGCGGGCTGGGGTCCTCAGGGGCGCGGGTTCCGCGCGGTTCATTGGAGACAGCGCCCGGCGCCCCGCTCGCTCCACCCCTCCCGTCTCTCCCTCCTCCCGCTTCTCCTCAGGGCCTCCCGCCCCCGGCTGCGCAGCAGCAAGGTCGGAGCAGAGGGGGGCGGGCACACAGGCCAGCTGACGGGCGGGGCGGGGCCTCCTGGAGGACGGGGCCTTCGTGGGGCGTGACCACGGCTAGCCACCGCCCACCTGCGACGAGCCCCGCCCTCCTCCGCAGGCCAGGCCCTTCCTCTCGGTGCTCCGCCGCTGGAGACCTCAGGCCCGTTCTGAGCAGAGGGAAACGGCCACACCTGCTGGGGGCGCCTGCTCTTTAACCGTCCTTTTCCTCTGGAGGGACTACCTGCCAACCTTGGAGGATGGAGGTTATGATCCTCATTCCTTCATTCATTCGACCAATATTTGTTGAAAGGCACCTACTATGTGCCGTGCACCATTCTAAGCGTTTGCGATGCTACAGGGAACAAAACGAGATCCTTGCCCTTCTGGAGCTGACATTCTAGTGAGGGAGTCAGGCGATACACATAATGAATAAGTAAATTATACCTGTTGGAAGGGAATACATTTCATGGAGAAAAACAGAGCCAGGGTGGTGGGGATCGGGAGAGGGGGACAGCCGTATGTACTCAGTGATCGCTAGGGGCTAGCTGCTGGGTGCTGTGTGTGAAAAAAGACGGAAAACTCCCAACCTTCGCGGGGTGGGGGAGATAGAAAACCAACAAGTAAATACATAATTTCATGTGGTGCCGAGTATGATTTATTTCCTGTAAAGGAAATAAAACTGGGTGAGGCAATGGAAAGTGCCATGGGGCTTCTTTAACTGGGAAGGGCTCCCTGAGAGAGGTGAAAGGTGAGAAGGAGGGAGCCATGGAGAGGTCTGGGGGGAGAGCATTCTACGTGAAAGGAACTGCCAGTGGAAAGGCTCTGAGGTGGGAACTCACCTGGCATTTGAGGAACAGAAAAGGGATCAGTGTGGCCTGAACCAAGAACTGAGGAGAGTAGGTCAAGCCCAGAGGGGCGGCAGGTGAGGCAAGATATACCCCCATCTCTCCAGCCTCCGATCAGAGGCTAAAAATGCTCTCTGAATTTAAAACAGTCTCTGCTCCTGACATGGGGCAGCGTCCTTCAAGGGGAATTTGGCAAAGTGCAGAATTGTAAATGCATTTTTTTTTTTCCTGACCCAGTAGGAATTTCTTCTATAGATAGACTTGTGGAGGGAGTGAAGATACTAGTCTGCAGATAGTCACTGGAGTAGCAAAAGTCTGGAAATAACCTAAATACCCTTCCGTGGGGAACTGGCCAAATAATTACAGAGCATCGCTCAAAAGAATACCCTGTAGCAAGGGGGGGGAAAGAATCTATGTATCTATCCATACACAAATGTTACCTAAAGGTATGAAATGACCTCCAAAATCTATTGAGTAAAAACAAGGGGTAGAATCAAGTTGAAGTGTGATACTGTTTGTGCAAAAACAAAAGCAAATATATAATTGTATGTGAAGAAAAGCTCTTGGATGGATTATCCAAAAGCTAGAATGACTCAGGTCTGGGGCCAAATCCAGGCTCTGTTATTTTTGCTGTGTGAAAATAGCCAACACAATATTGAAGGAGCAAAACAAATTCGGTGCACTGACACTACCCAACTTCAAGACATACCATAAAGCTGCAGTAATCAGGACAGTGTGGTGTTGACAAAAGAACAAATAGATCAATGGGACAGAATAGAGAGCCCAGAAATAGACCCATATAAATATAGTCAACTGATCTCCGACAAAGGAGTAAAGGCAATACAGTGGAGAAAAGACAAATGGTGCTTTGCAACAAACGGTGCTGAAACAACTGGACATACACATGCAAAAAAAAAAAAAAAATCTTGACACAGACCTTACACGTTTCACAAAAATTAACTCAAGATGGATCATAGACCTAAATGTAAAACGCAAAATTATAAAACTCCTACAAGATAACCTAGGAGAAAATCTAGATTTTCTTGGGCATGGAGATGATTTTTTAGATGTAATACTAAAGGCATGATCCATGAAAGAAAGAATTGATAAGCTAGACTTCATTAAAATTAAAAACTTCCACTCTGCGAAAGATATTGTCAAGGGAATGAGAAGATAAGCCACAGACTGGGAGAAAATATATCTGATAAAGGACTGTTATCCAAATATACAAAGAACTCTTAAAGCTCAACAATAAGAAAGCAAATAACCTGATTTAAAAAGAGGGAAAAGACCTGAACAGACACCTCACCAAATGAAATACACAGATGAAAAATAAACGTGAAAAGATGCTTAATGTAATTTGTCATTAGAAAATTGCAAATTAAAACAACAATGAGGTACTATTACATACCTAATAGAATGGCCAAAATCCAAAACAGTGACAACACCAAATGCTGACGAAGATGTGGAGAAACAGGAACTCTCTTTCATTGCTGGTGGGAATGCAAAACAGCACAGTTACTTTGGAAGACAGTTTGGCGGCTTCTTATGAAACTAAACATACTTCTACCATACGATCCAGCAATCATGCTCCTTCATATTTACCCAAACGAGTTGAAAACTTATGTCCACACGAAAACCTGCACATAGATGTTTATAGCAGCTTTATTCATAATTGCCAAAACTTGGAAGCAACCAAGATGTCCTTCAGTAGGTGAATGGATAAAATGGTAATTCAGACAATGGAATATTACTCAGTGCTAAGACTAAATGAATTACCAAGCCATAGAAAAGACATGGAGGAAACATAAATGCATATTACTAAGGGAGAGAAGCCAATCGGAAAAGGCTACACACTGTATGATTCCAACTATATCATATTCTGGAAAAGATCAAACTATGGAGACAGTAAAAGGATCAGTGGTTGCCAGGGGTTAAGGGAGGATGGGGGGATGAACAGGCAGAGAGTAGAGGATTTTCAGGGCAGTGAAACTATTCTGTATGATACCGTAATGGTAGATATATGGCCCAATACATTGTCAAAAACCATAGAATATACAACTCCAAGAGTGAACCCTAATGTGAACTATGCACTTTGGGTGATAATGATGCATCAATGTGACACTCGATTGTAACAAATGTACCACCTGGTGTGGGATGTTTGTAGTGGGGGAGGCTCTGTGTGGGAGGGGGGCAGGGAGCACGTGGTAAATCTCTGTACTTTCCACTCCATTTTGCTATGAACCTAAAACTGTTCTAAAGAATAAAGTCTATTAAAAAATTGGTTAAATGGCCAATTTTATGTTATGTATATTTTAACCACAATAAAAATTGTTCATAGCAGCTTCATTCATGACATCACCAAACCGGAAACAATGCAAATGTCCATCAACTGTAGAATGACTCAGTGAATGGTGGAGTGGTCACCAGGTGGAATACTATGCAGCCACTGCTACACATAATGACACTGATGAATCTTAAAAACATAACGCTGGGCTTCCCTGATGGCGCAGTGGTTAAGAATCCGCCTGCCAGTGCAGGGGACATGGGTTCGAGCCCTGGTCCGGGAAGATCCCACATGCCGCAGAGCCCGCGTGCCACAACCACTGAAGCCTGCGCGCCTAGAGCCCGTGCTCCACAACAAGAGAAGCCACCACAATGAGAAGCCTGCACACCTCAATGAAGAGTAGCCCCCACTCGCCGCAACTAGAGAAAGCCCACGTGCAGCAATGAAGACACAACACAGCCAATAAATAAATTAATTAATTAATTTTAAAAGAAAGAACATAATGCTGGGGGTGGGGGAGGATAAATTAGGAGTTTGGGATTAGCAGATACAAACTACTATATATAAAAGAGGTAAACAAGGGAACTAGATTCAATATCCTGTAATAAACCATATAGGAAAAAAAGTATGAAAAAGAATACATACAATATAAATGAAAAAGAATGTATGTTATATATGTATGTATAACTGAACACCAGAAGCTGACACATTGTAAATCAACTATACTTCAATTAAAAAAAAAACATAATGCTGAGTGAAAGAAGTGGTATACAAAATAATACATACTATATGATTTTATTTGTATCAAATTCAAGAACAGGCAAGACTGATCTTTGCTCTTAGAAGTCAGAATAGTGACTACCCACGGGAGGTGGGTAGTGACTGATGGGGACATGGATGCGGGCTTCTGCAGGGCTGGGATGTTCTGTTTTGGGATCTGGGTGCTGTCTAGTTTGTGAAAACTCACCAAACTGTACACTTATGATTTGTGCCCATTTGTGCATGTGTGCTGTCAATTCAAAAGAATATGTATAGACACATATATACATATATACACACATACATACCATACATATATACATATACATACATGTACACGTACACACACACACACACACATCACTCTGGAATCCAAAGGATGGGTGTTCTAATTCTGGTTCTGCACTCACTAGGTTTATGACCCTGGACAGGCCCCTGTACTTCACTGAGCCTCTGTTTCCTCATCTGTAAAATAGGGATAATAATACCTCACAAGGTCAACAAAAGTACGTCAGTGCTGGCTACGAGCGTACTGATTCGGTGCTTACTATTAATATTCTGGCTGCTGTTCCCAGTGGTGACCAAGCCCAGGCGGGGGCAGGGTGGGGCTGGGGACTCTGTTTCCAAGGAAGAGATGGGGCATGGGGAGGACCAGTCTAAACTGAGGAGCAGGAAACGGTTATCTTGCAAAAACTACTGTAAAAGGAGAATACTAGCCAGGGAGCCTGGGTGTGCACGTGTGTGTGTGTGTGGGGGGGGGGGAGCTGCTCGGGTCCAGCCTGCGTGGTGGCTGCCTGGGGAGCCGGTCTCCCCTGGGCCTCCTGGGGAAGGAAGGCACTTAGGAGTGGAATGAACGCAGAGCTGGGGAAATGGATCCTTTCCTGGAGAGCAGGGCCCTTCACTATCGCTGGGCAATCAAGATGGCTGTAAAACTTTAATCACCTTCTCAGGCCACACAGCTCTGGGCTGGGGAGCTGGGTCCTTGAGGGGGGAAGCAGGTCCCCAACCGTCGTTCTCCTCCCTGGGGAAGCCTGGTAGCTTCAGGAGGCTTGGGCTGGGCCCCAGGATCTCCGCGGCCCAGTGACCTGGATTTCACACCTGAGGAGGGGAGGGGGCACTGAGAGACCTGGCCGTGCCTTTAGGAACAACCCAGCAGAGTCAGACTTGGGCTCCATTCCAGACTCCACCACGTATGAGCTGTGTGACCTTGGTGGGTCATTCAAGCCATCTGAACCTCGTTTTCCAAATCTGTAAAATGGGGATAGTTCCTACCGCATAGGGTTTGCTGTGAGGACTAAACAGCTTCCCTTTGCAAACAGAGTAAAATCCAAAATGTTACCAGTGGCCTACTAAGCCCAATTTAGTCTCAATACCATCTGGCCTCGTTCCCTATGACTTGCCCTCCTGTACGCTTCTTGCTGTTCTCCAAGCATGCCAAGCTCAGCCCACTGCAGGGCCTTTGCCCCGTCAGTCTCCCTGTCTAGAACCCTTTCCTGCAGATCTCGCTGCAGCAGTTAGAGTGCAGCTGAAATGTCACTCTTCAGGAGGCCTTCCCTGGCCACCGTGTCTGAAGCAGCCACCTCTGGGCACTCGCCATCCCATCAGCCTAGTGCCTTCCCGGCACTTACAACTGAACGAGGATAACCTGATCTCGTACTGGTCTCCTTGCTTGTTCCTGTCTCCCCCACTCGACTGAAAGCTTCAGAAGGGCAGGGATCTTGTCCGTCACTCAAAACACACTTCCACACACTCACACGCACTCCTTCCACACTAGCAGACAAGAGGGTCTCGCTGCCCCTGCCCAACCAGTGTGAAAACCAATCAGGCTGTTGTGCAGGCTCTGTCCAGAGAGCAGGGGCCCTCTTCCGGCCCCTCAAGGTGCTGGAGGGGAGACCTGGCTGGCTCGAGCCTTGGTCCCCCGAATGTGCTGATGGAGACAGCTGGGAGGACGGCCTGGTACCGCGTCACAGGGCTTGGAGGTCTCCCATCTTCCTTCTGGGGTCCTGGGGCTTCAGCAGGAGCAAGGGGTGGGCCGCGGAGCCCTAGAGAAGAAAGGAACAGGGGCTGTGTTGCCTCTGTGTGTGTGTGTACGTGTGACTGTGTGTGGGATGTGAGTGTGGGTGAGTACATTTGTGCAGGTGTGCATGTGTGTGAGATATTGGGTGTACGAATAGGAGTGTGCGACTGTGAGTGTATGTGGAATGCTGTGTGTGTTCAAGCGAGGGTGAGTGTTGATGGTATGTGTGAGGGTGTGAGCGCATGTGTGACTGTGTGTGAATGTGTGTTAGCATGTGTGAGCATGTAAGGCTGTATTGTGTGTGTGTGACTGTGGATGTGAGTGTGTGAGCGTGAACCTGTGTCTACACATGGGGAAAGGAAAGCAGAGTTATCAAGAAAATGCCAACAAGGGAATTCCCTCACAGTCCAGTGGTTAGGTCTCGGTGCTTCCACTGCAGGGGGCATGGGTTCGATCCCTGGTCGGGGAACTAAGATCCCACAAGCCACATGGTGCAACCAAAAAATATATATATACATATATTTATATATGAAAAAGAAAGAAGGAAAGAGAGAGACAGAAAGAGAGACAGAGAGAGGAAGGGAGGGAGGGAGGAAGGAAGGAAGGAAGGAAGGAAGGAAGGAAGGAAGGAAGGAAGGAAGGAAGGAAATGCCAACAAGCCCAAAGAGAAAAGTTAACATCCCTCAAAATCCCACCACTCAGAGAATTCCTATTGTGGTGAACAGGGAACTCAGAGGGCAGACTGTTGGGTTCAAACCCCATATGTGTCCCTTACTGGAGAGTGACAGGGGGCAAGTCACTGCACCTCTCTGGGCCTCAGGTTCCCCCGTCTGTAACACGGTGATATAATAGTGCCTAGCTCAAAGGTTTGCTGTAAGGATGAAAGGAGATAAGGTGGGTGGTAGATGTGTTAGCTCAGGTCCGGTAGAGAGGAGCCTCGGTCAACAACCCTGTTGATCTAGGGTAAGGGCCAGAGTCTTAAAGCCCCAGAGTCTTCCTCCCCACCCTCATCCCTGCATCACGCTGAGCCATGGAGGGAACTCTAAGGCAGGGGGCAGGGGTCATTTCCAGGGGTCAAGACTTCCTCCCCAGCTGCACGCCTTAGTTCTGCCAGCTCAATAGGATTGACATCCAAGCTTCTTCTCGGGGCTTTGCAGACCGGGATCTTGGGGATGCATGGCGGACCATGACGGGGTTCCCAGGTATGGCTTGCGTGTGCTGTGATGGGTCTCCCCGAGGATGGAGGGCACGCTCTGTAAGACAGAAATACACTCATCTCACACCGCGGCTGTACAGAACTTGAACCTGGTTGCACTGGGTGTGGCCACCGACCGACCACGCCCTATTCACACCTGAATCCGTCGGGAGCACCACCGGAAGTCTCACCGGACGGAGCGTTTTCGTAGGGACACTCACTGGGGCGATCCGCGGCGAACCCTAAGAGACTGTGGCGTTGGCAACGGGAGCGCCGGGCAAGGACGCGGGATAAATGCTAAACCCAAGCTCAGACGCACAAAACTGGAGAGCAGTTGGAGGGAACGAGGTCAGACCCTAGAGCTCTGTCCTCGTGGCGTTCGCTGGTTCTTCAAAACCTCCGAGCAGAAAAGGGAGCCAGCGTTTAAGCAGAGGATCTTGAGATCCCGAGTCCCTACTTCTCCACGTCCTGTGAATGTGTGACTCAGTTCACCTATCTGTAAAGTGGGACAATTAATTCCCGCCTCGTGGATGGAGAAACTCTGAAGCGGAACGAGAAGGCCGCGTGCTCCCAGCGGAGGCTGCCAGCCCCAACCCGGCCGGGAGCATCTTCCTGCACCGCAGACCGTTTTCTGGGGCGGAGTCTTCGTTCTTTTCCGCACTTGGGAATTTAGAACGGACCCTTGGCCGCTGGTTCCAGACCGCCTCGGCTGGGGGCGTATCCGGAAGTGTCCCTACGGAAGCCGGCGGGTCCGCGCGCGGCACCTCACCATGGGGACCGCGGCGGCTCCGCGGCGCTTCTGCCGCTGCGCCTGCTTCTGCTCCGAGAACTTGTACGTGGCGCGCTACGGCCTGCACGTGCGCTTCCGGAGCGAGCAGCAGCTGCGCCAGGACTACGGCCCCGTGAGTGGCCTCTATTGGCTCTGCGGGGAAATGGGCGGGGAGGGGTCGTTTGCTTTGCCTTTGGCGCGCTCAGGTCTGACGATAAGAATGACTTAACCTTTAGGTACCTCATTGTTTTCAACCTTAAATGGGGATAGTGGTGTCCTTAGTGAGGTTGTCGTGAGGAATGAATGAATGAACGTACATGCAAAATGCTCAGGGCAGGGCCTGGCTCAGAGTACTCTGTCAGCGTTATTACCAAGAGCAGCTGGGAACCCTGCTCTGTGCTCAACGTGCTTATCGCATTCCATCCTTACAATGATCCTGTGAGGTCGGATCATCTCCACTTCAAGGAGAAACTGAGGCTCAGAGACGTTTAAGTGACTTAAACGTCACAAGGTCACACCGTCGCGCTCACTGGCCTTTCTGCTCCCAGATCCTGCGCAGCCGAGGCTGTGTCAGCCCCAAGGACTTCCAGCAGCTGTTGGGAGAGGTAACAACTCCCCGCCCGCCCTCGATTGCTCCCTCCGCACCCAGCCTGGCCCTTCCTCTTTAGATTTGCATCAGCAGTATGAGGAGTCTCCCAGCCGCAGGCCTGCCAGTGTCAGACCCTTAGACCTCCCCTTTCCCCCTTCCTGTCCTCACTCACCACAGCACCTGGGTCCTGGCAGCAGAAAAAGAGAAATAAGGAAAAACGCCAAGTTGTCTGCCTCATGCCCTTTTGAGATGAGATACTTGGGCTCCGGGGAGGAGTCACTTGCCCAGGGTTTCACAGCAGGTGGAGTTGAGGTCCCACCCAGGGCCGCCTGGCTCCTGGCTCTTCAACCCTCCCCCCACGCCACTTCTGGGGCTGCTGCTTGTCTCCCACCGGGGGGTTAACTGTCGGGAAGCTTCCCAGGACAGCCCGCTGCAGCCTCTGGAACACAAGCTTTGACCGGGACTCTGTTTCCCCTCCTTGAGTGGGCCCAGCTGGTTGAGGAGCAGCGAGGGGTCTCATCCCAGCCAGGCTCAGGCTGGTGCAGCCCTGAGTGGGATGGGCCCCCTCCTGGAAGGATTCCCCTTCAGCTAACAGCTTAGCACCTGCCATTTACCCTGGTAGAGTCAGGAGCACAGGGAGACGTTGCTCCCAGCCCTGGCCATGCCCTGGGCTTCCTGAGCCTCAGTTTCGTCATCTGCACAGTGGCCTCGGGGGGGATGGGAGGCCCCAAGCTCATAACCAGGCCCTGTGTGACCCCAGCTTGAGAAGGAGGTGGAGCGGCGGCAGCGGCTGGGGCAGGAGTCGGCTGCCAGGAAGGCCCTCATTGCGAGCTCCTACCACCCAGCACGGCCCGATGTCTACAACTCGCTGCAGGTACCTGGCCAGGACAGGTTACTGGAAGGAGGCGGAGGCATCCGGGCCTGGGGGCTGTCTGCCCCACGGCTTGTGTGTTTTGCCCCCAGGATGTGGCTCTGGCCCCCGAGTTTCTGGCCGCAGTTGAGTACAGCACATCGCCAGGTGCAGACCTCCAGGGCCTTCTGCAGCGGCTGGAGACAGTGTCGGGTGAGGTTTTGGCCCATCACCTTGCAGCACTGGGGGTGGGAGACTGAGGTCCCTCCACCCACCATATCTGCCTCCAAAAATCAAACCAGCAGGACTGAGAAGGGCTGGCGGGACAGACCCATCAGGAGCAGGGCATCTGTATCCATTCACTCACTTATCCAACAGTTATTCAGTGCCTTGCATCAGACACGCTCAAATAGGGGTTTTTGAAGAGGTTAACAAAGGGACAGTTGAGACAAGTGTGGGCTAAGGAATCAGCAAGGGATGGGGAGGGACCCGCCCCAGGGCTAGCAGCGGGCGTGGGGTTGGGGGTAGGGAGCCTTTCCTATCCCAAGACCTGAAGGAGTGGGCAAGAATGAGGTTTCTTGAACCTGCCAGGACCTGAAGCTGTGGGAGAGGGCTCGCCGGACGGGGTGCACATCTGAATTTGGAGGCTAGACCTCAGGGCAGGGTGAGGCTTCAGGGATGAGTGGGAGGCCCAAGAATAGGGCTCCCCTGCCGCACGTTATGTCATTTAATCATCACAAGAGCCCTGAGAGGTGAGTACTCACGTCATCCCCATTGTACAGATAAGGAGACTGAGGCTGGGGGAAGTGAAAAGGTTATGGGCAGATTGAAACCTACACCGGAGCTCCCGACCAACCGACTGTCCCTCCCTCCACAGAGGAGAAGCGTATCTACCGGCTGCCGGTGTTCACAGCGCCGTTCTGCCAGGCCCTGCTGGAGGAGCTGGAGCACTTCGAGCAGTCGGACATGCCCAAGGGAAGACCCAACACCATGAACAACTACGGGGTGGGTGAGGCTCCACCCCGTGGGCCCGAGGAGGTGGGGACATCGTCTGGTGAGACGTACCCCAGCGCTGCAGACCTTCTCCAAGCCTCGGTTTCCCCATCTGTAAAATGAGATCACAGGATTATTATGAAGTTAAGCACGTTGATGTTTGCAAAGCACTTAACAGTGTCCTTAGTAAGGGACTCCCCCAGGGACCCAGGGTGAGGCCCTACCAGTTTCCCTGCTGACCCTGGGATCCCCCTCCCAGGTGCTGCTACACGAGCTGGGCCTGGATGAGCCACTGGTGACGCCACTGAGGGAGCGCTTCCTGCAGCCGCTGATGGCCCTGCTGTACCCAGAGTACAGGGGCTGGCTGGACACCCACCGCGCCTTCGTAGTCAAATACGCGCCAGGCCAGGATCGCGAGCTGGGCTGCCACTACGATAACGCCGAGCTCACCCTCAACGTGGCCCTGGGCAAGGCCTTCACGGGGGGCGCCCTCTACTTTGGGGACCTCTTCCAGGTTAGTGTGTGTGACCCGTGGGGCAGGGCCGGGGCCACCGAGAGTGCCCAGGCCTGAGCCCCGCTGTCCACAGGCGCCTTCGGCCCTGGCCAACCCCCTGGAGGTGGAGCATGTGGTGGGCCAGGGCATCCTGCACCGGGGGGGCCAGCTGCACGGGGCCCAGCCCCTGGGCACTGGTGAGCGTTGGAACCTGGTCGTCTGGCTCCGTGCCTCTGCTGTGCGCAACCGCCTCTGCCCCATGTGCTGCCGCAAGCCCGACCTGGTGGATGATGAGGGCTTCGGCGACGGCTTCACCCGCGAGGAGCCCGCCACGGTGGATGTGTGTGCACTGACTTGAGCCTGGCTGGGGTCAGTGTGGGGGGGGTGAGGGGCAGAAATAAACACCCTGCAGCCCTCAGCACATCTTGGTTCAAAGGGACACACAAGCTTCTGGGTCATTCTTTCAGCAGACACGTTGGCTTAGGTCGGGTCTGTTAGAACCAGAGCCTGAGACAGGGATTCCTGTGCAGGGGGTTTAAGGAGGGGATACTCTTGGGAGAAGAGGGAGCAGGACAGAGCAGGAAGGAACTGGGCCGAGATGGTTTGAAATGGCATCCAGCCTCAGCCCGATCCCACGGGGCTCTCTGGAGCATGAATCATCCCCCAGTTTGCCCTCCACATCAGATATTGGC
This sequence comes from Balaenoptera physalus, assembly GCF_965194825.1. NCBI lineage: Eukaryota > Metazoa > Chordata > Mammalia > Artiodactyla > Balaenopteridae > Balaenoptera > Balaenoptera physalus. The sequence continues at coordinate 90,081,608 of NC_138897.1, forward strand.
TACAGGGTGTTTTGGGGTAGGGGGGTAGTGAGTAACTTCCCAGACATCCGTCTCCAGGGCAAGGTGGTTCCCAGCGGCCAAGGGAATCTTCGAGAGAAGAGTACAGGTGTGAGGGACTTCCCTGGTGGTCCAGTGGTTAAGAATCTGCCTTCCAATGCAGGGGACGTGGGTTCAATTCCTGGTTGGGGAACTAAGATCCCACATGCCGTGGGGCAACTAAGCCCATGCACTGCAACTACTGAGCCCGCGCACGTCAACTAGAGAGTACGTGCGCCACAGCGAAGAGCCCACGTGCCGCAACTAAGACCCGACGCAGCCTAAAATAAATACATAAAATAAAAAATAAATAAATGTTAAAAAAAAAAAAAGAGTACAGGTGTGAGGTGTCAGCAGCAGACACCACGCTGGGAGTGAGCGCCCCGTCTACATAGGGGATTTAGATGGGCCACCGACAGCATCTTCTGGACCGTGTGGAGGGGTTACTGCAGAGGGATTAAAAGCAGGGACTTGGAGCCAGACCTCTTGGGTTCGAATTCTGATTCGGCCGCTTCCAGCTGTGACTGTGGGTAAGCCACGTGATTCTCCGTGCCTTTGTTTCCTCCTCTGGAAAGTACTCGTGTCCTAGAGGTGTTGTGGAGATCAAGTGACTTCCCTTTTATACAGTGATTTTTAACAGACCTGTGAGTTTGCTGCTGTCGTTACTATTGAAGAGTTTGCAACTTGGCGGCCCCAGGATTGGATGAGGCATGCAGCTATGCTGTGTTTGGGAGGGTTTTCCATGTTTAAAGCTTGAGTTCTGGCTTCCATGGGAAGGTGGGAAGATCTGGAAACACCGGGCCCCAATCGACACTGCAGTAATCAGCGGGAGCGGACTCAGTTGCCTCCACTCTAGACAGGCCTGCGGTGCACTTCCTCACAGGGGTCCTTCCGTCATTCATTGTCATGCTCTCTCTGGTCCTTATGGACATTTGAGTTTGCTACGTGTGTATTACTGGGTGGAGACGGTGTAAAGACCAAGGTTCTGGAGCTTACGGCCCGTTGCAGTGGACACGTTCGCAGACAATCCAGAGAGGAAAGCGGCGCGCAGTCGCCCTCTTCCCTGGGGCATCACGGAGACTAGGGATGCTGCGGGCGCGGCGAAAGGACAGCGATGAGAGAGGACATAGCTGCGGCAAAGGACCCGCGGGCTCCGGGACTGGCGCCAGGCTGGAGAGCAGGTCTCTCGTCTGGGAGCTCCGCCTGGAGCCCCAGCTCGCCTCTCCGGGAGGTCAGTGCGTCAGACTCAGTTTCTTGGGCTGTCCCAGAGACGGAACTTGGGGCTTCAGAACTAAAGGCAGCAGCGCCTTGCTTCGCGGTCGGACAGCCTCCCAGAGCACTGTCCCGGGCCGGAAGTTGCCCAGCCGCCGCTTCGTCACGCGAAGGCGTGGTGCGGGGTTGGCGGTCCGGCCGGATGGGCGGTTGAGGAGGGAGCGGAGCAGCCGCGGGGACTTTCTTTCAGGCGGCGAGGCCGCGGAGGGCGCGGGGTGGAGGTACGAGCGCGCGGGAAGGAATGAAGGACGCACCTGGCAGCTGAGGATCGTGGCCGTTTCTAGAGGCGCCTGAGGCGCGTGCGCAGGCGTGGAGCGTCCGGGCGGGGGCGGGGGCGGGGGCGGGCCCTTAAAGGGGCCGCAGCGGAGGATTCGGGAGTCCGCGGAGAACCCGGGGTACCCAGGGGTGGGGGTGGGTGAGGATCGTGCGGTTGCACGGACCCCTTCAGTATCCCTGCTCCGGGTGGTGACCAGGCCCCGAGTAGAGCCGCCCTCGGAACCCAGTCTGTGGGCCGGCCCTGTGATCAATCCCCAGTTTAAGCGCGTCTCCCCGTCTCCAGCCCGCGGCGCTATGGCTCATGTCGGCTCTCGCAAGCGCTCGAGGAGTCGCAGCCGGTCCCGGGGGCGAGGGTCGGAAAAGAAAAGGAAGAAGAGCAGTAAGGACGCCCCGAGAAGCTGCTCGGCTTCTAGATCCCAAAGCCGCAAGGCCAGCACCACCTCCTCTGGGGCGGAGGGTGAGAACCAGAGGGAATGGGAAAGGGGTGAGGGAACTTCATGGAGGAAGTTGCAGGCAGCTGGGCGGGCTTCTCCGGACTGGCTGTGGGGAAATTGCGGTGAGCGCTCTTCAGAGGGACACAGAGTGTAGATCCTGGATATCTGGGTTGAAAGACGCTCAGAATCCGGGGGCTGGGCCAGCCCATTGAGTACGGAGTGAAGGGAGCACTTCATCATATTTTTGGTGCAGCTGGGTTTGAGATAATGGAGGCTGGCCGCCCTGCTCCTGGGCAGTGACTGCGCAGCCCAGAAAGTGCCTCTCCACAGGGTGCAGAGCCCTCCTCTAGAAAGCCCTGCCGGGAGGGTCTCACCCCTCTGTAGTCAGCCTAAGCCTGCTACGGGCCAGAGCAAGGGGACGAAGGTTTACTTCTTCGCCTCCTGGCCTTCCAGCCTCACCTTCTCTCTGCGTCACAGAGAGAAGCAAACACAAGGCCCGGAGGAGACCACGATCCAGCTCCTCCTCCTCTTCTTCCCGTTCTTCCAGCGGCTCGTCCTCCTCGTCCTCCTCCTCTTCCTCCAGCGATGGCCGGAAGAAGCGGGGGAAGCACAAGGACAAGAAGAGGAAGAAAAGGAAGAAAAGGAAGAAGAAGCTGAAGAAGAGAGACAAGGATAAGGCCAAGGTGCGGCAGACCGAGGCTGTGCCCGGACCCTCGCTGGACCAGTGGCACAGAGCAGCCGAGCAGGAAGAGGGTGGCCCAGGTACAGTGCTGCCGGTGTGCAAGGCGGGGAGGGTCCCCTCCCTGAGGCCCCCACTCCTGAGCCCCCCCCACCGCCACCTCCCTGCCATCTTACCTTCCAGTCCTGACGGACGAGCAGAAGTCCCGCATCCAGGCCATGAAGCCCATGACCAAGGAGGAGTGGGATGCCCGGCAGAGCGTCATCCGCAAGGTGGTGGACCCGGAGACAGGACGCACCAGGTGGGCAGCCGGGCCCCACAGCTGCATCTGGGCGCCCTGGTCCCAGACCGGCACTCTCAGGAGGAGCGGTGGTGGCTGCTTCTGCTGCTCTAAAAGGACCGAGGATGAGGGAGAAAAAGGAGTCACTCGTTGATGGGACTTCTCAGGCCACTGCTGCCCATCCCTCAGAGCAGGCGACTGCAGGGGCTGGAAGGGCCTTGGGGGGGGGTCTTCAAAGAGCCGCTGTTGGCTGGTCTGATGGCAGAGCCCACCGGGCTGCCCTCATCCCTGTCCCAAGGGTGGGAGGGAGGGGTGGGAGCGGCCAGGCTCTGGCTGCTCGAGATGGTGGGGGCCTGGAGGCCTGGCACCCCTCTGCTGGATGCTTCTGGTTCTGTTGCTCTGGCCTCTAACTTAGAGGCTCAGCCTCTTCCCCCTCCTCCTCTAGGCTCATTAAGGGAGACGGTGAGGTCTTAGAGGAAATCGTAACCAAGGAACGACACAGAGAGATCAACAAGGTGGGTGTCGATCCCTTGCCCAGGCCCACCCCCAGCTCTGCTTCTGATGTGTCCCCTCCTGTGTGCTTTCTTCCCCAGCAAGCCACCCGAGGGGATGGTCTGGCCTTCCAGATGCGAGCAGGGCTGCTGCCCTGAGGGCCCCACTGGCCAAGGCCTGCACACAGTGTTGGTGGCACAGCCTGAAGGCTGGCCTCAGGGTGGGCAGCAGGGAGCCCGTCGGATGCTGCTTGTCTCTCTCCTGCAGACCGGCCTCTGGCCCAGCCTCCTGTCAGATGCAGGGGGTGGAGGTCAGGGTCACTGGCCTAATTGGCTCCCCTAACTCCTGACAGAGTGCAGCTTCCCAGATATTAAAGGTACCCTGGTTGGAGACTTCTTCTGTGCTGTTGCTTTTTGTGCTGAGGTGGGGGAGAAGAGTGCAGCCCGACTTCCAGGGGAAAAATAAGGACTCCAGAAGCTTTTGGGGAAAGCACAGGCCACGTCAGCCACCTTTGCCCTCCTCACCCTCAGATGAGGTCCTGCCTGGACCAGACCCAGGGCCCCCACCTCCAGCTGAATCCCAGACCCTTGGCTCTTAAACTGGATTTGCTCAGGCTTGGAGAGAGGCTACTGCCCTCGCCGCTTATGCCACAGACGACCGCAGCTGAGAACCCTGGTGGCCTGGGAGGAATCCTGGCCCGGCTCACTGGCTGTGTCCTCTGTGAAGTAGAGGCTGACAGTACCCACCTCCCTGACCGGATTGCTGTGAGGACCAACTGAGTTCATGCCTGGGAAAGGGCTGGAAGGGGCTAGAAGGGGGCCCAGCGTAGGTAAGACCCCCGTGAGTGACTTGCTATTACTGTGAGCGTAGCTGACACTGTGTACTGGGAAGGACAGCCTCTCCCCTCACAGGACAGGCAGGGCCCCCATCCCGGCCCCCGCCCCCGCACCCCCCCCCCCCCCGCCCCCCTCTGGTTGCCGGCGCAGTACTGAGACCCAGAAGGAAGCCTTCCTGCTTCTTTAATTGGTGTAACAGACAACGACACAGTACACAGAGCACACTCAGGCCTGATGGAGCAGGGACAGCAAGGGCGGGCGGGGGCAAGTCAGGACACCACTCACATTCGGTCCAGACAGACAGACGGGGGGCCGAGACATGAAGACTGCGACGTGGCGGGCGGGCGGGCAGGCAGCTCAGACTGAGCTAGGAAGGGGGCGTGGGGTCTCTGTTGAGTCCCTCTTTAGAAATCAAAGAGAAGGCAGGTGGGGGGATCTGGGGGGGCGGGCTGAGGCTCAGTCCTGGGGGCTTGGGGGTGGGAGTGGGACTAAGGCTTCTACTCTAACAGGCCTGGGGTGGGGTGGCAGTCAGCAAGGCCTGCTTCACCCTTTGGTTACGACTGGTCGGGCCTGAGCCCTGCAGCTCAGCACCCAATGCTGTAAACATTTTTGGTATTTTTAAAGGACTCTGTCCTCCCTCTCTTAGTTTCTGAAAAACTGGTGCTTCCTTAAGAGGATAATGTGCCGAAAGGAATCTTCAGGGAGGCCAGGAAGCAGACCTGGATAGAGAAGAGAGACGTCAACGGGGAGGCTGGGCTGCCCACCTCGCCATCTATGGCTGAGGGCCGCTGGGAGAGGCCCGGGGACTATTGCTGTTGTCCTTGGCATGGCTGGCGGCTGGGCAGGCAGGCGGGGAGCTCGGAGCCGTGGGGGAGCTGCCCACTGGGAGAGGCCGAGCCCACTGCCCACCCGGCCTCCTGGGGCCAGGCGGCCTCCCAGCCTTTATTGCAGGCGGGCTGAGACTCTTCCAGGTGCTCCTCCGGATGGCTGCTCACCAGGCGACAGGCGAGCTGGGGTGAGGTGGGACCGACAGGAGGTGGCACTGGCCATGGGGCCCCTCGTCGGGGCTGTGATTGTCGGGCCAAGCGATTCCCACTGGGAGCAAGGGGTTAGATATTGCACTTTCACTGCAACAGTTACATTAAAACTTGGTCCATAAAATAATCGTCGCTTTATACATAATGCCTGAAACAACAACAAAAAGCTACATCTTAAATATGAATAAACCCTGAAGGTCCCATCCCTCCAGACATTTTTCTCTGCACAAAATAAATAGCTTTCACTCTGTACAGACCCACTTTTGCAGAACATTTACACGACCCTTTGGCTGTACATATCTACACACGGGAAAATGTTAACATCCGTCAGTGCGCCTCCCCGTCCCAGCCCACGAGGCCCTGAGGCCGTATCCAGGTTGGCAGCAGCTTCTCACAGAAGGAGCCCGGTCGCTGGACGGCTGGCTGGGGCCCGGCAGGCTCCCCCGTCTCAGAGAAGGTGGAGGAGCAGCAGAGGGGCTGCCCGGGGCTGAGCCACAGCTGAGACTGCAGTCGGTTCCGGGGAGGGAGGACTGATGCTCAGACCCAGCGCACAGGACAGCGCGGTCCTTACCAGGTGGGAAATGAAGTCGTGGCTGCCTGCCCTGAAGCTAACTAAGCGAGTTGTGGCTTCTTAGATTCGGCATCGAAACGGAATTGGTGTTAAAAAAAAACCTAAGTGTGTGCCCCACTCACCCCAGAGTAGAAATTCAGTGGAATTAACAGGGGTCAGGCGAGGCAGGGAGCCCACACCCCGCTGCCTGGGCAGGGGACAGGGCCCTGGGACCCAGAACCAGGCTGGACTCCGTCACAGTGCTGGGCGTTTTCACGTGGAGGGGCTGCGTTTGGTACTGAAAGAGTTAAGAAAAGGAAGCAGCCAAGGATTGCTCATTTAAAAAAACCTCATAGAAATCAGATTGGAGAAGTAGAAAGGTGTAGAAACGTGGAAGGGGGGGCCGAGGCGTGGGGCCTTGGCTGACGGCCGGCGAGGAGCGGAAGAAGTAGGCCCGGCCGGTCCCGGCCCCGCAGCCCGAGGCGAGGCTTCTCAGGAGCCACCCACCTCGGCTTCACCGGCCGGGCGGCCTGGGCTCTGCCTGGGGCTGAGAAGACGCCAGGCCCTCGGCTGGAAGGGGCTCCCGGTGGGGCAGCTAGAAGGGGTTGGGGGTCCAGGGCTGCCATGGGCTGGCGGGCCACGTGGAGCTGCGGAAATTACCATATGGCCTTTCTCTCCTACTTGTACAAGAATTCTCTGCCCTGGAGCCTTCTGTGTGGCGATGGGTCCTGGATCAGCAAACGCTGAATTTTCACGCACGTCAGCGGATCTGTAGCCATAGGAGATGGTGATGGGTCTCCACCCTCAAACTTCAGTGCAAAACCAGTGAGGTCGAGCAGTTGAGTAACTCGAGTTAACAAGAAGCAGGCTGTCCCCCGTTGGAGCTGCTACCAAGTGGGAGGGGACTTGGGGGTCGGGGCGAGCTAGTGGATGGGAGGTGCCCAGGCCTGGCATCAGGGTGCTGGGCGATCAACGCAGGGCAAGCGTCCGGGCGTGCCTTCCCGGCCAGTCCACGTTGGGGGGGGGTCCTGGTCCCTCCGTCATCCTCCGGCTGGTCGTCCTGCCAGTTTCCACGACAAGCTGGAACCCCGCAGACCCTAACACGTGAGGCAGGGCTGGGAGGGCTGTGTGTGGCGCGGCCCCGTGTCCTCCGCCGGGCCCTGGGACAAGCTGGGCCCCAGCCGACTGTCCGTGCCCAGGCCAGGCCTCCTGGCAGGGCGGGCCGCCCCGGCCTAGCACCATGGAGACCACAGCGCCTTGCTCCCGGAGCCCTACTTGGGGCCCGCAGCTGCCCCCGGCTCGGGCCGGCCGGCCATGGCGCGGCCCCAGCAGCCGGCCGCCACGCTCATGCTACGCTGTCCCCGCTGCTCGCCGTCCGCCTGGCTCTGCGTCCGCTCATGCCGGTGGCCGGGCCCGCTGGGCTGGGCCGAGATGGTGCGGAGCAGGTGGTTCCGGGAGCGCAGGAAGTCGCCCTGGCCGGGCAGGCCGAAGCTGCCCTTGCGCAGCGCCATGCGGGTGGCCGCGTTGCGGGCCGGCCGCGCCCGGTGGTTGTACTTGAGCTGGGCCAGGTGCGCCGCGTAGCCATCGGTGATGAACTGCGGGGGAGGGAGGGCAAAGCAGAGCACGGCTGTCAGGGGGCGGGGCTCCCGGGGCTGCGCGCGCGCGGCCGCCACGACGCGTCCGCTCACCTGGCACTGCTGCTGCAGCTTCTTGGTGGGCCGGCCCACGATGTAGATCTGCATGGGGGACAGGCTGATGGAGCTGTAGACCGCCACGTCCTTGGTGGAGCCGTAGGCCGCGTGCACGCGCAGGTGCAGCTGTGGGCAAGACGGGCGTGGGCGCGGGCTCGGCCCTTCCGCCCGTCCCCACCCCACTCCCTTCTAGCCGGGACCCACCTCAGAGATGAGCAGCTTCAGGAAGTTGGCCTTGTGCCTCAGCGGGTCGTGCACCAGGCCGTCACAGAAGGACACCACGCCGTGAGGGAAGTTGTGCTGGGCCAGCCATGCCACCACCCGCTGCTTCTGCATGTCAGGCCGGCCCGTCACATAGATGATGAGGTAGCCCAGGTCCTGCCAGTGCCTGGGGGCGAGGGGCAGGCCTGGGTGTCCCACGGACGCACTGTCCTCCCTCCTGGGCCGCCCAGCCAGTCCCCACGGGGGCCACTAAAGGGCGCCTCTCGGGTCAGGCGCCGACAGCAGCAGCAGCCAGACTGGCTGCAGCGCGGGGCTCACGGTCCCCACCCCCACCCCCTGCAGCAGGTGTGACTGGTCTCGTTAGAAGCAGCCCCGCTCCCCAGCTAAGGGAACTGAGGCATCAACAGCAAGAGGTTACAGCTGGGAAGCGTGACCAGGCCGCGGGGTCCCTGCCCCACGTCCCCGCTCTGGCACCCAGGGCCCTCCGCCGCCTGGCCGCGGAGCTGCCTGCCTCCGAGCCCCCCCGCTGCTGCTCGGAGCGCTCACCGCACCACGTCCACGGCCCCAGCCCGCACTTTGGGGTCGCTGCCCATGATGGACACGCTGGCGGCGAAGGAGCCGTCGATGCTGAAGACCACGAACTCCGTGCCCTTGGGCAGCACGGTGATGTAGCTGTCGGCAAACGTGTGGTCTCCCCTAGGAGGGGGCAGCTCATCAGAACCCACCAGGGCTCCTTCCTCCCGCCCCGGACGAGGCTGACCCGGCCTGCTCACTCCTCGGAGCTCATACCTGACCACCATCTTGACGGGGTAGACACCCACGCCCAGGCGGTGGGTCTCGGGGATGGTGTAGGAGACGCGCCCGCTGCTGTTGGTCACCAGCGTGTCCAGGTACAGCCACTCACCCGAGGGCGGCTGCATCATGATGTGCACGTCCACCTGGAGCCGGGAGGGCTGGTCACGGCTGGGCCGCGCCCTTGGCCTCCCCACCCCCACTTCCACCCCCCAGCCAGAGGGAGGCGAGGTGAGGGGGCTCCTGCGGGCTCCCTGTGTCTTCACCTTCTCCCCAGTCAGGGTGACCATGTCCAGGGGCCCATACATGAACCGGCCTGTCAGGACCTGCGGGCCATCCTCGTTGGCGACCGCGTCATTGATCCGGTGATTGGCCGTCACATTCTGGGGGGAGGAGGAGCAAAGCTGGGTCAGGGCTGGGGATGGAGGGGCGGCTGGGGCCTCCTGGGCTCAGCTCAAGCTTCCCATGGGTCTGGGGGGTGAGTACGGGTGCAAAGCTCAATGACCCAGCTCAGCCACTGAGCTACATGGCCTTGGCGCTGGTCCCCGTCTGTAAACGGGGTAACAGCTCCAACCCCAGACTGTGAGGATTAAGTAAGACAGCACACTTCTCTGTGACTCAGTTTTCTCATCTGTAAAATGGGGTCTTCTCGCGAGGATTCAATAGGACGACAGCTGTGGGGCCTGGGCACTCAGAGGACCCCTCACCCGCAGCTTCACGTGGGTCCTCTTGCGCTGCCACTTCTCTCTCGGCTTTGATGGAGTGAACACCGAGACCTCCTTGCCGTCCAGTTCCAAGATGCTGGAGTTGTCGTGCCTCATGACCTGGGAGGGGACACAGAGGGAGGCCATGGGGCAGGCTCAAGCCTGGGGCTTCCTGTTCTAGAGGGGAGAGGCCAGCGGCCCTAGGGGCCATGCTACCCCTGGGAGGGTTTGCGGGGGGGACACTATTTAACCCCACTGCAGTCTGCTCTCTGGCCCGTGAAGGTGCACATCCATTCACCCCATCTCAACATCCCCACGGCTTCCTCCATCCTGCTGGCTGTGGCGTCTGCTGGGGCCAGAAAGTGGGGCTCCCCACCGTCCTCATCTATGAAATGGGGCCACCTCAGCAGCGGTGTCAGTCGGGCCTCCTGAGAGGTGCAGGTGTGCCCGGCAGTGGGACCCTGGGTACCTGTCTCAGCAGGAAGGAGACCACATCCGTGGACTCCCAGTAGCTGGCGTGGAAGAGGTGGGGCAGGGCCACGGTGGGGAAGGCCGTCAGGGCGTCGGGGCAGTACAGGGCGTAGTCGATCCGCTTCTGACCCCACCACTTCGCAGCAACTGCCAAGAGGAGGGGCTGTGACTGCGCTGGGCCCCAGGGGCTCACCTGGCCCCTCAGGCCGGGCTCAGCCCAGAGGCAAGACCCTCCTCTGACCAGAGAGAAGGGCTGCAACCAAAGCAAGTCTCCTTCTCCCAGACTCGGCGACGGGGGAGCAGCAAGCAGCCAGGGCGCCCGAGGAGGGGGAGGTGGGGGACTGCGGCTCAGCCGGGAGGGTGTGGAGTTACAGGGGGAGGGGACAAGCCCAGTCTGCAGGCAGGACTCCCTGTCCCTGGTCCTGTCGACCCCCTGCCCTGGGCCTTATCACTGCCCTCTCCAGGCTTCTCCTGGACCCCCTGTCTGCCCCCGCAGGCCTCAAGGCTGTGAAAGGCTTTGCAGAGATGGAGTCACGATTCCTGGGCCCCAAGGCAAGGCCCGCTGTCCTCAGCACCTGGCAGGCAGGGTGTGAAGTGAGGGCCTTCAGTCTGCGGAGCCTGCGTGTGAAGCTGGCTCCCCCTCTGGGCTGGGGGACCGCCCCAGGTTTGCAAAAGCCTCCCCGGTGGCTGCACGCAGGAGGTGCACCTGGTTAGGCTCGGGGTGGCCCTGCTCTCCGCCTGCATGACGGGCAACCCCCAGTCCTCACCCGGCCTCCATCCAGCCGCCCCCCCGCCCCCCCCGCCCCCCGCTGCTCCTGCTTCCTCCCTGGAAGTCTGGATGCTCCCAGACCAAGCCGCCAGCTCCCCGCTAGGCCTCAGCGGGGCCCGGGGGTGAGGCATGCCTGGAAACAGAGCGTGACCCCAGTTAGAGGAGGCGGACGTGTGTGCATGGAGGGCCCGTGATGCCCGGGACCTTCTCTGATGTCTAAGTCGGGGAGGCGGGGGCCCTCCCCAGGCTGGGGCTCGCCTGCTGGCCCGGGGCGGTGGGAGATAGGGGGGGAGGGCAAGCAGGGACGGGCACCTGACGCTGGGGCTGTGGCTGAGCGGCGCACAGGCTCAGCCCTGCTGGGGCCACCACTGCCCCAACGGGCCAGGAGGACACCCACGCCGGCCTTAGCCCCGGACCCCTGCTCTGACAGGCAGCCTGGGAGCCAGTCAAGTGGCAGGGGGCCGCTGGCCCCAGGGGAGTGGGGGCGGGGGTGACCCGGACTCTGCTTCCAGCTGCTGAGAAGCTTCTGAGATGGGCAGGAGCGAAGGAAGCCGTGGGTGACTCTGCCTCCTGGGGCGGCAGGAGGGGCTGGCACAGGAGACCTCGCCTCCCTGGCTCCCCTTGGCCACCGCTGCAGCTTCTCCAGAAATGGGCCCCCCAGCTTTCTCCTTCAAGGAGCACCTGCCCCCCTGGGGCTAGGACCCCTCCTCCCAGACCCATCACTCCCCAGCTGAGACAGCACCGCCAATCTCCCACCACCTGGACTTGCCCCCCCATGCCCTGCCCCAGGGCCACCCCTTTCAACGCTCCTTCCTTCCAGAGTCCTCTATGGACACGGGAGCTGGATCACCCTTCGCTGCGGGGCCGTCCTGGGCACCGTACGGTGTTGAGCAGCACACCTGGTCTCTACCCACCAGATGCCAGTGGCGCCCACCCCAGTTGCCTCCAGACGCTGCAAACTGTCCTCTGGGGGACGGGCACAGTGGCCACCGTTGAGACTGGCTGCGACAGGGCAGAGCCCCCTTGCTGTGATGGGGAAGGCAGGCCCCGGCACTGCTGCACTCACTCTGGGCAATGCTGGACGCCGTGTAGCTCTCAGCCATGCCCGACACCTGGCTGGCGATGCTGATCTCGCTGGCCCGGCGGAAACCTCGGGCAGTGGGGGCTGTGCCGGGCGAGGAGGGGGCCGCGTGCTCTTGGAAGACCGCGTTGTGGGCCTGGAGTGCATCTGCTGCAGGCGGACAGGGACCAGAGACCGCGGGTAAGGAGGCCTCGCCCAGCCCGGCCCTCCAGCCCCCGAGCAGTGGGAGGGGGCGTCCAGCATGTGCCGGGGCTGGGGCGGCTGGAGCGGCCGCTGTGCCAGGCAAGGCCGACACGTCCAGCTGCAGAGGAGCAGGGGCATCTGAGCAAAGCTGGCAGAGTGGATGGGCCCAAGCATGCCAGGGCCCGCCTGCTCAGGGCCCAGAGCTGAGGCAGAGAGAAGGGAGTGCTGGGGCAGGGGTGGACAGACGGACCAATACAGACACAGTGGGCAGGGAGGCAAGGCGGCCGGGCTCATGCCCCACACCGGCCACCCTTCCAGCCCAGCCTTCTTGGCCTCTGGGGCTCGGCCTGGCCTGACCCACAGCCCGCGGCAGCTGGGTTTGGGGGCGCTAACAACAGGCGCCTGGGGCAGCTTCCCAGGGATGCCCAGGGCTGAGGACTGAGAATGAGGCAACACCCCTGCACATCCCTCACACACGGGCCACATCGAGCCAGCCCCGAATGGGCATCTGGGGGCAAAGGCAGGTGCTGAGGGCTCGAGCCGGGCTCACCTGGGCCCAGCCTGAGAACGGGGCTCGGCTACAGGACCCACATCTAGACGGGGTGCAGGAGATGCCTGGACCTCCTCAGGGAGAGGGAGTGGGGCCCTGAGAATCCAACCCCTCGCCAGGACCGAAGTCTTCTCCTGGGGGTCAGGTGGGTCCCAGCGGGCTCGAGGCCTCACCCCAACTCCTGCTGCTAGCCTCACAAACGGGGGAGAAAACCCTCGGACTGACACCTGTGCTGGGTGACCCTGAGACGGCTGCTCCCCTCTCTGGGCTCCTGCGCCTCCTCTGCTTTGGGTCCCCTCCCTGCTCTGCCCGGTGTCCAGAGAGGGGGCACCAAGCCTGCTCCCGGGGACCTGTCCTGCCCGGTCTCTGCTCCTCGCCACCACAGTGCCACAAATTCCGGGTGGCCAAGGAGGGCATGGGGGTCCCTGAGGACCAGCGGTCAGCCGGCGAAGCAGACTCCACCACAAGCAGGGGGGTTACACACACTCAGCAGAGCCCGGGCTGGGGCGGGGCCCGTCTTGCCAGGTGAGTGCGGGAACGGGGATACTGGTCTCCAGGAAGCCATCCCTGTGAGGGAGGGGGACCAGGGGGCCGCCCTCCAGGACCAGCTGGGGGTTTCTCTGCACGGTCTGGACTGGCGGTATATGGGGAGAGAAGAGGGGACACAAGAACAGACACTTGTGTGCACATGACACAGACACGTGCCGCTCCTCAAGAGCCAGGACATGACAGGACTGGGACACGGGGGCAGGTGGGACGGGCCCTTCCTGGGGGGCGAGAGTGGGCCACGGGCAACCCTCTCTCATGCTCCTGCACCCCAGCTTCAGGCTAGGTGACCTGGAGGCTCCGGAGCTGCCTGCCGTGGGGCTCCCTTCACAGGGCAGGACAATGCCCGGGACTCAGCCAGGGGCCCTCAGGTCCTCAGCTCTGCCTTGGCGGGGCGGTGGGGAGGGGAGCGAGGTGCCCAGCTGTGTGTGTGTGTGTTGGGCGGGGTGGGGGGGGAGGCCCTGGCCTGTGAGGCGGTCTCCCTCCTACCTCCCTGGGGTGGGTGGGGCTCATGCATCCGCACCTACACCAGGTGTCCCGCTTCCAAGGTGTTCAGTGCAGGCCGCCCCTCCCCGCACGGCAGGGCCAGCCCCGGCCTGGGGCACCCAAGGAGAGGGGACAAGTCCCACCCTCCCCCAGGGCCGGGGGCCCATGGGGCTCTCACCCAGCAGCGTCGAGCAGCCGTCCCCCAGCGGGTAGCGCTGGTAGCGGGGGATGCTGAGAGGCGGCAGGGCGTGGAATCGCCGCTCCAGCAGCGGCTCCAGGCGCGAGGCCGACGGGTCGGCGGGGTGGAACAGGTTGTAGACTTGCTGGCAGGCGGGCCGCAGCTGGAAAACTGGAGGTTGGAGAGGGGGGGCGAGTCGCAGAGCCTGGAGCTAGCTCCGCCCTCAGGAGGCGGGGCCTACAGCAGGTTGGGACTGGGTGGAGTGCGACGGGACGGGGTTGGGGATACAGAGAAACCCGAAACTGTGTCTCTATCAATTTTGGGATTCTGTTTGGGCCACTGTCCCTTTATTAACCAAATTTGTTTTAATTGAAAAAGTTATAATGACGGTGGTTAAAAAAATTTCTTTTTAAGTACAGAACTATATATGATAAAAGACATATAACGGAGGGTTCCCTTTCTCCCCAGAGCCCCGGGGCTGGCGCCCCACCTGCAACTTTTGGGAGCCTCACGCGCATGCGCGGCCCGAGCCGGGTGGAGCCGTCCTCCGCGATTAGAAATGTCTCTAGGCTGTGCGATGGGGCTGTGCTTTCGAACATCTCATAGTTGATGGGAAGATCACGTGAATGTCATTATAAACTATCAGTAACATATATCTCACTTTAAAAAATACATACAAATAGGAACATAATCTATGCTTTTTGAACATAATCTATGCTTTTTTTTCATTTAACACAATAAGTGGGAGTCTTTCGTATCAGCACTCTAGTTCCGCCCCATTCTTTTTAACTGCGGCGGGGTATTCCATTGTCTGGCTGTGCCGCAATTGATTTAACCAGCCCGCATCCCGTTTAGGTTGGTTCTGGTTTTTCACCATTACAGATGACGTTGCCCTAACATCAGTGTCTCTGAGTCTGTGCACTCATACCGAAGCCACTGTTTACTTGCTCTTGGGCAAGTGTCTACGCCTGCCTCTCTGAGCCTCAGTTTCCCTCTGGGGCCGCTGCACAGCTCTTGTAGGATGGCAGGTCTCCCTGGACCGCACTCGTTGATCCCGGGGTCACTGGGCAGGGACCGCTGCTCTGACGGCCGCTTAGCCCAGAGGTTCCGCCTCCCTGTGTGTGTAGCCATGAGGAGGAACCTGGAGCGGCGTGGCTGTGGTCCCTCCGGGGCTGGGAGGCCACCCGATCGAGGAGACTTTGGGGGTGGCTGGCTTCACATCTCTTCCTTATGGGAAGACCTTGGGCCTGGGAGACTGGGTCTGGCCCCATCTGATCCTGGGGCAGCCCCTTCTATCTCTGGACCTCAGCTCCCAGAGGTGCCTTGGAGATTAAACGAAACAGCGTGTTGGGAAATGGGGCCAGAGACTGAGCTGCTGAAGCTGGAGCAAAGGAGAGCAATGGGCCCTTGGTGGGGGGTGCAGAAAAGAGGAGGAAGGGGCCTGGGATGTGGCCATGGCCTCATGACAGGGGTCCACTGAGACCTTCTGCCCAGCTCATGCCCGCCCCCCACCCCCGCCTCACTCCTCCCCTGCAGAGACTCTCACCATCCAGGGAGGGGATGACGGTCTTCCTCAAGGCCAGGACCAGCCCCAGCGGGCACCCGAAGAGGAAGAGGTCAGCGATCTCAAAGTCGAACTTGCCCACGGCCCCTGCGCCGTCCAGCATGGTGGAGCTGCTTGAGCGGCGGGAGCTGGGCTCATTCCTCAGCACGCTGGCGTGGAGGCTGCAGACGCGGGGGGACGAATGAGGTCACACCACGGCCCTTCTCGGAGCTGGCCTGTCCTTAGCCTCCTGAAAGAGGCTCCTCAGGGGTCATCAGGCCCAAACGAGGCTTGGCCCCTGTGTGGTCCTGTGAGTGCAGCTGTCCGGCACCTGCTGGGACACCTCCGGTGACAGCAGGTCCCAACCTCTCTAGGGAGCCCACTGCCTCTGGGACAGCCCTGACCGGGATCACGCCGCCCCTGGTCAGTTCTGCCCCCCGATTCTGCCATCCCCACTTCCAGCCCTGGTCAATCTGTTCCCTCTGACTCAAGATGGCCCAAGGCGTGTGTCCAAGACCACAGCCGTACCCAACAAGCGCCTTCTCGTGGCTGAAGAGCCGTGGCCCAGTCTGGGGATGCCAGGACAAGGGCCGGGGGGCCTCCAGCACCCTCACGTTGGCCGTCGGCACGACCTGGCCCATGTCCTCCCTTCTGAGCCGTCCCTCAGAGCCCCCCCTCCCCTGGCGGGGGGCCCCGCTACCCACCTGGACAGAAAGGCCCGGTGCTGCTGGATGGTGTCCAGCTCGTAGGTGGACGAGTCACTCCTCTTGCGGGGCAGCTGCTGTCTGGGGTCTTCAGCGCCGCTGCTTCGGGGGATGTCGATGTTGCTGCGGCTCAGGTGCCGGCTGCTCTCCAGGTTGCCGCCGTGTGCCGCATTGACCGTCGTGCCCGGGGACAGCAGGTCAGTGTCCTGCAACGGGCCCATGCGGGCTCACTGCCCGGTGGCCACTGGCCTGGCCCCCTCTTCAGTGTCCTGGAAGCCGCGTCTGCCCCCCTGACTCCAGGCCCACTGGCCACTGCTCAGCGGCCTCTCACCCAAGCCAGGGAGGGAAAAGCCCTGTGCCTCTGTGCCCCACGGTCCCCCCCAGCCTTCACGCCTGGCCTGGCCTGCCCATGTGGGCCTTGCTCATCTCCCACGGATCCCGCTGCCTCGCCCGGCCTGCCAGGCCATTTGCTGCTCTGCAGCAGAGGGACCTTGGGTCCTCTCTCCTACTGGGCAGCTCAGAGGATCCACCCCCCAGGACCAGAGCCTGCTCCCCACGGTGCAGACCCTGCTTCAACGCCTGCTGAAGCTGCCGTGCTCCTAGGTTGAGCCGCGGCGCAGCTCTTCACCTGTCCCAGGCACCCACCCCCTGCCTTTGGGCACCTGCATTAGCAGCCTCTGCCCTTCCCTTTTTCTGCAGGCCTCTGGGATGTTCGGAGCCAGAGGGTGACAGTCCCCATCCTGGAGGTCCCCTGCTCCGGGGGCTGCGGGAAGCTAGTACCTGCACACTGGCCACACTGCCCCGGCGGCTGCTGCTCTGACTCTCAGACGCCGTCTGGTTGCTGCAGCATAAGGCATCGTACGCCAGGATGCCCCCGACGCAGTCCCCGATCAGGCAGACCTGGAGGGGGAGAGGCTCAGGGGCCTGAGAGCCCACCCTGCTTGCTGGAGGGCTGGCTGGGGAGAGCCCTGGCCTGGAGGACCAGGCCAGCCCACCCTGCAGGGTTTCTGTCTTCCCTTCCCCCACCCCACAACTCACCTGCCCGTTGAAGGTCACGCCCTCCTGGGACTTGATGAAGTCCCCGTAGGCGAGGTTGGCCCGCTGAATCACTGTGGCAACGGCCTCCTGGTAGTGGGGCGAGGAGGTTGCCAGCAGGGGCAGGGCGGCCAAGGGGACGTGGTCCTGGCTGCTGGACAGACAGCCTTCGTCGTGGCTGTAGGGGCTGAGGCTGGGGGCGGGAGACCGGTCAGGGGAGAGCAGGTGGCCTCAGCTCAGCCCAGTGGGCCCCCCTTCCCTGACCCGAGCATCAGAGCAGGAGCTGCCTGACACCCTGAGAGCCTCAGCCCTGACTTGGCAAACCTCGTGGGGATGCTTCCAGGCCAGGCATGGGGAACAGGGCCGGGGAGTAAGGCCGGTATGTCAGAGGCAGGTCAGCATCCCCACATTACAGATGCAGAAACTGAGGCTCAGCTCTGGGCCCCGGCCCCTCCAGGACTCTAGGCTCAGCCATCTGCCTAGGTTTTGCCGCCTCCCGGCAGAATAGGCTAGACGGCGGGTTTGGATGTCGGCACTGTGGTCCCAGTACTGCGGGGGGAGGGGGTGTCTCCTGACCCTCAGGGTCAGGGGAGGGGCAGGTGGCAGCGAGCCTGGGCACTCACTCGGAGACGAGGGCGAAGGCAGCGGAGCAGATGGGCGGGCAGGGCACCAGGCGGATGGCCAGGTGGCCCAGGGCGCTGGGGTAGTGCACGCGCATGACGGTGTCGAACACGGTGGCGATGGTGTTGGTGTCGCCCTGCTTGGAGCCGGGGTCCCCGGCGCCCGTGTCCAGGATGGTGCCTCCGTGCAGCAGCAGCAGCAGCACGTGGATCTTGGAGGGCGGCACGGCCAGCGGCGGGCTGACCTCGTCCTGTGCGGGTGGGGGGGGGGGGGGGTGAACTCCCTGGGGACTCGGCTTCTGGCCGAAGCTTCTGTCCTGCTGGGGGGACGCTTGTGGCGTCCCAGTCACTCCCTCTGAGACCCCATCTCAGTTCCTCTGCTCCGGGGCCTGGTGCCCCTCCCCCGGGGAGGCCCAGATGCTTTTTCCCTCCCCTCTGTGTTCAGCCCTGCTCCCTGCCGGCCTGACTGGGGCACAGAGGACACGGAGGGAGAGGGTCTCTTCCTTCCAAAGCACAACTCCACCTCCCATCTGCGGGCCCAGGCAGGGGCTTCTGGGCTTCCAGCTTTGGGGGGCAGGCAGAGGCTCAGCCCCGTGCGGGCCTTTGGGGCCTGCTTGCCCTCCGTGTGTCTGTGTCCAGACGTCGGTCTGTCACAGGCTCTCTTTTTTTTTAAATTTATTTTATTTATTCATTTTTGGCCGCGCTGGGTCTTCGTTGCTGTGTGCAGGCTTTTCTCTGGTTGCCGTGAGCAGGGGCTACGCACGCAGGCTTCGTTGCTCTGCGGCATGTGGGATCTTCCCGGACCAGGGCTCGAACCCGTGTCCCCTGCATTGGCAGGTGGATTCTTAACCACTGCGCCACCAGGGAAGCCCTCACAGGCTCTCTTAAGAGGGGCTGGGGGGGACTTCCCTGGCGGTCCAGTGGTTGAGAATCCGCCTTCCAATGCAGGGGATACAGGTTCAATCCCTGGTTGGGGAACTAAGATCCCACATGCTGTGGGGCAACTAAGCCCGCGCCACAACTAGAGAGAAGCCTGTGCACCGCACCGAAGACCCAATGCAGCCAAAAAACAAAACAAACCAAACCAAAACAAAAAAATTCTGAGGCAAGCAATTAAAGAAAAAAAAAAGAAAAAGAGGGGCGGCGGGGGTTAGGGATTCAGATTCAGCTTGGCCGCTCAGCCAGCAGCTCTGAGCTCTCCCTCCATCTACATGGGCCCTCGCCCGCTGCCCCAGGCCCATGGCCCCCAGGCCCTGCCATTCCCAGACTCTAAGACCAAGGTCCTCAAGAGCAGAGATGTCCCAGAGGTGGCAGAACCCCAGCATCTTAGAGTGGGGAGGGCAACGCAGGTGTGTCTATCTGACCCCCCCTCATTTGTGAGGAGTCATGCCCCCACTTCTTGCTGGTCAGCCCTGCTTATGAAGTCCAAGTGAGACTTGCACACATCCACCATGGGAATGGAACTGTTCTATCTAGAGACGAGGTGGCCCAGAGAGGCCAAGGGACTTGTCTAATATCACACAGCACGTCAGTACCAAGCTGGACCGGAACCCAGAGCTCCTGCCACCAGCTCAGTGCTCTTCTGCTACCCCAGGCTGTAGCCCCATCCCCAGGGGCCTCTCCCCATCTCTGGCTTCTGGTGTGGGAGGCCAGGTCCAGGGCCCAAGAGAGCCACAGGTGAGTACTTGCTTTTCCCATATTATGTTAGGGGCTGAGGGGGGCGGGGAAGGGAGCTGAAGAGAGGGGCCTGTCCCTAAGGAACTCAGGAGCAGAACAAGGGGCTGGAGCCATCTGGAGGGTCCATGGGGGATCAGCTGGCCCTGAACTGGGCCACCGGATGGCAGGAGGTGGGGCAGCAGCAGGACCCAAGTGTCAATACAGAGCCCAAGAGCGGGCTGGGCAGTGTGGGCACGAACCCAGGGACTGGCGAGGCCACCAGGAACGGGTCGGGCTGGGCTGGAAGCCTCTGAGCAGCAGAGGGCTTTGGGCGGGAGGAAGGCTGGTGGGTGGTACCGGGCCTGGGGTGGGGGCAAGGCTGGGCTGCCTCAGTCCCCAAGAGGGGGCTGGTCATCGGCCGGTCGTGGGCCACAGGGCCTGGGCAGGAATGAACTCACGGCCCAAGGCAGGGTGGGGTCACTGGCTGCCCAGACCACAGGCCAGGACAGAAGCACCAGATGGTCCCAAAGACTGATCAACACAGCTAGGCGAGAGGCTCGTGGAAGGCACGTCCCACAGCACCCTCCCTGTCACCCAGACACGGCCCCTAGTCACCTGGGACGCGCAGGGCAGGGCTGGGCAGTGCGGGGCTGAGAGAATCCTGCCTGTGCCTGGCTGCTGGGACCCAGTGCTGGAGGCTGGGGACTCTTCAGGGACCCAGGAGGCCGGTCCGAGACACAGCTTTCCTCCCATTCAAACTGCTTTCTACAGGGGCACACCCTGCCTGAGACTCGAACCCCAGTGGGAACAGAGCCACTGGGAGGTGGGGCCTGGGAGCCAGCTCTGGAGAGCCAGGGGTCCCCACCAGTGACTAGGTAAAGCCGTCCTCCTTCCTCGAGCCTGGGAGAAGAGCCTCCGGTTTGGGGACCGTTGCCAGCAAAGGGATCTGACTCTGGATGGCGGTGTCCCAGAACCAGTGCTGGGTCCAAATGCACATCCCCAGGAAGATCCAGAGCCCGAGGCCCCTTCTGCCCCTCCTGGGGGGCCATCAGAGCTGTGTGCGCCGAAGGCAAGGAGGGGGCTCCGTTTGCTTTATTGCCATTAACCGGCAATTGGGAATCAATTCCTCTCGTCCCAGTTACCCTTCTAGAAAAGCCCGCTTCGACCTCAGACCTCAAAGAGAACCCCAAGAGGAGGAGGGCGGTGTGGATGCACCCCCTCCCCGGTCCAAACTCCCCACGGGTCCTGAGTCCCCAGAGGTGCCGTCTCCACCTTGGGCAGCTAGAGGCCAGAGCAGTGAGGTGACCGCAGCGTGTGATAGCCCCACTCCGCCCCGGCTCCTGCCCCAGTGCAAACAGCTCTGACCGCCCACAGGTGGAGGAGGAGAAGGGGCGTGAGCTCCATGCAAAGAACCCCCGAAGCGGACATAAGCGCTCTACCAAGACAGCTTTATTGGACACTGAGAGCTTTTCCCACCCCTGGCGGGGCGGCCACAGCCGGCCACATCACTTCTGCCTAGATGACTTTCGCTTCCTCCCCTTCTATCTTTTTTCCTTCAGGGACTTCAGACAAGCTGAGCACAAGGTGAAGATCTTATTTTTGATCTGGAATTTACAAGTTTCTCATTTTGCTTTCCAAAGGTGGAGCGGGGTCAAGGCCTTCCTCGAGGGAGCTGTCTGCAGTCCCTACTGGTTCTCCGGGACATCAGAGGGGGTGGGCCCCAGGCCTCTCTCTAGTGGTGCCCAGGCCAGTGTGGACATGATGCTGTGGGAGCCAAGTTCTGCCTCTGTGGTCTCCCCCGCGGGACTGGCCCTTTACGCCCTGCCCTCCCCGCTGCAGCCCTGGCCCCTCCACCTCGGCACCCACCTCGATGATGTTCAGCTGCTCCACACTGGAGGCCACCCTGAACTCGGGGGCGCTCTGGCGGTACAGACCGTCTGCAACACAGAAGCGGTGGGCGGGTGTGAGCGAAGGGGCAGGCCCAGCGGACAGAGGCTGTGACCATGACAAGCAGGGCCCGAGGTGTCCCCCCAACCCTCCTGGGTGCTTGGGTGCGCCTCCTTAGGAGGCTGTAACCTGCAGCCCCCCCGCTGGTTACCCTGTGTGTCCTCTGGCTCAGGGCTTTCGATTTTGTCCATGAGGTCATTGGAGTTCCACTTGGTGATGTCCTTGGGGAACATTTCCTCTGAATCGGACAGGTCCTCTGGGGAGGAGAGAGAGGGGCTCCAGCACCCCGATCAAGGGCAGGGAGTCAGGGGAGGGGGGGCGCTGGGAGGCCTAAGAGTGGCCGCTCTGGGGGCTCCCATGCTTCTCTGGCCCGTGTGGCCCTCCCCACTTGGTTCTATGCTCTCCCTTCCTTAACAGAACGGACACATGGCCACATACCCACGGGGCTTCTGCCTGATGTTTTTCAAAAAATTGTGGTTAACTTTCACTTAACATAAAATTCACCATTTTAACCATTTTCAAGTAGCATTTAGTCCATTCACAATGCTGTGCAACCATGAGCTCTATCTGGTTCCAGAACTTCTCCATCTCCCCCGATGGAAACCTGTCCCCATTAGCAGTCATGCCTCCTCCCCCGCCTCTCCCAGACCCTGGCAACCACCGGTTGACTTTCTGTCCTTATGGATTTGCCTGTTCGGGACATTTCCCATACATGGGATCATACGGTATGTGGTCTTTTGTGTCTGGCTTCTTCTACTTCCCATGGTGTTTCTAAGTTTCAACCACGTGTCAGTGCCTCATCCCTTTTCATGCCCGAGTCGTATTGCATCGTATGGATGGACCACATCTTGTTTCTCCATGATGTTCCTGACTTTTCAATGTCCACAAAACTACAGCTTAGTGAGAAGTGCTGCTATGAACAGTTCCATCCATGACTCTTTTTTTCTGCTTTTCTGAGAACTTCCACCCATGACTGCTGGGTAGGAAGCAGCTGTCTGGACTCTGGCATGGCTGGTCCCTCCTCTGGGTCACTGGGACAGTTTCCCCAGGACACTGCGGCTCTGGCATCTCCTGCTCTGCCGTCTCTTCTCTTTTCCAGCTTTTTCTGAAGTTTCTACATTAGATGTGTCTTTTCCTCATATCAGGGACACAGAGCCAGGAGGGGCTCAGCCTCTTGGCCTGGCTGGAGGGGAGTGGGAGTATGGGATGTCCCAAACACCCTCTCTACCCTCAGGGAGGCCCCAGGTGCAGAGGCCGGCTCAGGAACCACCTGCCTCCCGTTCCAGGTCCCCACCCCAGGGCCATACCTGCCTCCGCCCTGCTGTGTGCCTGTGGGCACGTCCCTGTCCCTTTCTGAGTCTGTTCTGCCTTATAAACTGCAAACCTGTCTCCCTTTACCTGCCTGCCGGCCCCTCTTACTTCCTCAAGAGGAAAGGCAAAGGTACGAAGCAAGGATATTTGGTATGTGCATCTTCCCAGCACAGGTGGGTGATTTATCCGGCTGTTTGCTTGCTGTGCTTATTCTGGGATTCGTGGGAAAATGGGCACTTCATGTATTTTCTACTTGTTTGTATTTTCTAAGGTTTCTACATTAGACGTGTGTTAATTTAATCATGAAAAGACAGTAATTACAAAAATTAGAAGATTACAAGAAGTTATGCTTTTGTAAAGCTTCTTAGGGAATTATTATTATTATTATTATTTTGGCCACGTCGCATGGCTTGCGGGATCTTATTTCCCTGACCAGGCATTGAACCCGGGCCACGGCAGTGAAAGCACCGAGTCCTAATCCCTGGACCGCCAGGGAATTCCCTTCGGGAATTAAATTCACATATGGAAAAAATGTCACCGTCTGATTGTAAATCCATTTTGGGGGGTTCGAGAGAACAGTCCCCACCTGCCAGACCCCGTGCACATTCTGATACCAGGTTAGGGTGAGTGTGAGACCCCAGACTCCTGGTGACTTCATCTCATCCTGCCCCTGCCCCCACGTGCTGCTGTTCACCCAGAACTTTTCACAGGTAATCCCCACCTTGACTTGCATCCCCTGCAGCTCTTTCAGACCCCTCCCCTCCCCCTCTTGAGAAGGCCCGTGTGCTCCAGGGTGCCCGCCTACCGTGAGCATCAAAGAACTCATCATCCGAGCTCTCGTCTGAGTCCCGGGCGATACTCTGCATCCTCCACTCCGAGATGCTGTGGCGGGAAGGACTCGCTGGAAGGCAAAACCCCAGACTGACCGACCACCCAGCAGCGCTGGGATGAGCGGGCAGAGGCAGGCAGGTGCGATGATGCTGGAGTAGGGCCAGGAGGGCTCAGAAGGGGATGAAATGGAGAAATGAGGGCGGGGCGGCTCTGACTCATCTCCCAGCCCACCTGGCACAATGCAGTCCTGTCCCGGGAGGACGTGGATGGGGGAGGGTATCAGGTATGAGGCCAGGACGTGCAGTCACCCAGGCTTGGGTCTGCTCCTGTGCCCTTGACCTGATCTGCTCAGGAGCGAGGCCCCCTCCCTTTTTTTGCCGCACCACTGCGTGGCATGTGGGATCTTAGTTCCCCGACCAGGGATTGAACCCGGGCCCTGGCAGTGGACCGCCAGGGAATCTCCAGGAGCGAGCCCGTTCAACTCTGCCACTGCGGGGCCGACAGACAGGGATGCCCGGCAGGGGCAGGAAGTGAGATTAAAGGTATCGATGCGTGTGTTTCCATGGATCCCTTCAGCACAGCACAAGCCTGGTGTGGGAAAAGCTGGATTTGCGGGAGGCGGGGGACTCCTGGCGTTTTATACAAAATACCCCGAGTTTCCCCAATAACCACCGCACTTTCAAGTAAGTTCCAGAGAAAGGCCTTTCTGAGTATCTGAAGCCTTTCAGGTTCCTTCGCCCTGGCCGCTCCCTCAGGCGCAGAAGCCTCTCCTGGGTGCGCTGGGTGCAGCCCGCCCAGAACCCCCCACCCCACCTTGGAACCCTGGCTCCTCAGAGCTGCAGCCGGCTGGGTCCCAGGAGGGGTTGGGAGTGGGGATCCCACGTGGCCAGCCTGCCTGTCTCAGGCGGGCTGTGTGGGTGAGTCTGGGTGGGTGAGTCTGGGGGAACCTGCCAGGGTTGGGGCAACGCCCTGGGCTTCACTCCGAGGCGGAGGCTGCAAGGAGGTGACTAGTTCTGAGTCCCTACAGGTGTGGCCCGCAGGTCCGAAAGCAAGAGTCCACCTTCAGAGTTAGAACTCCCCGGCAGAGGCACGGGGCTGCCGGGCAGGGGCAGTCGCCGGGGTGGACGAGTAGAGGGCAGGGACACCCGCGGGGACAGAGTGCGCTCACCTCCCCGCTTGGACGACCGGGACGACTTGGAGGACGTGGACCACTGCTTCTTCAGGCCCCTGCCCACCAGGGGCTCCCCACCGCTGCTGCTGGGCTGGGGGGGCTCCCTGGGGGCCTGGTCCTGGGTGGCCTCATCCTTGGCCAGCTCCGCGGCCCCCTTGTCGTCCTCATTGAACTGGGCCATCTTGCGGGACAGCATGAGCTGCGCCTCCTTCTCCAGCTCCCGGATGTTGTCCATGTTCAGCCCGTACCACTCGTCCTGCCAGCACCAGGCCTGCCGGTGGGCCCTCACCATCACCTTCCGCAGGCCTGGCGGGGAGGGAGAGAGAGAGACGCCCGTGTTACAGCCCCCCGGGGACTCCTAGGCTGGGAGGTGCCCCATGTTGCAGGACAGGCTCTGCCCCTCACCCACTGTGTGGCCTCCAGCAAACCACTGCCCTCGTGCCCGTTTCCCCATGTGTAGAGGAGGGGTCCGGCTCACAGATGGCTTCACAAGCTCCCAGTGGCTCTGTAACTGGGGTACTGGGGCTTCCCAAAGTACTGTGTCTGCTCAGAAGCCATGCTGAGTTTTGCGGGGGGAGGGGGAATTCCTGCCTTGTGGGGAGCTGGAGGAGGACTTCCTGAGTGTTTCCTATCTCAGAGTCAAGGACACTTCTCTTGTTGAATTTCCCACGGGAAAGTCAACCTCAAGTTCGAAGCACGTTGGTCCTTTCTCTTTTAAACAGAATATATACACATACAATATAAAATAAGATATAAAATACAATAAAGTACGATATATAGGAATATATCATATATAGAAAATAAGATACTTTTAAGGTATAAAGAATAGAAGAACCACAGGGTCAGGAAGCAGATGGGGGCTGCCTTGGGTGGGGATGACAGTGGGGGTGATTGTGAAAGACTCTGGGGGCATGGAATGTTCTAGAACTGTGTGCACTACTCTGCAAACACACTCAAGCTTACGGAACTCAAACTTCTCTTACAACAGATGCAAAATCAGGCCTCAATAGGCTGCTTAAAAAACATTAAGAAGAAATAAAGCATTTCCCCCCCCACCCCGCCCCCCCACCCCCCACACCACCCATCGAGGGAACAGACGTGACCAGTAACACGGAGCCCACGGTCGCCCTCCCAGACGCATCTTCCTCCCGCCCTGAAAGGGTCCATCCTGAATTTTGTGTTTATCACTTGCTTTTCTTTCCGTGTTTTTCTATACAATATGTTGGGTTGGCCTACATGTTGTTGACATTTACATGTATGTGTCATACCGCATGTATTTTTCTGCCACTTGCCTTTTTTGGGTGAGTTGCCGCTTTGTTGCTGTATGGTATTTATTTGTTTGAAATACCACATTTTATTTATTCTCTCTCCTGCCAGTGGGCCTTTGGCTCACTTTCATTGTTTGTCCGTTTTGCTTTTACAATCCTGCTGCTCTGAACATTCCAGAACGTGCATTTGAGTTTCTCCAGGGGGGCAAACCCGGAAGGGTCATCACTGAGTCTTCCTCACGCTTTCCTAGAGAAAGCTGAGCGGCTTCCCAGGTGGTCCAGCCCTTCCTCATTCCCAGGCTGGTCTCTGGCAACCCTTCCTCCGGGCTCACCTCCTGATTCCCACTTGCAGCCTCGCTCAGGCCACTCGGCCTCCTCAGCCGTCCTGTCTATATCCCTTCATTCCCAAAAGCCTGCCTGGGAGAAACTCCCTCTCACCCCTGCTCCTAGGAGGGTGCCCCCAAGCCCCGGGCCGTGGCCTCAGGCACGCCACCCTCAGGGTCAGCCAGCACCCACACTGGACAGACCGTCTGATGAGATGTGACGTGCAGACAAGGACGGCTGGGACGGGAGATCTGGGTTCAGACCCAGGGCTGGCCCTGGGCTTCCTCCACTGCAAATGGGGGTTGGAGGGGGTGACAGTGGCCACCCTGTAGGGCCATGGAGAGCTGATGTGACACCTGTGAAGTATACCATCAGTGCTGTGACTCTGCTCATGGCTACACAGTCCCCCTTGCTCTTGGAGTGAGCAGGTGTCTGCCCAGGTACCACTCCTCGATCATGAGCCTCGGGGCTAAAACCAGGCCCTGGGCACTGACCTCTGCCCTGACTGGGGGGCAGGGAGGAGCCCGGGTCGGCACTAGCTCCTTCTAGAACCCCTGGGCATCTGTTGTCCCGTTCCCTGGGCACCCGCTCTGGCCCAGGCGGGCGTGGGTGTAGGACAGGAGGATGTGTAAGATGCTCTCCCCTGGGACTTCCAGCCCAAAGCGGGCGGCAGCACCGGGGCAGAGCCTGGGGTCTGGCCTTGGGGTGCCGAGAGGTGCTGTGAGCAGCAGGGGGGCAGTCCCCTGGGGCTGCTCCCCCATGGTGGGTGGGCATCACATGTTACAAATACCAGCCAGTCCGGAGTGTCTGGGGCAGGCATACACTGCCTGTCGTCTGTAGGTGCTCGGCAAGTGTTTATATGGTCAAGGTAAACCAGGTGGGTGGCTGCATGTGGGCCTTGGGGGTCGCCTGTCCAGAGTAAGACAGAAACGTGGAGTCCCGGGCAGATGTAGAGAAGGAGGGCGGGCAGACAGGGGGACACAGCCGGTGAGGCCGGGCGCGCTCACCCGTGTCGTGGATGAACCTCTCGATCTTGGACTGCATGCCCCAGTAGCGGAACTCCACCTTGCAGAGCTTGTAGGCGCACATTATGGGGAAGACCTGCTGCTTGTACTCCTCGATCCAGTTCTCGGACAGGGGCCCCCGCTGAGTCTTGGTGGAGTAGAACAGCTTGGGGTCCTCTTCCGTCTTATACTCGTTGGGGGGCACGGGGTCCTTGACGATGTCGATGAAATCTACAGGGAGACCCCATGAGTGACCACTTCTGCCCCAACCTCCACCCCACTCCTCCCCATCCAGTCTCCTCGACATGTCCCTGCCACCCCCCAAATCCTTGTAGGGCCGCAGGCCTCGAGGTGCCACGGGGCCCGACGTGGGGGTGAGGATGTTGTTCTGGCCCACCCCGACCCCGAGCTCCCCCGCCCTCAGGACCTGTGGCTTTCCTTGTTGCCTTTTCAGATCATTTCAGCAACCCCCCTGTTTTGGGCACACTTGCCAAAGCGGATAAATAAGCTGATGAGCTGGAGAAGCATGGGCGAGATGAGGATGGAGGATGTGGGATGGGGCGGGGGCGAGTAAAAGAGTAAAGCTTCCCAGAAAAGCTGGTGTTTCAGCTACAGGAGCAGAACTGTGAGGCCGAGAACGTCCCAGAATGTGACACTTAACCAGGAGGTGGGGGAGTCTGGGGAACCACCAGGGTGTCCGCGTGGGTAGAGGTGATGGGGATGCAGCTGGACACATCCGCCATCTCTCGCCAGGCTTTGTGCCCGGCCGGCACCCTGAGGGGAAGTGGCCCTACAGATGCGCTTTAAGGCGGCTGGCCTGCTAGGAAGCCCCTTCCAGACAGATCAGCAGGGAAGAGTCCGGAAACCACATCTGATGGGCCCGAGAGGGTCCAGGATGTGCCTGAGAGTGGGCAGCAGATGCCACGGGGCTGGGCGCTTGGGAAACAGGACTGGGGGCTGGTGGGACCTGGGTGAGGGGGTGAGACAGTGACTCTGGGAAGGACCACCTCTTGTCACTCGGCTCCTCTCCCAACTCAAAACCATCCTGCTGGGCTGGCTCCCGAAGTGTGCATGTGGTAGACGGGGCTGCGTGCACACTTGCTGAGGAGGAACCCAGGACAGGGTCTGTGGCTCAGACAGCCCTTCTTTCAGATGTGTGGGGACGACGGCACTTGGGGGGCTCTGCCCCGACCGGGCCCTGGCTGTCT
This sequence comes from Balaenoptera physalus, assembly GCF_965194825.1. Lineage (NCBI taxonomy): Eukaryota > Metazoa > Chordata > Mammalia > Artiodactyla > Balaenopteridae > Balaenoptera > Balaenoptera physalus. Next base: position 90,109,795 of record NC_138897.1, read on the forward strand.
CGTCTCCCTGGCTTGCTGGCTCCGAGTCTGGGCTGTGGTTTACAGATGCAGACGTTGGCCCCGCCGAAACTGGTGATGGGTCAGAAGCGGCCCGAGGGCAGCAGGATGTGGGGAGGGTTGCACATCCTTCCTGGAGCAGACCACGTGCCCAGCCTGCTCAGGCAGGCAAAGGCCGCTAAGGGGAGGGCTGGGACTTAGGAACCATGGCAGGAGGCCTTCGGGGGGAGCCTGCAGCTGGCCGGACAAGAGCTGCCAGAGGGCCTGCGTCATGCTGGGCCCTTCCTTCCTGTTATGGGTAGAATGTGTTCCCTCCTAAACTCATTCGTTGGAGTTCTGGCCCCCAGGGCCTCAGAATGTGACCTTATTTGGAGACAGGGTCTTTAAAGAAGTAATCTAATTAAAGTGAGGTCATTAGGGTGCACCTAATCCAATATAACTAGAGTGCTTATAAAAAGGAGAAATTTGGCTCAATTAAAAAAAAAATACACCTGAAACTAACACAGCATTGTAAATCAACTATACTTCAATTAAAAAAAAAAAAAAAAAAGGAGAAATTCGAATACGGACATGCACGCAGAGAGAACACCATGTAAAGATGAAGGCAGAGATCGAGGTGATGCCTCTACAAGCCGAGGAACGCCAAAGATTGCCAGCAGCCACCAGAAGCTAGGGGAGAGGCCCAAACCGATTCTCCCTCAGGGACCCCAGAAGGAGCCAACCCTGCTGACACCCTGACCTTGACTTCTGACCTCCAAAACTGTGAGACAAAAAGTACCTGTTGTTTTAAGTCCTTTAGTCTGTGGTACTTCGTTCTGGTAGCCCTAGAAGCTAAAGTATCTCCCAAAGCCCACTGGGGCCTAAGAACTCCGGCCGGAGGGAGGAGTCTCAGGGAATTGCCCTCCAGGCCTCTGAGGCTGCCTGGGAGCTCGTCAACACCCCTCCAACACCAGCCGTGCACCCATCTGGGAACCACAATGGCTTGTTCCTACGGGCTTGGGGCCTGTTGAGGTGCGGCTGGCCCATAGATGTGTGTTGTTTGGCTGGCATATTTACAAAGATTTTTAATTAGTTATCAACATTTAGGAATTGGAAGAATTCACATGAAAACCCTGATTTCTGGCCTCGCTTGAAAAAGAAGATTTAACAAATGGGGCCTGTTTTCCACATGGCATAGTCAGCTAGAGGAGAGTAGAGCAGAGGCCGCCCACCATCAAGAGGACACAGGCCCCACCCAGCCTGCTGCACTCACGCACGGCTGTCAGCCTGATGTACTCACGCACGGCTGTCAGCCTGATGTGGCCCCCAAGCACATGCATGCATTTCTGGGGATGGGGACACTTCGAAGGGATGAAGGGAAGGGGCTTGAGTGGGAAACGCACGTAGCCTTAGTGGGCACATCAGGGAAATGGGGCCGAGGAGACCCATCCTTCCTCGCCCCCCACCTCCGACCAGGCTTGCTTGGACTCTATCCTCCCCGCCCAGGACAGGGGCTAGTCCGCAGCCTGCCAGGCCTGAAGACCAGGGGCAGATGCAAGGGGCCCACGGGCGGGGACACCGGGAACTGAGCCCCGCATGGCTCCTGCCCTTCCCGGAGTTGGGAGCGTCAGGGTAGACGGTTACCGATCGTCAGCTGGTTCTTTTCCACAGGAGACAGGCTGAACACATTGGGGTTTTCTCCAGCATCAGTTTTATAAAAGGTTTCGATGTCAATGGAGAATTTCTCCACAAAAGGGCAAGTGAACCTGTGGGGGAAGTAGAGTAGCCATCAGGACTCGAGCTCAGAGGTGTAGGCGTGGGTGGCTGGGGGGAGGACGAGGGCTGGAGTGGTGGCCGAGACTCGTCTGTCCTGTCCCCCTCCTGGACCTTCACCTCGTCCCAGGAAGAGCCAAGTCCAGGTTGGGGGGAGGGATGGGTTTCGGGGGAAGAGGGAGTCGTTCCAGGAAGCTGCCGGCAGCCCTGGGTCCCCGTGTGCGAGGCGTGGTGTGGACTCAGGCACAGCTAAGGTGGCGCACTGCTGAGCCGGCTGAATCCGGACCAGCGCTTTGTGTGACATGCCACCCTGCCCCCCGTCCCCTAAGAAACCAGGTGTGGCAACAGGGAAACAGCCCCTCTCTCTTTTTTTTTTTTTTTAATTTATTTTTATTTATTTTTGGCTGTGTTGGGTCTTCGTTTCTGTGCGAGGGCTTTCTCTAGTTGGGGCAAGCGGGGGCCACTCTTCATCGTGGTGCGCGGGCCTCTCACTATCGCGGCTTCTCTTGTTGCGGAGCACAGGCTCCAGACGCACAGGCTCAGTAGTTGTGGCTCACGGGCCCAGCTGCTCCGCGGCATGTGGGATCTTCCCAGAGCAGGGCTCGAACCCATGTCCCCTGCATTAGCAGGCAGATTCTCAACCACTGTGCCACCAGGGAAGCCCCCAATGCCCTTCTCTCTTGACTGGAGATGAGCTCAGAGGAGGAAAGTGCTGCTGGGAAGAGGAATAACCTGGATGGATCCTCCAGCAAGCTCCAGGCCCTCAACGACCTGGGGAAGGAAGCCCCAGGAGATTCATGGGGACTCCACCAGCTCAGCAAGTGAGTGGCCAGCTGGGAGCAGCCCCCGATCTCTTCTAACGAAGCAGTGCTCAGCTATATTGGGTGGGGGCCACAGAGTGAAGAGCCCCCCTACCAGAGGGATCCAAAGAAAGCCCTGCTCAACATGGTTTGTTATAAAAGATCATCATAGTCGCTGAAGGTCTCAGGGTTGGAGGGAATCTCTGGGCCATCTGGTCTACCCTCAGCTTGTGTTTCTTCCCAGCTGGTTGACTGTCCTGCATTCCCAGGTGAACATTAAAGTGAGTTTGTATTCCCTGAGCCTTCCCAGATGGCAAAGGACTCTCAGATGGCCCTCGCTGGACTCATGCCTTCCTGGTCTCCCCCACTGGCAGGCTAGAAGGCACCTAGGGGTATACCCTTCCCTCTCCTGCCTGTTCTCTGAGGGGGAACCTGGGGGACCTTCAGGGTACCAATCAGAACGGAGGCTCAGCTCTCCAGGAGCCAGGGCTCCTTGGGGTGTGGGGATTGAGCCTGTCTGGGGGGCCAGCACCAGGATCTATGCCGCAGGGTTGCTTCCCCAGCAGACAGCACGAGGCTGAGGGCAGGCTCACCTGGTTCGGGTATAGGGGTAGGCGTTCCAGGACTCCTCCACCACCCGCAGGGCCGCCTTGGGCAGGATGGAGCGGAACCAGCTGGGGATGTGCATGCCCACATGGTACACCTTGTGTGTGTACTGCCCGGAGCCGCCAGGGCCGTCCGTGTATGGCCGGTTCTCCAGGATCTCCACGCCACTGCCTTCACCGAACGTCTCGTTACGGCTCTTCTTCTGTGGGGACAAAAGCACCAGCGATGTGTGGGTCCAGAGCACTCTGCAGAGGAGGAGGGGTTCAGGAGACTGGCCGAGGGTGCTGAATGGGGGGTGGGGTTTTGGCCAACCAGGCTGGCTCCTCCTGTGTCACTTCAGGACACCCCACCCACCCCCCCGGCTCCACGTGCCCCAGCCCTCATGCAGGAGACTGAAGGGGCCACGGTTCCCTCTCCGAGCCCAGCACTGCACGTGCAAACTCCTCCGTTCGGACTCCTGAGTGTGCCGGGACTGAAAGTGTTCCCAAGGTCAGGAACAAGATGAGGATGCCTGCTTTCTCACCTCTAGCCCACATTGTACTGGAGGTTCTAGCCAGAGAAATTAGGCAAGAAAAAGAAATAGTAAGAGGCACTCGAATAGGAAAGGAAGAAGTAAAACTATCTCAATTTGTTGATGACACACTCATATACAGAAAAGCCTAAAGAATCCCCCCCAAATCTGTTAGACCTAATACATATATTCAACAGAGTTGCAGGATACAAAATCAACACACAAAAGCAAATAATGCAGAAAGGAAATAAAGAAATCATTTCCATTTACAATAGCATCCAAAAGAATAAAATACCTGGGAATAAATTTAACCAAGGAGGTACAAGACTTGCACACAGAAAACTAAAAAAATTGCTGAAAGAAATTAAAGGAGATCTAAATAAATGGAAAGACATCTGTGTTCATGCACTGTAAGATTTAATATTGTTAAGATGTCAATACTCCCCAAAGCAATCTGCAGGTCCAATGTAATCCCTATCAAAATCCAATGGCAGGGGCTTCCCTGGTGGCGTAGTGGTTGAGAATCTGCCTGCCAATGCAGGGGACACGGGTTCAAGCCCTGGTCTGGGAGGATCCCATATGCCGTGGAGCAACTGGGCCCGTGAGCCACAATTGCTAAGCCTGCGCATCTGGAGCCTGTGCTCTGCAACAAGAGAGGCCGCAATAGTGAGAGGCCCGTGCACCACGATGAAGAGTGGCCCCTGCTTGCTGCAACTAGAGAGAGCCCTCGCAGAGAAACGAAGACCCAACACAGCCATAAATAAAATAAATAAATAAATTAAAAAAAAAAATCCAATGGCAGTTTTGGTAGAAAAGGAAAAACTGATCCTAACATTCATATGGAATTTCAAGGGCTCTCAAACAGCCAAAACAATTTTGAAAACAAAACAAAGTTGGAATGCTCACATTTTCCGATATCAGAACTTGCTATAAAACTATAGTAGGGGGACTTCCCTGGTGGCACAGTGGTTAAGAATCCGCCTGCCAATGCAGGGGACACGGGTTCGATCCCTGGTCTGGGATGATCCCACATGCCACGGAGCAACTAAGCCTGTGCGCCACAACTACTGAGCCCACATGCCACAACTACTGAAGCCCACGAGCTCTAGGGGCCGTGCACCACAGTGAAGAGTAGCCCCCGCTCACCGCAACTAGAGAAAAGCCTGCATGCAGCAACGAAGACCCAATGCAGCCAAAAAATAAATAAATTTAAAAAAACCCCACAACTATAGTAGGGACTTCCCTAGTGGCGCAGTGGTTGAGAATCCGCCTGCCAATGCAGGGGACACGGGTTCAAGCCCTGGTCTGGGAAGATCCCACATGCCATGGAACAACTAAGCCCATGCACCACAACTACTGAGCCTGTGTGCCACAACGAATGAAGCCCACACGCCTAGAGCCTATGCTCCGCAACAAGAGAAGCCACCGCAATGAGAAGCCCTTGCACCGCAACGAACAGTAGCCCCCGCTCGCCACAACTAGAGAAAGTCCGTGCGCAGCAACGAAGGACAAACACAGCCAAAAAAAAAAAAAAAAAAAAAGATTCATCCACCTGTTGCGGGTGGTAGTAGCTCTTTAAAAAAACAAAAAACTATAGTAATCAAAACAGTATAGTACAGGCATAGGACAGATCTATGGAATGGAGATGAGAGTTTAGAAATAAACCCACAGATCTATACACTATATATATTGATTTTCAACAAGGGTGCCAAAACCATTCAATGCAGGAGGGAAGAGTCTTTTCAACAAATGCTGCTGGGACAACTGGATACCCACGTGCAAAAGAATGAAGTTGCACTACTATCTCATACCACATATAAAGATTAACTCAAAATGGATCAAACGCCTAATTGTAAGAACTAAAAGTATAGAACTCTTAGAAGAAAACATAGGGGCAAATCTTCATGATCTTGGATTTGACAATGGTTTCTCAAATATGATACCCAAAGCACGAGCAACCAAAGAAAAAATAGCTAAATTGGATTTCATCAAAATGAAAAAAAAACTGTTGTGCATCAAGGGACACTATCAAGAGAGTGAAAGGACAATCCAAAGAATGGGAGAAAATTTTTTGTAAATAATATATCTGATAAACGAATTATATCCATACAATAAAACATGATTTGGCTGTAAAAAGGAATGAAGTACTGACACATGCTACTACATAGATGAACCTTGAAAACATGCCGAGTGAAAGAAACCAGACACAAAAGGCCATATACTATATGATCCCATTTATATAAAATGTACAGAATAGGCAAATCCAGAGAGTCAGAAAGTAGATTATTGGTTGCCTGGGGGTTGGGGGAAAATGCAGAGCGACTTCTTTATGAGATGATGAAAATGCTCTAGAATTGTGATGGTTTCACAACTCTGTGAATGTGCTAAAAGCCACTAAACTGTACACTTTAAATGTGTGAATTGTGTGGTGTGGGACTTACAGCTCAATAAATCTGGTATAAAACAAAACAAACAAATAAAAACCAACCTTGCCTCTTGTACTCAACTAAGATTTCAGAGAGATCAAACACGAGGAGTGAGAAGGGGCCTCGGAGGCACTGCCCAGGAGATGTGATGCCTGGGTCACCTCCAAGTGTCCTTCTGCCACGAACGTCCTTCCCAGGGCCCAGAAGCTCAGGTTTCTGCTTCTGCACAAAACCTCGTGGTCAAGGTGCTGGTGACTTTAAGCTCAGCATCTGTTTCCATGGTGACATGACAGCATCACCAAGGCCATCTTCGGTCAGCTTCCTGAACAGCAGGTGCGCATACACTCACACATGCACGCACCTGAGTCCTCGCACACGTACACAGGCACTCCCCACAGCACTGCCTCGCCCTCGGGGCACAAACCCTCTCTAAGGCACAAAGACGTGATATATCTCCATGGCCAGAGACACTGAGTCCCCTTCAGGAAAACAACAGACCCTGGTTGAGGCCACAGATGGAGTCAGAGCAGGGACATGCCATTCCTCACTCTTTAAAGGAGTTCCTGGAATGTGGCCCAGATTCTGGAATGAAAACAGCGACCATTTCCCAGATGCTTTCCAAGCTCCCGCCTCTTACAGTAGCTTCGTTTATCAGCAGTTGTGCTAAGCGCTTGGCATGTGCTTTCTCATATAGTTACTGCAATGAGCCCTTGAGAAGAGTGCAGTACTATCATCACCCCCAAGGTACAGATGGGAAGGTGGAGGCTCAGAGAGGCCGAGTGACCCGTCCAAGGTTACGCAGTTACCAAACAGCAGAGCCAGGACGAACTCAGACCTGTTGGATTCCAGGGCCTGCTCACCCGAAGCAGTGAGCGCCTCAAGGAAAACACCTCGGGACAAGGTAGGTGCTGATAAGTAGTTATTGAGCAAGTACAGAGACTGTAGTCCTAACCCTGTGGCCAACTTTCTCTCATCCTGGACAAGTTGCTTCTTGTGTCTGGTCTCAGTTTCTAAAACTGTAAGTGGGGATGGGGCTACCTGTCTGCCCAAGCCCCAGTGTAGTGGGTTAAAGGCCTCCCCCCGCAAATCCATGTCTACCTAGAATCTCAAACTGTGACCTTATCTGGAAATAGGGTCTTTGCAGATGTATTGATAGTTAGTTAAGATGAGGTCATCTTAACTTAGATGGATTAGACAATTTAAGGTGGGCCCTAAATCCAATGAGAAGAGATCATTATAAGAAGAGAAAACGGAGACACAGACACACACAGAGGGCAGGTAGCCATGTGACAACACAGGCAGAGACTGGAGTGAAACAGCTTTAAACCAAGGAATGCCAAGGATTGCCGGCCACCACCAGAAGCTGGGAGAGGCAAGGGAGGATTCCCCCCAGCCCCCCAGAGCCTTCAGAGGGAGCACGGCCCGCTAACACCTTGATTTTGGACTTCTGTCCTCCAGAACTTTGAGAGAATAAATTTCTGTTGCTTTAAGCCATCCAGTTTGTGGTGCTTTGTTACGGCAGCCCCAGGGAATGAAACATCTGGGGTGCTGGGTGGCTCGGTGAGAAGAGGACGTGCAGGTCAGAGGGGTCAGGGCACACGGAGTCTCTGAGGGCTGAGGTGGGGTGTCCGGCCTGCCAGGGATCTGAGGGCAGAGAAGGCACAGGGAAGGCCAGAGAGGGAGCAGGGGTGGGGAGGGTGCCTCCCACCTGGCCTCACTGGGGCTGCACAGACCCCAGGCCCCAGGGATGGGGGAGGGGAGAAGAGGAGGAGGGGAGGGTCCTGCTCACACCAGAAGCCACTGCCCATCCCTGCCAACCACTCCCGCAAGCAAGCGGTGCTGTGGTGCCTCCCCGGAGACTGCGGGCTTGACCTACCCTACACTGCCCGCACAGGCCGGGTGAAGGCCCCTCCCCCCTCCTCTTCTCCCCTCCCCCCTCCTCTTCTCCCCTCCCCCATCCCTGGGGCCTGGGGTCTGCAAGGGAGGAGCCTGAGCCACCAGGGGCCTGGTGCAGAAAAAGCACCGGATGAAGGGGGTGGGGGGTAAAGGATTCGAAGTCCAAGAAACCCCGGCCAATCAGGCAGCTCTCAGAGCTGTCCAGGGTCCTGGCTAAGCCGCTTCTGATCTCTCCCTCCGTTTGCTGGGCACCTCCTAGGATGGAAGGCTCTCTCCCAGCCAGACCAATTTTTCTTTTTTTCTTTCTTTCTTTCCTTCCTTCCTTTTTTTTAACCTTGAACAACATGTATATTGAGTGCTGGTCAGGCAGGTATGAGGCAGTTTGATACATGAGCCCATCTTGTTCACAACCTCAGGGAGGAGGTGGCCTGTTCAGAAGGCCGGCCTCTTCCTAGCTGCCACCCCAGCTGGTAAGTGGGATCAGCGGGCAATGACCTAAGGAATTGCTTTTCTTTCCAGAAAAACGAAGCTGCCTTCCTTGATGGGCCATCCATCTCGTAAGGCCCAGCTCGGAACGGAGGCCCTCCTGGGGCACTGGGCTCCCCGCCTCCTAGCCCCACTGCTCTGGCCTCTACTCAGGGGGCTGCATACACGTCCGTCTCCCCGCAGGCAATCCTGGAGCGCAGAAAGCACCTTTTATTCGTCTCTGTAGCCCAGCCCTTTCCCAGGCCGGGCACAGAAAAGGCTGGTGAATCTCACTTAGTTTTTAACCAGCATTATTGAGGTAGGATTGACAGACAATAAGCCATCTATTTGTAAAGGTACAGCCGGCGAGCTGTGATGTACGTTCACACCCATGAAACTGTCACACAGTGGAGATAATGGGCTTGTCCATCACCTCCACGGTGGATGGAGCCCCCCCGAAACCGTGGAGCCAGAGGCGGGTAAGACAAATGCCAGAGCGGGAGCAGAGCAGGCTGGCCTCGAGCGGCACACAGTGTCAGTGGGGCTGTAGGAGGCATCACCTGGGAGGCTGGGAAGGTTTCACATTAATTGGAGGCATAGGATAGATGTTGAAAAAAGCACCTTAAAACAGGGGGTGCAGATGGCAGGTGTCTGAGGAGCCCTGAGTCAGAGGTGTCTACATACTCGTAAAAGCTTGGGATAAACTGGAAGCTAAAAGTCAGCCTCCTGGGATCTTGACGCTCCCAGCCCCCTAGCAGAGCTGAGGACCATCTGCTGTGGTCCAGGGTCAGGGTCCAGGGCTCCCCTGGCTCGGGGAGGAATGAAGAAGCCACAGGACAAACAGTGCCTTTGGCAGATCAGCCTGGTCCTTGAACAGGCTGAGAGATTTCCAGAGTGCCTGGCGCTGGGGGGGCTGATGCCAGTCTCACCTCTCCCCACTCTCGAGGAATAATTACTGGGTAAGTGGTTCAAGAGGGAATTGAGTGGCGCTTCTGAAGCAGCGTGGAGCAGACAGCCCCCCAGAGAGGCGGAGCTGGCCTTCTGTTCTCTTCCCAGCCAAGCTTCCCACGCTGAGGGCCGGGTCAGACTCGGGATGAAGGTGCAGGCCTTGCCGGGCTCTCCCTGCCCTGACGGCCCCGTGTGACGCTTGCGCAGCCAGGGGCTGCACCGAGGAGTCCGTGTACCCAGAAAAGCCAGAGCCAGGCCGGGAGCAGGTTCATAATCAGATCCCCCAACTGGGAGGAAAGCTGCCAGGCCAGGCAAAGGGCTGGGGCACCGAGGATGAGCAAGAGGCTGGCAGAGAAGCTGGGATGGGGACCCCCATGGGGCAGGACCGCAGCCAGCACCCCAACGAGCAGGAGCTGTGGTCACACCTGGGCCATGAGGACCCGATCCTGGGTCTCCCTATCGTGCGTTCCAGGTTAGTCCGGCACTGAGTAGCGAGGCCAGCAGCATCTGGGGTGGGGTGATCATCTCTGGTTTGTCACAGGCCCGGTCATCCTCAAAGTCATCTGTGACTCTGTAAATCAGCCACTTAGCCTAAGGCATGAGGAAAGTGCGTACCTGGAGCTGGGAGGCAGGCTGTGTGCTCTTGGACGAGTCACTTAACTTCTCTGGGCCTTGCACCTTCCTGTCTGTCAAATGGATTGTCATGGACTGAACGTTTGTGTCCCTCGTCCCCCAAATTCATATGTCGAAGCCCCAACCTCCAATGGGATGACGCTAGGAAGTCAGGCCTTTGGGAGGTGATTAGGTCATGAAGGTGGAGCCCTCATAATAGAATTAGTGCCCTTATAAAGGAGGCCCCAGAGAGCTCCCTGGCTCCTTATGCCGTGTGAAGACACAGCGAGCAGGTGGCCGTCTGTAAGCCAGGAAGAGGGCCCTTACCAGACACTAAATCTGTCAGCACCTTGATCTCGGACTTCCCAGCCTCTAGAACTGTGAGAAATAAATGTCTATTGTTTAAGCCACCCAGTCTGTAGCATTTTGTTATACAGCCCAAGCTGACTAAACACAAGGATAACATCTGGATCAGTAAGAGGATGGGTGTTATATACAAAGAGTGTTAGTCTTGTCAGTGCTGTGAATACAGTGCTGGCGAGACAATCCAATGCCACAAACATCCACGGCGTGTTGCATGTGCCTGGCTTCGTGCTTGGAAGCCAGAGCTCCAGTGCAATTCAGACACTGACCAGAAGCCTACTGGGCAGATACTGCTGTGAAGGCCACAGTGCCACCCAACCCTCCACGCCGGTGCTGAGAGCTGCTGTGTGCCCGGCCTCACCACCCACCTGTATCATGTACAGCTGGGCAATGCGGTACTCCTCCACGGTCATTGGCAGAGGAATCCGATATTCCTTTATAATCATCTTGGAGTCCAAGCCTTCCCGTCAATGGGGAACTGCGCGTTGGGACTTCTAGGCCAGGTTCCTTAAATAACCATGACAAAATTCACCAAGGACCCCTGAGAGAGAAAGAGAGGACAGGAGAGTCACTTTCTGCAAAAGCTGATGGGTAAAGTAGCACAGGAAGGGCCTGGTCTAGACCCCAGGCTAGAGTTCTGGTCTCAAGTCAGCCACGAGCCCACTGTGTGACCCTGAGCCCACCGCGTGACCTTGAGCAAGTTCCCGCACCTCCCCAGCCTCCATTTTCCCTGTTTGCTAAGCAACTGCGTAGAGGACGTGTATAAACTCTGATCGGCCACGAGGAAACAAAGGATTGTTATCCTGCGAGCGAGGGCCAGGCGATGGGAGGGCATTGCATCCCCGAAGAGTCAAGAGCTTCGCGTTCTTGTTTTACGCAAAGTTCTAACAGCCTGCAGCCTCAGCTCCCCCGTGTTCTGGAGTGGCTGGAGGCTGGCACGGTGACGGCAGCAAGTGATGACGGCCGGCAAGAAGGCAGGACAGACAAAACTACGAAAAACAGACGTGAGAATTTAAAAAATCAGCAGTCTGGGACCATTCGGCGTCAGGGCAATCGGTTCTGCTCCTGTCACCGGGTGCAGATGGCAACACTGCTTCCTGGCAGGAGATCCCGAGTTATCAAAAGAGGTGACCTTAAGTCTAGCTTCAGTTCAATCCACCACCAACTGCTTATTGATACCTACTCTATTGCCGACATTGGGCTAGGTCTTGGAGGTAGAAGAGGAAAATAAGATAAATGGGTGGATTGCACGGCATGTGAATTATACCTCAATAAAGCTATTTAAAAAATATAAGCAAGCAATGTATTCACAGTAACCTGTATTTAAGATGACAATATATTTGATGAAGACTTGCACCTAAAGCAATCATATTTAAAAAAACAAAACAAAACTTAATGCTTGAAGGAGGCATACCCGCAGTGATCTGGAAAGTGAAATCACCCATCATAATCTGTCCCCTAGATGATGGGGGCTTTGCTGTGGATATATCTGGTCACCCCCAGAGAGACTGGGTGCTGTTAACTGGAAGCCGCGTGAAGGTTTCCAAGACAGGCGGCGGCAGGATCAGGATAGTAGTTTAGAAGGACCACGCCGGGGACAGCAGCCAGTGAGGATTCACAGGGGCTGGAGGCAGGATGCTGACTAAGTGACAAAAGCGAGGGCCGACCGGGCGGGCAGCTTCCCCAGGGCACCGTGTGTACGAGGCCTGAGCGTCACCCAGGCTCTAACGCATTACTGGATAACTAACGAGATTGGGAAAAGCATGTACACCAGAACTCTTGGGACCTTCAGTACGTAAGGTGGAAAGAAATTCTTTAATAAACCACCTGAGGAGAGAGATGGAGGCTGGGGATGGCCCCCACGTTACTAGCCTAAAGTGACCCCCATGTTGTTTCCTTCTTTACAGCAGGTAGGACTATTAGCCCCCCAAAACACCCAGCACCAAACTCAACTTCTCACTTACCCAACTGCTTGAAATACAGTCCAGATAAACATCTTTTTAGCCAATTAGAGCTCATCTACTTTACATACCCTAGAAACTGCACCCGACATCTGCTCGGCATAGATGAGACAAACCTGAGTTCATAAAAGACCCCAAAGGGGGAGTTTTGTGACCCAGAGGCTCTCCATCGTGATTCTGAGCGATGTCACCTAGACACAGGAGCCCCCTGTCTAACTCCCCCTCTCCCTTTCTGGGTGGTGGTCCCACATCACTGTATCTGGAAGGCCTCTTGCTGGGAGAAATTTTCCACCCTAGCAAACCTGTCCCAGCGCCATCCAGGAAAGCTTGTTACTGCCCCTCCTGGTCCTGTCTCTTCCCTGATCAACCCCGGACCGCTGAGCTTACCACAGAGGGGAGGACTCAACTCTCCAGAGGCCGGGCTCATGTGCAAACGTCACCCCTAACCTTCCTTGAAGGTGGGGGTCCAGCCAACAGCTAAGAGGGCACGTGGGTTCAGGGTCCGAGCTGAAATTGTCCAGGAGGACAAGAAAGCAGAGGCTGCAGGCTGTCTGGACTCGGCTCTGAGACCCACAGGTCCAAGCTCAAGTCCGGCTGGAAGCTGAGGCCGCAGGAGAGACGAGTGATGGTCCAGAGCCCCCAAGGCGCCACCTCCTTCCACAAGAGGGTGTGACACAAGACGCTGAGGGAATTCCCTGGCAGTCCAGTGGTTAGGACTCTGCGTTTTTCACTGCCGAGGGCACGGGTTCGATCCCTGGCGGGTAACTAGCAAGATCCCGCAAGCCTCGAGGCACAGCCAAAACAAGGAAACAAGACCCTGGGCTCAGCTGGGGCAGCAAGGCACCCAGGCTGACACCCCCAAGAGGGTAGGACAGGCACCCGATTTGGGAACCTCCTGACACAAACAAAGGAGAGAGAACCGTATGCTTGCGAGAGGCTGGATGAAATGCGGACTGGAGACAGGAAAGGGAAAACCTAGGTTCGATAAGGGCCATGTTTCCAAAGCTTTTCCACATGGTTTTGTGGGCTCCTTCTGTGGCAAGGGATAATGCAATGGCCCAGAGTGAGCTTGGGCAAGTCCATGTCGTCATCTAAATTGCTAACAAAGAGGTCAGATGCAATCTCTATATGTTCTCGAGAAACTCTAAGCAATCTGCCCTTCTGGGCTCTTCACGGCTCCACAGTAAATGACCTGCCTGAGCTCGCCCACACATGTCAGACCAAATGCCCACTGGTTTGCCTCTTCCAGCCCACCAGGCACCAGGGCAGGACGTGGGGCCGGACTATGCTTTTTCCTTAGAAGCCTCCATGTCCCCCCGACAGCCTCCACGCCCCCCATCCTAACACCCGGATGGACTCCCAGAGCGTGAGCCAGCACCCAGACACAGGCTTGGTTCTCGATTTCGGGGGCCCTGTGAACACGTGTCTGGAACACACACAGGACAACGTTCCTCTCCTCCCCAAGTCTCCGCTTTCTTCTCCCAAAGACGAGCTACCCAGTGAGCTGTAATCCCACAGGGGGCGTCCACATCTCCACGTGCAGCCTGAGGGCACAGAGACAGGGAGGGGACACATACCCAGAGGTCCCTCAGCGGCTCCCACGTCCTGGGGGAGCTGGGCTCGCAGGCAAAGCTTAGGGCCGACCGAGGGCAATAACCCCACGCCGGCCCCCGGAAGACAACACGCCGCTTAGGCTGCATTTCCATCTCCTGCTGCGCTAGAGGAAGACAGCTGTGCCTGCACCCAACAGGGGCCAAAGCGTGACAGAGGCAGGTATGTAGAAGGAAAGAACAAAATAAACGGTCCTGTCTAGTTACAGTTAAGTGCATGGTGACTAATGATAGGAGAGGACTCGGAACTCTAAGAGTGACACAGAACATGCAGCAGACACAGGGGGGCTCCCCGCCGGGATCCGAGGTCGCAACCTGACAGCGCGTTTCCCCGCCGGGTGATCCGTGCCCGCCGAGCCTCGGTCTCTCCATACGTCAAACGGGGATAATGCCACCCGCCATGCAGAGTCATCGCCAGCGTCACCGAGGTGAGTGCGGGTGAAGTGCTCACCTGCCAGGGGGTGTTCGTCTCTCAGTCCAGAGGGACTTGGGAAAGGCTTCACAGAACGTGGAGCTTTCAAACGGCGTGAGCTGGGTTTCCCAGGATCAGTGAGATTCTGTTCAGCAGAGCAGGTGGGAGGAGGGCGCTCTGGGGGAAGGAACAGCACGAACAAAGGCCCCGAGGCGGGAACGCGCCGCCCCATCGGAGCCACCTCCCACTGGCGCACCCCCAGCGTCGCCACACCATGTCCCTGGAGGATGGGGCCAGGGCGGTGGGGGCACAGAGGCCACCGGAGGCCACTCTCCACAGGGTGGGCTGTGCTCAAGGCTGAGGTGAAGCTGCTCCCTGCAGCCGGGCATGACAGCCACACCCGCGCGCCGATGGAGTTCAGGGTCGGGTGGGGCGGGAGCAGGGTGACAAGAGACCATCACTTGCTTCGAGAAGGCTCTCTCCCAGGGGAGGACAGACAGACTCGCCAGACAGGGTGTAACCACAAAGCATAAGTTTCCCAACAAGCACTTCCACACAGAAGACAAGCCGTCTTTCCGAGCAGCCCTGGGGGAGGTCTGCGGTCACCCACACCCACCAGGGCTGCTCTCTGGGTCACTGTGACCCCCTTGGGTCACTCCCAGCAAGAGGGACAGTGCTCGGGAGAGGGACACTGGCCCCTCTGGGGGCTGTCTTTCAGGGAGATCACTCGGAAGGGGCCAACAGTCTCTTGTCTCATCAGATACTAGCATTTTATTTACTTAAGAAAGCCAGATCTGTTTCTTTCTACACCTATGCTAGTTAGTGCAGACAACTATCCTGACTTCCTGTTGAAGACAGAGGAGTAGGAGCACTTCCGTTCTCAAAACGACACAGAGCGACTAAAGATAGAGAAAAGTCACCACGGCCGAGAAACGGGGAAATGGCTGCGTCCCCGAACCACAGGCCATGAAGGATACCAGCCGGACACCACAAGGTCTGAGCTGGGAGGAAGCAACATGCTGACAGCTAACATGTGCCACCTCGGACCTCTGAACAAATATCACCTCCTGAAAGACATGGAACGATGGAGTCTAGGGCTGTGGATGTCCCCGGGGGAGGAGAGCCATCACCCTGTCTTCTGTTTTCTACTTTTTATTGAAGTACTACATACATCCAGGAACGTGCACATATCATAAGTACAGATATTTTCACAAACTGAACACACCCATACAGCCAGCACCCAGATCAAGAAACAGAAAATTAATAACCCAGAAGCACCCTCCCCCAGGCACACCTCCCCAACCATGGATAACCTCTGACTTTTGCCTGTTTTGTACTTTGCACTAGGTTGAAGCCTACGAACTGCCAATATCCAACTGTCTTTGACCCACCGAATGAGCAGTTTCATATGGAATCATGCTGTAAGTGCACTTTTGATTCTGGCTGCTTTTGATCAACATCATGTTCCTGGGGTTCATCCAGTTTGCTGCATGTAGTTGTAGAGGGCTCACTCTCACTGCTGTCTAATATTTCACCGGGTGAATAGTCTATAATTGATTTAACCATTCCATTGTTGATGGGCATTTGGGTAATTTCCAATTTGGGGCTGACGGGAATAGGGCTGCTGTGAACAGCTGAGTACACGCAGAGATGCAATTTTACATTATGGAATGGAAGGGGAGTGAGAGCCAATGGGAAAATCACACCAGTAAGCCATTTCTATGACAGAACCTAGTTCTCCAGGTAAAGGAATGAAGTGGGGCTTGGGAGGGAGAAGGGGCAGCGAGGGGCTGGTCATAATACAGAGAGTCAGAGACCTAAAGAGCTTTTCTGTGAACCATGATGACTGCATGAACCCCCAAACCTGAGAGAGCTGGAATCCCTGGGCATAGGATAAAAAACAGCTCTGGGAAGACAGTCTTCCAGACAATAAATAAGCCCAAAATGCAGCTGCAGGCTGCTCCAGATCACTCCTTGCATTTCCCACACGCTGTTATTTAGAAGGTAGCTAGAGAACAATAATCAGAAAGGAACTCACATGGGTCCTATGCATTAAGGGTGGGGGGCAAGTGAAGAACATGCATCACAGGAGGAATCATCCACACAAATGCAGAAAGACTTCAGAAAAAACAGTTCTCCATTGACTCAGAGAAATTACAGATATAATCTCTTAGAAACTGGTGGGGGCAGAGGAGTGGAAGGAAGGAAACATAGAAATTTAAAAAAAGAAATTATTGGATGACAGAAGAGATGAAAGTTGAAAGGCTGGTTAGCAGAGTTCAGGGAAAAATGGGAAAGAAAAATAAATACATCACAGATATTTTTTTAAAAGCCATACTATAAGCAATGAATAAAGGGGCAAAGCACAGTGTGAACAATTAGAGATGGTGGGCAGGCTTGAGGAACTCACACAAGATTAAATGAAGACTAATAAGACAAAATGACAGATATGGGAGGCAAAAGGAAATCCAACATATACATAATTAGTATGCTTCTCTGAGGAAATAGAATAATAGAATGGGGGTGGGGGAAGTATTCAAATATATAAGGAAAAAAATTCCCTGAAATAAAAAAGACTTCACTCTGCAGATTAACTGCCATTCTGTAGTCCAGGAAAACCTGATGGTATAATGAACACCGAGACATCCTAAAAAAAGTTATTGAGCTTAAAGGATAAAGAAAGAATCATATAACTAGGGGACACAGGGAGATGGGTTGAGGACAATCAGAACCCTCCTCAGCAACACAATTTCAGAAAACAGTGGAGCAATATCTATAGAGTTCTAAGAGAAAGAAATTGTAAACCAGAATTTTATACCCAGCTAAGTTGTCCTTTAAGCATAAAGTTAATAGACATTCTGAAACATGCATTTAGGAGCCTAGACATCTATAATGCCTTTTAAAAATTACCTGATGCTAAAATCCAACCAACCAAAAGATAAATAAAAGTAAGTTCATCAATGGAGGAATCCTGGTGAATACTGAGTTAATATTTTTGAAACCAAGGCAATTATGGTTATTGAATAGAATACAAAAACCTTGACAAGGTCCACAAATAATATAACTAACAAAAATTGAGAGTGGAAGAACAGAAGCATGGAATCTGATTCATTATGTAGGTTAAAAAACTAAGGAGGGATAAATAGTTGAAGCACAGGAATTTTTAGGGCAGTGGAACTATTCTGTATGATGCTACTATGGTGGATGTGTATCATTATACATTTGTCAAAACTCATAGAATGTACAACACAAAGAGTGACCCCTAATGTAAACTATGGGCTTTGGGTGATAACGATGTACCAATGTAGGGTCATCAGTTGTACTGTACCATCTGGAGGGGGATGTTGATAATAGGGGAGGCTGTGCTTGTGTGGGGGCAGGGAGTATATGGAGAATCTCTGTACCTTCCTCTCAATTTTGCTGTAAATTTAAAACTGCCCTAAAAAATAAATTTTATTACTTAAAAAAATTAATGACTCTAACCTTTTAAAAGTTTTTCTCTCAGAAAGTAGATTAGAGGTTACCAGGGAGAGAAGGGAATAGGGGGTCATTGTTGAATGCTTACGGAGTTTCAATTTCGGTGATAAAAAAATTTTGGAAATAGTAGTGGGAATAGTTGTACAATATTGTAAATGTACTAATGCCACACAATTGTACACTTAAAAATGGTTAAAATGGCAAATTTTGTGTTACAGATAAATATATATCACAATTTTAAAGATTAATGTAGTAGGCCCCAAACCACTGAATTGTACACTTTAAATGTGAATTGTATGGTATGTGAATTATATCTAATAAAGCTGTTAAGTTTGTTTCCCTCTTTTCTCACCTTAACTTTAACCTGTTAGGAACTATTATCACTTATGATGAAGAAATGTTTTTCTGAAGTGTAACAATTCCCTTCTGTTTCATTTTAGATACGCGCAAGTAGGTGATTTATCTTTGGTTAAATTCAAGTAAAATTAAATTTGATTTTTTATTTTTAAAATGCATGTAGAGTACCACCCATTTTTTTAAAAAAAGTTATTACTACTCTGTACATACCTGTACAGAATCTGAAAAAATGCTCACTGGATGCTGGAGAGGGTTATCTCAGATCGATGGAATTTTGGGCAACTTTTACTTGCACTTTTCTCTATTACTCGATTTTTCACAAGGCAGCAGGAACAGAGTGTGAGCCGTATGTTTATAACCGGTCAGAGAAGGGCAGTCTGCGTAGTTGTGAAAATGATGGACTTTGAGTCAGCCAGACCTTCTGCCACCTCCCAGCAGTGACCATGGGCAAGTTGCTTAATCTCTTTGATCTTTCATTTGATCTTCTACAAAATAGAGGTGAGAATAGCACCTACCCCGCTGGGCTGTCTTGTGGATTAAATGAGATAGTGCACATAAAACGCTTAGTCCAGTTCCAACCAACACTCAGTTAGCAATTAGGAGGTGCTGCTGTGCTGAGCAAGGTCTGGAAGACAGGTGCCTGGGGAAAAGGGCCTGTGGGCTTCCAGGCTGGGCTGCCAGGTGCAGGTACAGGTGCAGACACTACATGCCCTGGCATCAGGGAAAGACAGCCCAGCACCCAGGGCACCAACGTCCGAAGGACGAAAGGCCCCTTGGGAGGTCCTGGTTGGCTTTGCAGCCAGAATGCGGACCTGGTTAGGGCACAAGAGTCCCCTTGTTTTCTTCCCGGCTGAGTCTGAAGCCAGGGGGGCACGGGCAGCCACCAGCCCCCTAATGAGAGAAGGCAGTGTGACTTGGCGTCTGCCCGTCTCCTCACCCAGCAGCTGAACCCTCAGACAATCTTATTACACCCACCCCGGCTGCCTGGGCTCACAAGACAGACACACATTTCATCTCCATCCCTGCTGGAGTCGTGATGGGTTAGATGGAATTATATTTTACTTCCTTCCACAGGGCAGCTTTTGGGGCTGGAATAATGAGAGGGAAGAAAGAAATAAAAAAGTCTGCAGAAGCCCTCGTGCACGGGAAGCCAGGCAAGGAGTCTGTGTGACCACCACACACAAACCACCCTCCCATCTCTCTCCAAGGAGAACGGGGACGGACCCCCTAGAGGGTCTCAGGTATGGTATCTGTCTCTAAAAAAGCCTTGGGCTTCCAGAACCCATGTATTCACGACCCTAGAAAGGACCCCCAGCCCCCATGTTCATCGGTGTCTTTGAGGGAACAGAAGGGCCAGATGAAGTCAGAGTGGGGGCCACCTGGCATGGCGATCAGGGAGGCCAAAGGGGGCGGGACTAGCCCCGGACAAGGTGCGCGGCCCAGGCTGCATCCTGCTGGGCCCGGAGCCCTGGCTTGGACGCTGGGCAGAGTAGAGGCGGGGAGGGGTGACCCGACTCCTCCTCGAGCAGCCTGTCCCACCAGAACCCACGTGGGAAGACAGAGAAAAGGGGCCTGCAGTTGACCGAGAGCATCTGATTCTGCCCAAGGACTCAAGGGCAGGACACCTCTCGGGGCCTCCCCAGCTGGGTCCCAAAGGTCTTCAGGGACCCCCCCCCACCCCGGGGGGTCACCAGTGAAGACGGGGGTGATTATTAGGGTTTGGCTCAGAAGGGTGGGCAGGTAGGAAGGCAAGATGGCTGCTCTGAGTGGAGGCCACGGCGAGACACCCTGACTGGGAGGGAAAGCAAGAGAATTGAGTTTACAGAACCTAATCTGTTTTTCCGTGATGAGCCGGGGTTTGACGTCACAGATGGAATTTAGGAGTGAGTCTGTGCAGAGACAACAGAGGATGGAATCCATCCAAACGCAATTCAGTTGCATTCTGGCCATTAGGTCTGGAAGCTCCTTCAAGGCAGGCCAGGGGAGCCTGCCTAATGTTTGCAATCATGGGGAAGGCAGCTGGCGGGGACGGGAGGGGCCCAGGCAGCCTCTGGGGTCTCCGGCACATTCAGAACATCCCATCTGGCTCTCCTGGGTCTCTCTCCTGCTGTCTCTAGAAAAGCCCCTTCTTCTGCTCTCTGCTTCCCAAACCTAGTGGCCCCCTATCAGGGACCAAAGTGGGTGACATTAAAAGAACTTCATCTACCCCCATGTGGGCAGCTCCCCACGCCCAATACCTCCCCTCCTACCATCTGTCTCTAGGGAAGGCAGGCTCCAGATGAATGGGAGGGGAGCGTAGAGAGGAAAGGGGCAGCTCCTTGTGCCCCAGCTCGCCAGGCCTGGGGCGGTCAGGGGCGTAGGGAGTGTGTGTGTGACATTAGCACTGATTAGCTGCCTGTCCCCTGGGGGTAAAAGCAGGAGCAGACACACCCCAATGAAAGTCTGAGCTGGAAGGGACAGGGGTGGGGGGCTGGAGGGCTTCCAATCCCTGCCCCCCCACAGTAGTCTCACTTTTATCTGTTAGACACTGGACTTCCGCCAAGGTTTCTTGGGAGGAAACAGTACAGGACCCCCGCCCCCTTCCAGTTCAACCCTCACTTTATAAATGGGGAGACTGACGCCTGGATTTCACAGGTGTGAAGAGCTGGAGGACACAGACCCCGTCCGTGTCCTGTAACCTTATGAGAGGAGGACACGGCACCTCCCCCGCCAGCCTGAGCACTGAAAGGGTCCCCACGGAGCCCCAAAGCCCTGGGCACCCCTGCAGTCACTGACATCCCAGGAAAGGCCGGAAATCTCATGGTTGTTCACCCGCAGTGCCAACCTGGGGACGACTGCCAAGCCACTGCGGGACTCAGTCATCAGCCCCCGCGGGACAGGGCCCACCTGGGGGCAGCACAGAGCGTGTAGCTCTCTGTAGGGCTGGGAACGCTGGGTGGCAGGGGTGGGACCCTTGGGAAATGCTTGAGGGTTATGTGGCATGCCATGTGTAACACCCCACTGAAACGGCAGCCAGGGGGCTTGGCAGGGAGGACCTCTTATCTCTATGGCGCAGACAGCAAAGCGGGTCCCGAGAGGGCTGGCGCCCTCCTCAAGGACAGCCGCAAGCCAACAGTGATCACCGGCACCCCGGTTTCATGACTCCTACTCCCTCGCCGGGCCTGCCAGCTCCAACCCCGCTTGTCGGGAAAAAAAGGAGAGGAGATTTGCAAGTGAGGAAATGAGAACAGACCCAGATCCTCCAAGACGAGCACGAGGGGGCACCAGGCGGAACTCGCCACCACCCGCGCTCCGCGTTGCCCTTTGGGGACCCTGCTGGTCACTGCCGGTGAGGCCATCACCACGCTGGCCTCCAGGGCGCTGCTACCCACAGTTAGCACTGAGTACAGCTCAAACGAGGCAGGGCCGTCCAAACAGAATGCCCCTGCATGCTTCGGGGTCAGAACGGAAGCACAGACCCAGAGGGACCTGGGCCTGACTGTCTGGTTCTGAGCCGTGGCTCGCACAGCGGTCACCTGGGGTTGGCTCAGAGGTTCTGGCTCCTGGTTGCCTTCCGTGGGTGCTACCACCGCAGCAACACTCGGGCCACTCCCCTATGTCAGCAGTACACGCATCTGCCCACCTAAGGTCTGCGTCTGGGCCTGTCAGGAGCACGCTGAAATGAGAGCCCCTTAGGGGAGAATGTCCCCCAGCTATTGGGGCAGAAGGAGGGAGAACCCACTCCTCCAGACGCTTGGAGGCAGGGAGCACCTCCAAGTTGGAGAGGGCTCTGGTTACGCTGGTGTTCAGCACACCTTCCATCACGGGCAGGGGCTCTGCCACAGGCCGGGCCCCAGAGCATCTCCGCTCATTAATCCCCCGGGACATAGAGGCTTTGGGGCACCAGAGTTAATAAGAAAAGCCAGTAATAAGAGCCAGAGCAGAGATTTCCACCAAAACTGGGGATGATGCCTTGTGTGATGATGACGATGTTGGTACTGACGACATAAAATACACATCGGGGACAATCACAGCTACTGGGGACAATCACAGCTACTGGGGCCAATCACAGCTACTGGGGCCAAGTGCTCACTTCTCAGGCCAGCCTGGCCTCCAGGTTTTGGTGGACAGCTCGGTGGGCCCAGCCCCCCCGCAATCCCACCCCACTGATTCTGCTCCTGCACTCCCCGACCCCGGCTATTTTAGACCTTCTCCCCAATCGTTCTTCTTTATTCCCTCAAATTCCCACCATGGGATCCACCAACCCACCTGCACCTACTGCTGCTGCTACAACAGGAAAATGTCTTGGCTCCCACGCGAGGTCAACCTCTCGAGCACTGAGTCGCATTCTTATCATTTAAGAAACTTCTCCTGATGGGCAGAAGAACTGAACAGACATTTTTCTAAAGAAGCCATACAGGTGGCCAACAGGCACATGAACAGATGCTCAACATCGCTAATCATCAGACAAATGCAAATCAAAACCACAAAGAGATATCACCTCACGCCTGTCAGAACGGCTATCATCAAAAAGGCCACAAATAACAAGTGTTGGAGAGAATGTGGAGAAAAGGGAACCCTCCTACACTGTTGATGGGAATGTAAATTGGTGCAGCCACTGTGGAAAACAGTATGGAGGTTCCTCAAAAAACTAAAAATAGAATTACCATACGACCCAGCAATCCCACTACTGGGTATATATCCGAAGAAAATGAAAACATTAATTCAAAAAGATACACGCACCCCAATGTTCACAGTAGCATTATTTACAATAGCCAAGATATGGACGCAACCTAAGTGTCCATCAACAGATGAATGGATAAAGAAGATGTGATACACACACAAACACACACACACACACACACAATAGAATACTACTCAGCTATAAAAAAAGAATGAAATTTTGCCATTTGCAACATCATGGATAGACTTGGACGGTATTATGCTTAGTGAAATAAGTCAGACAGAGAAAGACAAATACTGTTATGTTGTCACTTATATGTGGAATCTAAAAAATAAAATCCATGAATGAATACAACAAAACAGAAACACACTCACAGATACAAAGAACAAACTAGCGGTTACCAGTGGGGAGAGGGAAGTGGGGAGGGGCAAGATGGAGGTAGGAGATTAGAGGTATAAACTACTATACTTATTTATTTATAAGAGGTACAAACTACTATACTTATTTATTTATAAAATAAATAAGCTACAAGGATATATTGTACAGCACAGGGAATATAGCCAATATTTTATAATAACTTTAAATGGAGTATAATCAATAAAATATTGAATCACTATGTTGTACACCTGAAACCAATATCATGTTGTAAATCAACTACACTTTTTAATTGAATTTAATTTATTTATTTTTAATAAATTTATTTATTTTTTGGCTGCGTTGGGTCTTCGTTGCAGTGCGCGAGCTTTCTCTAGTTGTGGCGAGCGGGGGGGTCCTCTTTGTTGCGGTGCGTGGTCTTCTCATTGCGGTCGCTTCTCTTGTTGCAGAGCACGGGCTCTAGGTGCGCGGGCTTCAGTAGTTGTGGTTTGCGGGCTCTAGAGCGCAGGCTCAGTAGTTGTGGCGCACGGGCTTAGTTGCTCAGTGGCATGTGGGATCTTCCTGGACCAGAGCTCGAACCTGTGTCCCTTGCATTGGCAGGCGGATTCTTAACCACTAAGCCACCAGGGAAGCCCTTAATTTTAAATATAAACAAAAATCGGGACTTCCCTGGTGGACCAGTGGTTAAGACTCTGTGCTTCCAATGTAAGGGCACGGGTTCGATCCCTGGTTGGGGAACTAAGATCCTGCATGCCACGTGGTGCGGCCAGAAGAAAAAATAAATAAATAAGTAAATAAATAAATATTAAAAAGCAGGAAAAAAAGAACCTTCTTCTAAGTTAACTCTCCTCTATCAGTTTATGCCTCTCCACTGCAGGCCCCACGCTCATCAGCACGCAGACATGCTGGTAATAGGTCCCATATTTACGAAAACCAAACAGAAACCCCATAGCTCGATCTCTCTTTTTTAAGCTAACTTCTTTTTGAGCTATAATTGACATATAACATTCTGTAAGTTTCAGGTGTACAACAAAGAGATTCGATCCCACAGCTCTCTACACCCCACTTCCTTCTCTTGGAACCATCCCATTTCTCTGCTCCCCGTTACAGCAAAAATCCTCTCAAGAGTTAGCTCTTCTTGCGGTTTCCACCCTCTCACCTCCCAACATCCTTTCAGCTCACCACATCCCTGAAACTGCATCGGTCAAGTCCATCAATGACCTCTGCGTGGCTAAGCCGGTGGCCAGCTCTCAGTCCTCGTATTTTCCATCTTTTGTTAATTCCTGTGTTTAACACACACTGATGGAGTGTCTGAGGCTTGCAGGCAAGTAGCATGGCCCTTGAATAGATTTCTGCCTGGAAAAGGTTCTTTCTACTTAAGCCAGCACACCCAACCAGCAAACCTCCACTCGGAGCCGACTGTGTGCAAGATTCCAGCACCCAGGCTCCAAGCCAGCTTATTCAGGGCCTGTCAGCCATCAGCTGCAAATTATAATTTTTGTTTGCTTGTTTCAAAAAAAAAAAAAAAAAGCTGGTGTTGTGCAGCCTGCTTACAGCCCCACAGGGCTGGCCTGAAACCTGGAAGGGCACCCACCCCATGTTAGGAGTTTTAAGAGCCAGCGTCCCTGGTTCTACCCCCTTAAGCCAACCCTACTCATGACACCCCAAGGCTCTGCACTCCCACAGCACCTTCTGCAAAAGCTACAGTCCAATGGCACACAGGCCCAGTGCTTTCTAGGTGTCCCAGTGGAGCATTAAAGCCCTTTAGCTCTGAGAAACTGCCTACAGTTCCCCATGAGCCTAAAACCATGTTTCCCAAACTTGCCGATCCCAGGAACCAACTGGAATGCTCTTTGAAGACACAGATTCCGGAGCAACTGAATGGTCAGAGACCAAGCCCCACCCTGCCCTAGTTCTCCATGGGCACCGCACGGAGGAGGCACAAGAAAATACAGTCCATCCCATCCTGACTCTCCTGAAGACCCTACCAGGGTCTCATCATACCCTACACCCCGACACATGGAAACCAGACTTTCTGCTTGGTCCCTTGGTGTATAAATCCCTTCAATCATTTTCCACATTCGGGCCACATGAATAAACTATGAGTTACTTAATCCTCACGACTGCCTTGAGTTAGATATATTACCCCCCATTTATCTATTCACTTTATTGAGATGTAATTTGCATAGCATACAATTCACCCTTTTTAAATGTACAATTCAGTGGGGTTTGATATATTTACAGAGTTTTGCAACCATCACCACTAATTCCAGAACATTTCTCGTCCCAGAAGGAAACCCCATACTCATCATCACTCACTCCTACTCCCCACCTCCCCAGGGATACATCAATCTACTTCTTGCCACTATGGATTTGCCTATTCTGGATATTTCGTTTTAATGGAGTCATATAATAATGTGGCCTTTGGTGTCTAGCTTCTTTCACTCAGCATCATATTCTCAAGTTTCATCCACACTGTAGCACGCATCAGTACCTCACTTCGTTTTGTGCAGAATGGCATTCTACTGCATGGCTATTGCGCCCCTTTTTTTTTCTTTTAAAGCACCACACTGCATGCGGGATCTTAGTTCCCCGACCAGGGACTGAACTCGAGCCCCCCGCAGTGGAAGCGCGGAGTCTTAACCGCTGGACCGCCAGGGAAGTCTCTATTATGCCCATTTTTATAGCTGAGGAAACCGTGGCTCAGCGTCATTAAGGTATCTCGTCCCCCATCACTCAGTTGGAGTCAGGTTTATCTATCTTTCTCTGTGGCCAGGATAGAAACAGCTTAAGAACTGAACAAATGTCATCTAAATTTATGTCAATTTATATACATATATCCCCCAGCACTGATAATGGCATTTTATGGTTTACAAATGCTTTTAGCTTCTTGCTTTTGCAGCTCAATCCTCCAAGGTGGAAAAGGCAAGTATGCCCCATCTTGGGAAGGAATCAAAAATTTAAGTGGTGTATTCAAGGCTAGAGATATTTATTGATGGGTTAGTGGTGGCTGCAACTGAATCCAGATATAACGTGAGCAAACAGGTTTAATGTTTGCTTAAAGCAAAAAAAGTTTGTTTAAAGCAAAAAACTTTAATGCTTTTTACAAAGATGCATGATTTAGTGAAATCATTTTTGCCTTTTCTTTCAGATTATTTTGTCGTGAGCGCAAACCTTGGAGCTGAGGGCCAACCCCATGTAGACTACATCCAAGAGTGATTACTTGGCTTTATTTTAATGTTCCTGACTGATCTTGGAAATAGAAGTTGATATTTCTTTCCAAACACAGACTCCTTGGTTCCAGCCCAAATGTGCATTGCAGAGCAAGGGACCTGGGAATATGTATTTTTAATAAGTTCCCTAGGTGGCTAGTAAGAACAGGAAAGTGCCTAGAGGCTAAAACCTTAACTCCATAACCTGGCAAGTAAGGTTCTTAAATTCTAGTCTCAACAAGTCCCTCCAACCTTTCCTCCCAGCAAGAAATCTGACACTGGGGCCCCTCTGAACAGCACGCAACCAGCAGCGTTTCCTAAGCCAGATGTCAGGCTCTGTGCTGGGTGCCAGGGGGTGCAGGGGACCAAGACAGAGCCCTCAGGGAGCTCCTAGGCTACTAGGGAAGACAGATACCGCATGAGTCATCAAAAACCTGGTGGGGGATATTATTCAGCCTTAAAAAGGAAGGAGATCTGTCACCTGGACCCTGCCCGCCCGCCTTCCTATGCTGCAGCCACCTGGGCTGCTTTCTTTCATGGAATACGCCAGGCTACTTCCCGATCCCGGGCCTCTGCCATGCCCAGTACACGCGCGTCCTCCAGGCTGGGGGCTGTGGCACAGGTGGCTCCTCGTCGTGATCCAGGCCGCGGTCCGGATGCCATGTGCCCTCAGTGGAGGAGCCCCCCACGGGCTCAGCATCCTCTGTAATGGTCTGAGCCACTTGCACATGGCCATGCCTTCCCCACAGCACAGCTGGTCCCACGTCCAGGACCTCGCCCGTCTTGCTCGTGGCTACAAGAGTGCCCAGGCCGATGCCACGGTAACAAATCTGTCCTGTTCATCTTGTCGTTCTCAGCAGGTGCCATGGAGCAGGGGCCTTAGGTACTCAGAAAGGCTTGCCTGGTAAACGTTCACACAGCCCCTCGACAGGCAGATAACGCCGCTAAGCAGCCAAAGTGCTAATTACAAACTGCTCCCTTAGCTGTTCCTCGGAGCAACGAAAGGATCCTCTAAGAATAGCGTACCCTCCCTGTCATGTCCCTGGAAGAACAAACCGGGTTTCTTGACAGCGTCTGTGACTCCGACTGTTCATAGAGCCAGACTTGCCTCCCCCCAAACAGCGTGCACAGGGGTATAAAGCTCAGGCAGGCAGAGAGGGCTGCGTGCTGTTATCCACGGCGGGTGTGCGTGGGCATCTGGGGCTGTACCGGCCCCCTTCCAATGGGTGGGTTTGGGAGAGACAAGCGTGGCCCTGAATGAGCTACAGCAAAGCCAGGAGGCCCAAACGGCCTTAAGAGAGGCTGCGGCCCCCTCTCAGATGCTCACGGTACATTACAGTTTGTCACCCTTGGAAACTCAATGCTCGGAAGCAGCCAGGGCAAGGCAGGGAGATGAAAGCCCAGAGGGGCTGAGTCATCTGGCGAGGCCACACAGCGAGTCAAGGGCAGAACCACACTAGAATCCACATTTCCTGGCCTGCGATCCAGAGCTTGCTCTACTGTGCCCTTGGGTAAGCAAGAGTGCAGGTGCCTCAGGCTCCAACAATTGGGTCCAAATACTCAACTCAGAAGGGAGCAATCAGGCCGAGTTGGGTGTCCCCAGGGGGAGGTGTGCACGTGTGTGCACATGCAAATCCACATGTCTGTACAACTTTGCCCAGGCCTTGCTCCATCTCACTGTATGAGTGGTGTGGCCTTTACAGCCAGGCTTCCCAGGGCTGCTGGGGAACACAACACGCCTGGAAAGTTTCCCAGGTAACTGGCTCTTCTTTATGGTTATTAGCTTCCCTTCATCACCCCATAAAATCCTTCCACTGATGATGGATGCCACCCCTCTCCAGGGAGGGAGAGAGGAAAGAAAGAAAGCACAAAGAAAAAAAAAAAACTGGTGAAATTTGGAAAGCCCCATGGGGTCATAACTTGGGAAGAGAAACCATCAGCTGTAGCCGGGTTGCTTAGTTCAGTTGCACAGGCTGTGTACTGCCCAAGTCCAGGCAGTGATATTCTCACGGACCACCATCAGATTGGCACTCCCTTGAGTTGGGCAGTGCAGGGAAAGGGCCCTGCCTGATTTGGAGGAATGTCTTCAATAGTCTCAAAGCCCACTCCGCACTGAAACCTTGTCCTAGCATAAGGACTGCTCCGTTCTCAGGAATTGAAGCCCAGGACCTGAGAGAAGAAATTAGCCATCCTCTATGAGCTGAGTTTCACATACTTCTCCAGCATTTTCTCCCCCTCCCTCCAAACTACTCTCCATTCCTACCTCTGTCTTTCATCAATTCTGGAAAGTTCTCAGCGATTCTCTCTTCAAACGTGGCCTCTGGCTTATTTTCCTCTTCTCTTTCTGGTACTGTGATTAGATGAATGTTACAACCTTAACCTTCTCCGTGTGTCTTATCTCCTCCACAGCTTCCTCTCTTCCCAGTGCTCTATCCTGGGTGATCTCTTCACATCTGGCTTCCAGTCACTAATCCCTTCTTCAGCTATGACTGCTCTCCTAGTGAACTTCTGTTTGGTTCTTTTCCAAATCTGCTTCTTCATTTTTTCTTGGCCGCGCCGTGCGGCTCGCAGGATCTTAGTTCCCCAACCAGGGGTTGAACCTGTGTCCTCAGCGGTGAAAGCACAGGGTCCTCACCACCGGACCGCCAGGGAATTCCCTCCTTCTTCATTTTTTTACAGCTTTTTATCCCCTGCACATATTTTCAACCATGCCTTTTATTTATTTAAATGCATCAAATGTAGTCATTTTATCGTCTAGGCCTAAATATTGCCGTATCTGAAGTCCCGAGGGCTGTTTCTGAGGCAAATTGTCCGGGCTGCCTCTGGCTCACGCGCTCGGTCACCTCTTGACTCCATTACTTTTGACTGTGAACTGATCATTTTCTGTGGAGGTTATTTGTAGAAATCTTCTGAGACTTAGGACAAAGGTCCGTTTTTCTTGAGAGAGTTTACATTTGCTTCACCAAATGCCTGGGTTACTACCCATCTGAGCTCACCCTAAATCCCCAGCTAGCGGTCGTTCTGAACCACTAGGTTCATTTGAGTTCATCTTTCTCATTCTTTTATTCTTCCTCTCAAATAGCTAGTGAGTGTATTTGTTTCCCGGGGCTGCTGTCACAAACTGGGTGGCTTTTAACAACCTAAATGTATTCTCTCACAGTTCTGGAGGCCAGAGGTCTGACGTTAAGGTGTCGCTGAGGTTGGCTCCTTGTCCTGTGCCTGTCTCCCAGCTTCTGGAAGTTGATTGCAATCCTCAGCATTCCCTGGCTTGTACCTGCATCACTCGGATCTCTTCCTCTGTCGTCACATGGCCTTCTCTCTGTGTCTGGGTTCTGAACCACTAGGTAGTTTGGTAGTTTTTATTTACTTAGTTTTTATTTACTTAGGTAGTTTTATTTACTTAGTTTTATTTACTTTATTTCACTTAGTGTTTCTAATTAATTGGCCAAAGAATTGCATATATTTTCTTTTAAAAATCTCTTTTGAAGTTATATTCTCTTTATGTCTGCCTTTGACTTTTTTTTTTTTAATTAGACTTGTCAAAGTTTTACCTCTTGTCTTTTTAAGAACAATTTTTTGGAATTATTGATGAATTCAACTACATTTTCTGACTTCATTTTTAATTATCTTTTTACCTTCTTCGAGTTTACTTTTCTAGTTTCTTGAATTGAAAGTTAAACTGAATAACTTTTAGTCTTACTCGTCTCTTAGTAAATGAATTTAGGGCTACAGATTTTCCTTTGAGCACTGATTTGGTTTCATCCATAGGCTTTCACATTTAGGGCTCTAACTGACATTCGTTAAAATACTGTAGTTTAAAATTTTCACTCTGACTTCCTCACTTAACCTAAGGGTTATTTGGTTTTTTGTACCTAATATGTTGTCTTTGAAGAATTTTCTATTGAAAATTTAATTGAGATCACTGCAGATTCACATGCAGTTGTAAGAAATAACACAGAGAAATCCCTTGTACACTATCAGTCTCCCCCAATGATAACTTTTTATAAAACTATAACAACCAGAATATTGACAATGATATGATCTACAGATTTTAATCCCATCTCCCCAGTTCTATTGTACTTACTGGTATGTACGGTGTGTGTATGTGTCAAGTTCTATACAATTTCATCACCTGTGTATGTCTACATATACACCACAAGGGATATCTTGGAGATTTTTAAAGCCCACCATTGTTACTCTATATTTGTCATTTTTCACTCATAATATCATCAATTTTTATTTAATGTATTTGAAGCTACCTTGTTAAGTACAGAAAGTACTTTTACTTTCGATGGGCTTTTAACTTTTTGGAGGAATATTCCTTTTATAGGTTTAAACAACTCCTTTATACCTAAAATATTTTTCACTTTTAGTTCTCCTTTATCTGATATTAATATTGCTATATTTGCCTTCTTTCCTATGGTTCATTAGGGGTTTCTTTCCTTATCCTTTTATTTTCATACTTAAGCTGTCTCTTTTTTTTTTCAGTCTCATTTAAAAATTTTTTAGGGCTTCCCTGGTGGCGCAGTGGTTAAGAATCTGCCTGCCAGTGCAGGGGACACGGGTTCGATCCCTGGTCTGGGAAGATTCCACATGCCGCGGAGCAACTAAGCCCGTGCACCACAACTACTGAGCCTGCGCTCTAGAGCCTGTGAGCCACAACTACTGAGCCCACGTGCCACAGCTACCGAAGCCCGCGCACCTAGAGCCCGAGCTCTGCAACAAGAGAAGCCACCGCAATGAGAAGCCCACTCGCCACAACTAGAGAAAGCCCGTGTGCAGCAATGAAGACCCAATGCAGCCAAAAATAAATAAATAAATAAATAAAATTTATTTAAAAAAATTTTTCAACAAGTTTTGAGACTACCTTTTAATTAGTGAATTTAACTTGTTCACATTTATTGTGCTTACTGATGTTTAGACTAATTCCATATTTATTTACCATATTTCTTTTCTTATTCTTTTCTTTTTATTGGATTCATTTTGTTTGGTTAGATACATCTATTTTTCTACAATAGATTGGATGTTATGTTTTATTTTCATTTTTCTAGAGCAGAGATCAGCAAACTTTTTCCACAAAGGGCCATATAGTAAATATTTTAGGTTTTGTGGGCCATAGAGTCTCTGTTGCAACTACTCAGCTCTGCCACTATAGCATGAAAGCAGCCATAGAGAATACATTAACATATAGGCATGGCTGTGTTCCAATAAAACTTTATTTACACAAACAAATGGTGGCCCAGATCTGAACTGCAGGCCATAGTTTGTTGACTCTTTTTTCCAGCGGCAATCTTTAAATATTTAAACACATGTACTTAAACATGTAATTCTCTACAGTGCTTAGATTAAAAAGGGTCTATCTTTCCTTCCTCAACAAGAGAGGAAACTTAACAGGTGTATTCATTCTTCTTCCTCATTTATCCCCCAAACTGTGGTGGTCACCCCAGAATCCCTTCCTGCTCCTCATCTGTCACATCTAGGCTCAGAGCACACCTAGAACCTCTCTACCTCCTGGGAACAATTTTGGCCATCATTTCCTTTTTCAGTCTAATCCCATTTTCACTCCATCCTTTGGGAATTCCTCATGGTTCGTTACTCACTAAAGGCATCTCTTTGCCTACATGGATATTTACTAATATTTGTTCTATCACATGGAGGGATTTGAAGCAGGAAGCAAAGCTGGTTGCGGGGTAGGGGGAGGGCAGACGCGGGTGACATGACGTCCAGGATTCTGGACATGTGCCACCACTCTCCCATCACGTGGAGATACTATCTGTGAACCCTGGGCACTTTCTGTGAATCTGGGGAGTTGCTCTGGGCTTCTAACAAATCTGGTTCCACCTGCCTGGAACTACCTCGAAGCCTTCTTCCCTCCAGGAGGTGGTAACACCACCAGCTGGGCCTGCCCAGTATGCCCAGTGCCACATGGGCTTGGTGCTAAACAGATACAACACTGGGGACCAAAATAAAACCCAGCTCGGTGACATCTTGATGCAGCTTTGCAGGAACAGCAGGCTCCTGTGCACACGCTCTCCCACTCTGCACCCCTATTTGTAAATTAATCACACATCAGTAGACTCTGCTCAGATTCACAGGTTTCTGGACCACTCTGAGGGTAGCTTGGGCTACAGGATCTTCCGATCGACTTCAAAATCAGACTGATCCTTTCAACAGACCCTAGATGGGAATTCTCTTTCTTCCCAGACCCCTAAGCCCTCCTCATCTTGCTCCCCTCCCCAGCAGAAGCACAGGGGGCAGGGGGAAGCACTGCCAGGAGCTCCCCATGAGCGCCGTCTACAAAAGTGTCCCCAATATACTGATAGGATAGTTTTAAGACAGACACGCACACTTGTAAGATGTCAGTGGAAGCCATGTGAAAGCAAGATTAGGAGAAGCGGAGAGAAGATAGTTAGGAAAGCAGCACCTTTTTATTACGTGTTCACACCCTCACTGTCCACTGTCTAGGGCCCCCCGCCTCTCTCTGGGCTTCTTCCCTGTGGTGGTAACCTCGCCCCACCTCTGCTCCCAGGTCCACCTGGCTCCTGGAACATTGACCGGTCCCAAGCCCCACTGAGCTTCCTTGAGCCAGCTCTGAGGGTCCCTGGGTAGTAGTGGAGGGTCAGCGGAAGGAACATCAGGCTGAGCTTGATGTCCTGTACGTGTCGCATAACCCTGGCCTCAGTTTACTCCTCTGGGAAGGAGAGTGAACACCTGAACTTTGACGGTGCTCTTAGGCAGTGCTGGGTACCCCAGTGGAGGAGTGTAGGCTGACAGCTCACGCTCATGTTGCCTGGGAGACAAACTCCTCTTCTATTTGGAGCTTCCCCAG
Organism: Balaenoptera physalus; assembly: GCF_965194825.1. Taxonomy (NCBI): domain Eukaryota; kingdom Metazoa; phylum Chordata; class Mammalia; order Artiodactyla; family Balaenopteridae; genus Balaenoptera; species Balaenoptera physalus. The sequence continues at coordinate 90,143,067 of NC_138897.1, forward strand.
AGTGTTCTGTGCCAGCTTCTCACCACGAGGGCTTCACCTGAACAGACAGACGTGGGGACGGTGCCACCACGGCTGCTCGCCCAGGAAGACACCTTCACGGGCTCGGGTCGGGTTCTCTGTGTCAGCAGCTCCTGCCAACACCAGGAAGCCCAGGACCAGGCTGCTGCCTCCTTCTGCTAGACCCAAAGCATGAAAGAATTGAACTGCCCTGCCGTCCTCTTCCAGAAAGTCCTCCTGGGTTGAGCGAGAAAAGCTCACAGCCTTTCTGCCCTCTCCTGGCCCTGTGTGACACTGGATCCTATCCCTGCCCGACACTGGATCCTGTCCCTGCCCTTGGGCACTGGGGTAACTGTCCACACCTGGGCCTCGGGATCTGGCTTTCTCCACATTCAGCCCAATTAGGGGGGTCAAAGAATTCCATTAAGAATGAGGCCAACAACCAGAGTGGAACATGCCTTAAAGTTTCCCCTATAGGGTTTTGTAGTCCCGGGAGTTCACTGTTCACTGAGGTCTAGACCTTGGCCTTGAACGGGGACCAGGCAAGTGCGGACTGAAGTCATTGCTTGCTTTGGGCAAGTCGGGGCACTCCGAGACCTCAGATCCCAAACGTGAGAAGTGTGTATGCGTGTGTGAATCCCTTCCGAATAGGGACATTGGGAAGAGCAAAGGAAGGAGTGTTCCTGAGTGTGCAAATGGTACCATTGGTCTCCTCATCCTATAAATATTTACGAAATGCCCTAGATAGACCCTGAGTGAAACCAGGGATGGGCAGAAGGCAGGACCACTGGTTTCTAAGGACTCTCTCCACTTCCACAGGCAATGGGCCTACAGACTCTGAAGGTGGGGCGCCCTGGGGCCTGATGGGGCTACGGGTACTGGTGGTGAGAACTCAGACACCTGCACGCCTGGCTAACTGCAGGGAGCCTCCGGGGCTCCCCCACCCCCACCCCCACCCATGCCCACCGCGAGTGAGGAACCAGCTCCGGGAGGCTACGGGAGAGCAGGAGGAAAAGAAGCAGAGCCATCTGGCTTGTCCTGAATTATTAACCGTGCAGGAGGAACGAGGAGGTGCCAAGGTAGGGGAACCACATGCAGCTGCCCCCGGGGGTGGGGGGTCAGGGAGGGAGACCTGGACCTTTGGCTGCACAAACCCAAGGGATCTAGGGGTTCGGCTGTGACCTTTGGTGGCATCTGGGCTCCTCCTGTCAGGGCAGCAAAAACCAAACCACACCTCATTCCCTGAGCTTTCACTCTTCAAGGTAGTTATGCACCAGTGTTCCTCATTCCTTCCTTTTGGGCATTTTGCAGAAGATTAAACCTGCCTGCCGGACAAGGTCAGGCAGTTCAGCCAAAGTCTCTCGACTGCCAAGGACCAGAAAAGGACGCAGATCAGGCCCCAAGCGCCACCTGAAGACCCTCCCGGCGGATCTCGCATCACCAGACAGAACCGGAAGTCTAATTTGCCTCACCTGTGGTCCCCATTCCTCCCGGCCTCGGTTCAGGCCCTGTCAGCCCTCCCTGGGGGGCAGAAGAGCTTCCTCATTGGTCTCCAACCGTGCAGTTTGGATTCCCGCAAATCTTCCTTCTAGAAGCCGGCAGACTGCATCTGAGCGCGCGACAGCCCCCACCAGGATCAGAGCCCCGCCCTCGAACATCACTCAAGGCCCTCGGGCTCCGCCCCCGACCTCTGGGCCCCGCCTACCGCCTGGCCGGCTGGAGCCCCGCTGCGGGCAGCTTCGCACCTCTCGTCCCGCTCAAGGGCAGCGCTCACGGGCTCACCGGGCCTCCCGTGCCTAGCGCGCGGCGGGAGCTCGCTCCCTTTGCCAGAAGCATTTGCTGAGATTCACACTTGCTGTTCCTTCTGTCGAAAAGCCCTTCCCCACCTGGTCTCCCTGGCAAACTCCCAAAGTGTCCTTTAAGACTTAGCCAGCACGCGCTTCGCCAGGCCCCCTAGACCAAAGCTGGGCTCCCCGGGGTGCCCCGGGTGCACATCGCCTCAAGCCCTCACACAGCCCATTCCCACTGCCTGTCCCCAGACCGCGAGGCTCCAGAGCAGGGCCCACGTCTGGTGCATCCTGGGTCTTGGGTGTGGCGATCCGAGAGGCACTCTGCAGACCTGCGTAAATGCTCAGGAGCCGCAGCTGTGAGGGTGGTGGTCCTGGGCAGGGAGAAGACCAACCCCGGCACGCGGCAGGGCACATAGAGCCCATGTTTCCGGACAGTCAGAGAGAGAGAGAGAGCAATGAAGGCTTGGGGCCATTTCTGGGGGATCTTCCAGGGGGCAGTCTGGACAGGGGCCAGTAGACAGCCCACCTCCCCTGGACCGGCCCCTGCCCCCTTACTCGGTGGGCAGCTTACACGGTGAGCCCTTATCCTCAGTCCTGGTAAGAGATCTAGACCGAGGGTGGGCCCAGAGAAGGCCAGGAAGGAGCGTGCCTGGGCCGCAGATGCCACTGTCACTGTGTCACTGTGGCTTCTGGAGCTGGGCCTGTCCTCTTTGCTGTCTGGGCACTGCCCCAGCCTCAGGCCCTGTCCTTCAGCACATGGCCACACACACAATTAACGCCCCAGCAGGGCGCGAGGGCTGCTTCTCCCGCAGGTCCAGCTTGCGGCTCACTAATTTGTTCTTCATAGAATCTATCTGAACATCCTTCTTGGACCAGTGCAAGGCTGGGAGCTACAGCCAGGCTGGACCTAGGCCTGGCCTCAGGGCCACAGAGCAGAAAGTACAGGGTGAGCTTAGGGCATGGTGGGGCAAAACAGAACAGAAAAATCAAGTTGGAAGCCCCCAGCATCTGATGTATGATTCCACTGATGCGAAACATCCGAACTGGCAAATCCCTTGAGAAGGAAAGCAGATTGGTGGGTGCCAGGGGCTGGTGCTAATGGGTACAAGGTTTCCTTCTGGGGCAATGGAAATGCTCTGAAACTAGACAGAGGTGGTAGTTGCACAACACTGTGAATGTATTAATGCCACTAAATTGTTCACCTTAATGCGGTTAGGTTTTTCTTTTTTCTTTTTTTATGTTATGTGAATTTCATCTCCAAAACAAATTTTTTTTAGGAAAAAAAGTCAGGCAAAACTTCATTTATCAGTTTCCCTTCTTTATCCAGTAAGTCTTGGCAGCCTCCCCTTTTTTCTGAGCCAACATCCCAGCTCCTAGGTCCCAAGGGCTCAGAGCACCAACCATAGGTGAGTCTTCCAAGTTACCCTTTTTTTTTTTTTCAGCAAAGATCCCCCAGCATACTGTAAGAGAGGGGCATTGATTGTGTCACCCTCCTGCTTAAAATCTTCAAGAATTCACCTTTATTCAACAAAGAACACCTGAGCTCCGTATCCTGGCACTCAAGGTCTTGCCTAAACTAGTGATGGGACAGCCTCATGCGTGGAGGTCCCCAGCGGGTCTCGGTGCCTGCACTTAGTGCCATCATCTGGACCCCACCTCCCCCAGGATGCCCAGCCTAGCAAGCTGAGCCCCGCCGAGCCCCGCCTTGCTGATAAGTCGTCCCTGGCTCACAGCCGCCTCAGCCACAGCTGCCCTTCCCTCCGCCAAGCTCTCTGCACGAAGGACATGTGTCACTGTGCATAATGCTACTTCACATCTGGGCTGCTTCGAGATCTTATTTTCCCCACCAAACTGTGAGTTCTCCGAGGACCCAAGGCCACGCGTTATTTCCTGTGGACCCCCAGGGCCTGATGCCACCGCAGAGTTGCCCAACTCCAGGGGGCGCTGTTCCTTTCTGTTGTACGTGTAACAACACTTCCACCCACTGTTCGCTCAGTGGTTCATCCTGAATGGACATACAGTCCCCCACCACAGATAAAAAAATGGTTTTGTAAAAAAAAAAAAAGTCAGAAGAAAACACAACTGCACCTCCAACTAGAGCAGACGAATAGACATGCAGAGTCCAAACAACACACACACAGGCAGAGGATGAAGGCTGGGGTTGAGGCCAGCACAGGGAACGCCCAGTGGGTGGTGGAAAGTGCAACCGAGAGAGGGTTCCAGAGCCCCTGGGCACAGGTGTGGTGCTCTTTATAGGTGCCTGGGGTGGGGCAGGGGTCTTTAAGGGTGCTAGGTTGACACAGATGGGATCACAAAACTCAGAAACTGAAGGGGAACTTGTTACCTAAGTCCATCATTGTATAGATGGGAAATTAAGGCCCAGAGAGGGGCAGGGATTTGATCTGTTTATCTATCAATGCATCTATCCATCCATCAATGCATCTATTCATCTATCCATCTACCCCTCCATCCAGCCATTCCTCCAGCCACACATGCACCCATGTATCCATCCATGCACCCATGCATCAGCCATCAAGCCACGCATGCTTCCATCCATCTATCCATACACGCATCCGTCCTTCCCTCCTCTCCCTCTAGGCAGCCAGGGCAGAGCTGGAACTGGAGCCCAGAGCACTAGCCTCGCAACCCAAAGCTCTCCACAGTGGGCCACCGTTGCCTTCTTTAAGGCCATGGCAGCTCTGGGGAACTTCCTGACCCCATAAGGCAGGCAAGAAGAAAGTCCCTGCTAGTGGGGCTTGTGCCAAAGTACACACCATATCAGGCACCTGCCCTGAGGCCAGTTCACCCACAGCTCAGTGAGCGCAGCCATTCCGAGCCCACCCTGCAGGCAAGGAAACTGCAGCCCTCCCAGGATTCGCTCTCTCCCTGCACTACGGCACTGCGGGGCAGGTATGGCTGAGGTAGGGGTGGAAGGCACTCCTGGTGGGTAAGAGGCCCAGCAAAGGCTCTGAGGCAGGACTGCCATGGCCGGCGGCGAGGGGTTCCTGGGTCGTCACAGGATGATGGGAGATGCATGGGAAAGAGCTTGCACATAGGGGAGCGTGCACGCTCGGGGACTTCAGAGCCCGCCAACACTCCCAGATGCAAGGGAGCTCCCGAAGGTTATGAGGGGAGCTGGTCCCCAAGAACAGCAGGCAGATGGGGTTGGAGCAAAGTTATGCCAACTCCCTGTGTTTCTGTGGTTTCAGAGAGAACTGCAGAAAAGATTCGGGGGCCGAGCAGCTAGGAGTGTTAGCAGCTGCCAGCCGCTGGGAACAGACAAGGTAGGGGAATGGCACAGGTGCTTGTACAAAAGGACGATCTGAGAAGCAGGAACTGCAGCGGGAGTGGGCAGTCGGTCCCAAGGGAGGCCCTGCAGCGCAGAATGGCTCCTCCCCCTCCTCCCTGCCAGGGAGTGGGCCTGCCTCGCACCTGTCTGCTCCCCTCCACGTGCACCTGGGGCACATATGCTTGCTCCCTCCCCATTTCAACGTGTGTTGGCTGCAAATCCAGGGAGTCGAACTGCTGTGTCCCCAGACTCCCTCCCAGAGAGGCAGCAAGATGGGAGGGCAAGTTTGAGCCCTAGCACTTTCCCCTCTCCCCTCTCTGTCCTTAGATATCATACATAAAAGCCCGAGCCTCAGTTTACTCATCTGTAAAGGGGAGTGGTAATACATCCAAAGAGGGGTGTCAGACGTACGTGTGGAGAGTACCCCACGCTGTGCCTGGCAATAAAGATGTGTTCTATCACCCACGGTGATCATAAAAATATCTACCCGCTGGGCACTGCCAGTGGTGCTGGCTGGGGTCCTGGAGGCCCCTGTGGGTGGCATCACCACTTTAGCTCCAGGAAAGGGACACTGGGAGGGACACTGGCGGGGGTGGGGGGGGGCTGGGGGCAGAGGCTAATTGTAACCGGTACAAAAGTAGGCTTACTCTTGGGGCCAGACGCATTCAAGAATTCAGAACTCCCCGCACTTTAGATGCGTAATACTGCATGTTTCAGCAGCATCCAATAATCAAATCCGTGGACATTTCTGCAGTGAAATACATGAACACAGGATGCATAAGGGCTATAAATAGCCTCACCTCGGTTCAGGCGCGAGTTTGCTGCCAAGTGAATTATGAAAAAGCGTTTGGTTTTCAGAGCTTGCTGGAGTTTGGAACTGAGGATAAGGGATTGCAGCTCTACACGTCAGCGTTTTTCACCACAAACTGGGGAAACAACTGTGCGTCAGCCCTGGTTCATCCCACAGCCGACGAGGTCCAGATGAGAGTCACATGTGCCCTGCCCCTAAAACCCGCCAGGCTCTGACCCGGGGGACACAGCACAAGACCAGTCACAAAGCAAAACCAAATGCGCACACAAATAAACACACGTGGCAATGCATACAAATATAATCACACCAGCCTTGGGCGCGGAGGCAAACGGTAACGCAAACCCGATCTGGGGATGGAACCCAGCCTGTGCAGCCCCCGGTGGCCACAGACACCTGCTCAGGCTAACCCCTGCCCGTGCTGATGCGCCTGAACCCGACAGAGGAGGGAGAGGCCGGAATGAGGTACAGGGCTGGGGTGTGGAGGCCAAGAGCTTCCCATTCTCTGGACCCTGGAAGGGCAGCAAAAGCACCAGGCAGCCTGGGAGCTGGTCCTGGCACTGCCATGTGGGAGCTGATGGCTTCAGATGGGTGGCCTGACCTTACTGAGCTGCAAAGTCAGAACAAACGGGCCTCCCGCGGTTCTTCAAGGAGTGGGAAGGCGCCCTCGGGGCCTGGTACTTGGGAAATACTTGCTGACTGTTCTGTGAAGTTGCTTCAATGTATGATATAAAAAGGGGGGGGGTTGGGGGTGAGGGAGGTATACACTATGAGCTTGGGATTAGCAGATACAAACTACTATATATAAAATAGATAAACAGGGACTTCCCTGGCGGCGCAGTGGTTAAGAATCCACCTGCCAATGCAGGGAACACAGGTTCGAGCCCTGGTCCAGGAAGATCCCACATGCCGCGGAGCAACTAAGCCCGTGTGCCGCAACTACTGAAGCCCGCGCACCTAGAGCCCGCAAGCCACAACTACTGAGCCCGTGCGCCACAACTACTGAAGCCCACGCACCTAGAGCCCGTACTCTGCTACAAGAGAAGCCACCACAATGAGAAGCCCATGCACCGCAACGAAGAGTAGCCCCCGCTCGCCACAACTAGAGAGAGCCCGCGTGCAGTAATGAAGACCCAACACAGCCAAAAATAAATAAATAAAATAAATAAATTTATTTAAAAAAATAGATAAACAACAAGGTCCTACTGTATAGCACAGGGAAGTAAATTCAATATCTTGTAATAAACCATAACGGAAAAGAAAATGAAAAAGAATACATAGGGACTTCCCTGGTGGCACAGTGGTTGAGACTCCGCGCTCCCAATGCAGGGGGCCTGGGTTCAATTCCTGGTCAGGGAACTAGATCCCACATGCATTCCGCAAGTAAGAGTTCCCATGCCACAACTGAGGAGCCAGCGAGCCGTAACTAAGGAGGCCTCAAGCTGCCACTAAGGAGCCCGCCTGCCGCAACTAAGACCCGGTGCAACCAAATAAATAAATAAATTTTAAAAATATATATACAACTGTCATTTAAAAAAAAGAGAAAGAATATATATATGTATAACTGAATCACTTTGCTGTACACCAGAAACTAACACAACACTGTAAATCAACTCTACTTCAACAAATAAATAAATAAATAAGGGGGGTGTTAAAGGGGCGGCCCCTTCAGTTCCAGAGATGCCCTTATGACCTCATGGCTCTCTTTGAGGCCAAGCCTTAGTGTGTCTCTGTCCTATACCAGGTTCCCTGGGTGAACACAGACAGAATCTTTGAGCTGCTGTGGCTGCCAAGGGCAGCTCCCATGAGACTAGGTTCATGGTCTGGAGAGGGAAGCCTAGAGCAGGGACGGGCTTACCCTGGAGGAGGGGGCGAGACATCACAGGCAGAACCCAGTTTTGAAGCCAGAGCGGGTTCCCATGGCGGCTCCACCCTCCACTGGGTCTTGGCAAGTTAAACTCTCTGAGCCTGAGTTCTCACATTTATAGAAGTCAGTCCAATGCCATGGACACCACCATAGGGTAGTCAGGGGGGATAAATTAAGAGACGATGAATGTAAAGTGCCCAGCACACAACACCCAAGGAACGGCAGCGGCTGCCATCAGTACCACGATGACGGAGATGGTGATGCTGGGACAGCCCTGCTAATGGAGGGCTTCCCTTTGAACTGTACCCTCACACTCAAAACAGTCAGGATTGGAAGAAATAACTCATCGCTATTGTTATCACCAACCTTCCCCCCACTGTTTGGGACCCCTGTCCCCACGACGACACGAGGCAGTAAACAGATGCGCTCTCCCCATCTCCAACTGGAAGGTGGAAGCCAAGAGGTTGGCGGGGACTTGGTCAAGGTCAAACCAGGCAAGTCAGTCATAGGGAGGGAATGAGAAGCCCTGATTCCAGGCCAGGGCTACCCACCCAAGCCAGCAGCCCGAAGCTGGCAGCCCTCCGCAGCCTCTGGGCGCTCCCGGGAGGAAGGCCATCTTAGAGGCACAGGGGTGTGAAGCAGCGTCCGGTGGCCCAGGCTGGGGGAGGTGCAGGGCAGGTGAGCTCGAGGGGCGGTCAGGAAGAAGAGGGGATGGCTGGGGTACACAGAACTGAGTCATCTTAACTGGTCCAAGCCCACTGCACACAGTCTGGCTCTTCTGTCTTTGGCGGGGAGCCTGGGGCTATTTTGGGAAGCGCTGCACACAGCCCGCCACTTCCCTGCCAGGCTGACTGGGTCAAAAACAAAACCAGCGCAGCAACCACCCCATGTCAACAGGGTGGGGAGTGAGGAGGCACTGAACAGCCCTGAACGGAACAGCAGGCGCGGGGGCGGCGGGGGCGGCGGGGGCGGCCACCATCCCCCCACCTTGCAAAAAATACAGTAAAACCAGGTGGTGAAACAAACAAACAAAGCTAGTGGGAGGCAGCAAGATGCGGTGGGGAAGACTAGCTTTGGAACAGACGGACCTAAGTTCGAATTTAAGCTTTGCCTTCGAGCAAGTCATTTAACCGCTCTGGGCCTCAGTTTACCCGTTTGTAGGAACATCACCCACCTCACTGGGTTAGGTTGGATTAAATACGATGACACTGGGGCACTGGGCACCTCCTTCCAGAAGTGAACTCCGCCTCGGCCTGATATGTCTGGTCATCCCTCCAAGGCTGCTCAAAGCCCCCTCTGCTGGACATCCCCCCACCTGCAGCCCCAGCTCACCCAGGGCATGTGCTCAGAAAACACCTGTGGACAGAATGAAAGGGGGAACAGGGCCGGCAGTAAAGAGTGGAGGCCCAAGGATGCAAACAGCCACTTGGGTTTTCGAAGGAGCTGAGCACCACGGGAGTGGTGGACACAGGTTATTACGTCTTTCTGACAGATGGCAAGCAAGGGCTCAGAGAAGGGAAGCGACATGCCCAAGGTCAGCCAGTTCCACTGAGGGCTGAGGTTCTCAGCAAGCTGTGCCCTGATCTTTCTGGAGGAGAAAATGGGGGCCCAAGGGCAGGGAAGGCAGCGTGGCTCGGAGAAGAAGGTACAGGTGGTGTAGGGCATCCTGGAACGATCATCTTTCCACTGGGGCCTGGGCTCAGCGGTCTGGAGCTAATTATGGATTAAGGGAGGTGGGAGCATATACTGGGAGTCCGACGGCCCAGTCAGACCGCTGGCCCTGTGCTTTTCTCATTAGACTCTCAAAAAGCCCCAGGGTTGGACTCACAATAGCCAAAAGATGGAAACGATCCACGTGTCCATTGATGGATGAACTGATAAACAAATGTGGTCGATCCATACAATGGAATGTTATTCAGCCTTAAAAAGGAAGGAAATTCTGACTCATGTTACAACGTGGATGAACCTGGAAGACATGATGTTACATGAAATAAGCCAGACACAGAAGAACAAGTACTGTATGAGTCCACATCTACGAGGCACACAGACAGACTCACAGAGACAGAAAGGAGAAGGGTGGGTGCCAGGGGCTGGGGGAGAAGGGATGGGGTTTAGTGTTTAATGGGGACATTTTCTGTTTGTGGAAAGAAGAGTTCTGGAGATGGATGGTGGTGATGGTTGCACAATGTGAATGTACTTAACCACTGAACCGGACACTTAAATGGTTAAAATGGTAAATTTTGTTACGTGTATTTTAGCACAATTTTAAAATAAAACAGAAAAGGGAGAAAAGCCCCAGAGCTGGGCACAGGGTTTTCTTTTGGGGTGATGAAAATGTTTTGGAACTAGACAGTAGTAGTGGTTGCACAACATTGTGAGTGTACTACATGCCACTGAATCGTATACTTTAAAACAGTTTTATGTTATGTGAATCTCATCTCAATAAAAAAAATTTAAAGCTGCTGAGTATGAGGCAGGTGGCTCCAGAGGACAGGCAGCCTGGGCAGGGCTGGGAACCAGCGGGGACTTCATTACCGAGGCTATTCTCTCTGAGCAGGAGGACATCACAGGTGTGGGAAGGGAGGCAGACAGGTGGCTGAGATGCCAGCAGCCAGGCAGCCATGCGGCATCTGGTCCCGGCAATGGGGAATGCTTGCATCTCGGGCACCGTGTCAAGGTCCCCTCCGTCACCCCTGGTTTCCGGAAGTCAGACACAGGAAAGGTTTCACACAGCAGCAGGATCCGTCTTTCCTTAGCTGATGGGGACACAGGGCCCTTTGAGGGACAGGGACTTGCCCAAGGTCTGCAGGAGGTCAAGGCGGGGCTGGACCTCATGCCCTCCAAAAACATCCAGCCCGGTGTACACGTAGTTGTCTGGAGACCAACATCACCCTCATGGCTGAGATGTGTTCAGTGCATCTTGTCTGGGACAGGCCCTGGACACAGAGGTGAAGGCTCTTGCAGGTGCCAAGCACCTAGATGACAACTCCACACTGTGCCCCGGGTGAAGTGCCCAGTGAGGGCTCGGTGCTCAGAGAGAGGCAGAGCCGGGGGCAGGCGCAGTGCCCAGCCGGCCGCGGAAGAGGTTCCTGGGCTAAGCTGGCAGGATGTGGAGCTTCAGGACAGAGCAGGGGAGGGAGACCTGGCTGCAGAAGCCGACAGGGTGGGAGGGGCACAGGGAGGGATGTCGGGCCTTGCAGAGGAGTTGACGCCAGCGCGTGAGGGCACCCCTCCCCACCACAAACCCACAAACCAGCCAGAGGGAGGGTCCAGGGGTCTGGGGCTGGCTCTGCCGCATCTCTTTGGCTGCCCGTGGGTGAGTCTCTGACCTGGACCCGTGGCTGTCAGATGGGGCCGTCAGTCCCTGACAAGCACAGGCTCGGAGCTCTCGGGATGGGGCTTGAATGCTCTCTGCAACATCAGCCCTGCAAGGGCAGCGAAAGCACCTCCCAGGACGGGACGCTCCGCACTACAAGGTCCTGTTGGAAAGTTCTTACGCTTGAGCAGTCTGTCTCCCTGGGATTCAACCTGGCCCTGAGGCTGGCTCTTCAGAGCCTCGTGCAGCTTTTCTTGACCAGGACACCGTAAAGCAGGTGTCCAAATGGCACACCCTCTCCAGGGTAGCTGACCCCGCGGCAACCACCTCCTGGGCTCTGGGCTCTGATTCTGTTCGCAGAGGCAAAGCTGCCCTAGCTGACAACAGAGCCTGAGGCTGCTAAAAGCCCCACATCTGTTTCCTGGAACCAGCTGCCAGCCCACTGCTGCCCCCGCCAGCTGAACAGACCTGCCCTTTACCTGGTGACACTCTGCCTGCTGGGTAGAGCGGGTGGGAGAGTGTCCCCCCCAAATTCATGTCCAGCTGGAACCTCAGAATGTGACCTTATTTGGAAATAGGGGCTTTGAGGTTGTAATTAGTTAAGGATCTCGAGAGGAGATCATCCTGGATTTAGGATGGACCCAAAATCCAGTGACGGGTGTCCTTATAAGGAGAGGACACAGAGATACACGCAGAGGAGACAACCATGTGGACACAGAGACAGAGATCAGAGAGATGCAGCCACAAGCCAAGGAACACCTGGGGCCACCAGAAGCTGGAAGAAGCCAGGAAGGATCCTCCCCTAGAGCCTTCAGAGGGAGCGTGGCCCTGCAGACACCTTGATTTCAGACTTCTGACCTCCAGAACGGTGAGACAACATACCTCTGTGGTTCTAAACCACCCAGCCTGAGGTCCTTTGTCACAGCAGCCCCTACACTAGTTCACCGGTTTGCAGCATCAGGAAACAGGACACAGCCTGAGCTGACCACATGGACATTAGCCAGCGTCCCCCTGCTCTGGGAGCGTTCAGGAGAAAAGGTAATGGCGTCCTGGCTGGGAGGGTGACACCAGCACTTGGCAGGACAGAGCAAGCCTGTCACCAGGCTCTCAAAAGGGCTGCAGCCCAATTAGCTAAGGTCACTTGAGGAGGTGGCGAGAAGCCCTTCTCCGTCTGCTATGAAGACACTCGAGGGGAAGTGGCTGCTGGACATGGAGCCGCCCGGCCTCCCTGCTTTCCCCATGCCGGGGCCTGGACAGCCTGTTCTAGTCTCCCACACCTGGTCAGGCCAGACCAGCCTGCCTGAGTCCTCAGGTGCACCAGCCTCAAGCAAGCGGCCGGAAGCACTCCTTGGGTGAAGGCCTAACCCAGGCACTGCAGTTTCTCTGATGAGCAAAGGTAGACCCCCACCCTGACCTTTGGCTCAGCATCCCCTACCTGTCTCATTGGGGGTGGGGAGCTGGCCAAGGCTTCTGGAAGCTTCGGAACCGAGACCAGGGTTCCCCTGGGATCCTGCCAGGTGTGGGAGCTGAGACAGCTGAGCATCAGCAAACCCCTGGCTCTCCACCCTGCCAGCTCTGCGGACGCTGCCATGCCAAGGGGCAAGGTTGGGGTCATCGCTCAAAGGGCTTCGCCATGGCCAAGTGCAGCATCTCTCCAACGGAGGCACAGGGATGAGCTGCTTTAGAAACGTCTCGTGAGCTTGTTCAAAATGCAGATTCCTGGCCCTCCCTCCAGGCCTACTGAATTAGAACCTCTGTGTGAGAGGCCCAGGACCCTGCATTTTATACAGGTTCCCCAAGGATACTGGGGAGCTCACCAGAGGATGCAAACACGTGGCCTGCTTCGACCTGTTCATGCAGGTGGAGAGAGCAGTCATAGGACAGGGCCTGCTTGAGGTCACACGGCAGAGCCAAAACTACAACTTCCGTCCGCTGGCCTGGCTGGTGAGGGGACGCATGCCGGTGTCCCCCTGGGCTTGGAATCAGGTGACTGACCCTCCTGTGCTCAAAGAGCCCTTCGCCCAGGTGAGGATTCCCCACGGGCCCGGTCAGCTCCACGGGCACCTGGTGCTGACTCTCTCCAGCCATCTTGTCACTCCCCCGCCCGCCACCGGCTTGCTTTTGAGCTCAGGCCCTGCATCTTGCTCACAGCCATCTCCCCAGGGCCTGGCCAGAGCAGCTGCTCGATAAAGGCAGTCGCCTGGCAAATGTTTGTTAGGCAAATGATGTGAAGTCCAAACTCTGTCCCAGAGCTGCTGTCTGACCTCGGGCAGCTCACTCAACCCCTCTGCCCCTGCGTGAAAAGACTCTGGTCATCTGCCTTGGCCATTGCACAGGGCCGCAGCCAGACTCACCCGGTAAACCAGATGCAATATGCTTTGGAGACTGCAAAGCCACATCCGAGCATGCGTTCTGCACACTGGTAATTCACAACCATCAAGTTTGCACTGACTGACTGGCAGTGAGCTGAGAGTCCAGGGTAGCAAGACCCAGCCAGGAGCCTCTGCTGGTGGCCCGGGGCAACGCGAGAGAGCCCAGGGGCCCCCCACCCGGGGCCCCCCCAGGCCCCCCTGCCCCCCCGCCCCCCCGCAGCGAGGCAGGCAGATTCCAGAGGCTCTGCTGGCTCCTCCCAGCACGGCTCACTGCTCTCAGGCGTGTAAATCCCGTCCTAGTGCCACACCCACCGTGGGGACGGGGCCCAGGCCCTGAACGTTATCAAGAGGCAGATAGAAGGTAGTGCTACCGAGGTCCAGGGAGCTGGACGAGGTAGGTCCCTGGCCCTCCGTGGGCCTCAGTTTCCCAGCTAAAGCAGAGGGGTTTGAGCGAGACCATCTCCAAGGGCCCTAGGACCGTGCAGGCAGTGGCTCTGTGCCCTGGGGCGCCCCCCCCCCGCCCCCGCAGAAGGCACTTGCTGTCGTCCAGCCCCCAAACCCCCTCCCCCCCCACAGAGACAGGCCTTGTGGAGCAGCCAGGTCGGGCAGCTCAGAGGAATGTGGCGCTTGCCAAGGCAGGAGCCCTCCCGCCGGCTGCCATACTCGAGTCCGCGTGGACTGCCACGCGGTCAGAGAGAAGCCCAGCTGCCCGTGGGACGGAAGCTCTTCTCCAAGGCGCACTGGGTAGAGCCTCTTCCTCAGGCTGCACACGAGGCCGCCTGCTTTCTAAATGACCTCACAGGACCAACCGGTTCCTCAGCCCGGACGGGTAGCGGGGACACCACCGAGGGCTCCGCATCGACATGACCCTTCACGCGTCGGCCCAACCTGGATCGACTGTGGGGCAAGAGGCAGCCCAAGAATGTCGTGATCCGTGCGGGCGCTGCACAGAAGGAATGTCACCGTGTCACCAGCACGGCCCCTCCACAGCTGCAAGGCGGGGGGGGGGGGGCGGGTGGAGGGCTGCAGGGGCCAGTGCGGAGAGGAAGGGGGACCCTGTCCTGCCCCCAGAGCCACCCAGCCCAGCCCAGCGTGGCTCTGGGGGACTCCGGAAAGCCCCTCTGGGTCTCTGTGCCAGTTGCCCCGTCTTCTGGGCCTGACCTGGAATCCCAGTGTGCCGTCTGCTGCCCGGGAGGGCAGAGGGCTGCGGGCAGCCGTCAAGCTGGGCTCTTACCTCCAGACCGAAGCTGCTGGGCGATGATTCAAGTATAAATTCTGGTCCCTGCTCTTTTCTGGGCCCAGGGGAGGCCCCTCCTTGGCACTGTGGCCACGCCCACTCCAGCAGTGAGATACACCTCTGGGCCTTGGTTTCCCCGACAGCAACACTGCTGTGCATGTGCCCTCGGGTGGCTGGAGGGGCCCAGGCCTTCGTCTTCTAGGCCACAGGCAGCTTAGTGACCACACCACTGACGGAAGGTCCCGCTGGCCATGACACAGCACTGGCTCTCCAAACGTTTGGGAACATGTAAAGCAGCAGCTGGCCTGGCCCTGATCCTAGGACGACCTTTGGTACAGAGTGGCCATTTGAAACGAATCCTTTTCTCAAGTCCTACCCTGGAGGACAGCCCTATAAGCAATCACCCGCATCATCTCGCTCCTTCTACGGGTCCATTCTCAGCCAGCGCCTGCAGCGGGAGGACCACCCCTGTCCTGCAGGGGGCGAAACTCAGGCTCACGGGGTTGAGTGGCTTCTGCAGGTCACACGGCCAGGACTCAACCCCGGGTCCGCGTGGCTAACAAGTTCCGCTCTTCCTGCCACCCCAAGGGCAGCTGCCACCTTCCAGTCTCCCCATCCCAGGAACCCGGAATCCGGACGAAGGACTTCAGCCACGCAATTAGCAGGGGCCCAGCGGGCAAATGAAACCGGGTAGCCAGAGTGTTTTAAATGCCCCGTTCCCGGCTCCCTGTCCGTGCAGCCTGCCGCAGCCCTGACAAAGCCTGGTCACAGCCACAGGCAGGGGTAACGGTGTGTCCACACCTCGAAAGCTGTGAAGTGCTTGACAAGGCACAGGGCGACAGGCAGAGTGAGAAGCCGCCTGGGATCGCGGTGCTCTGCCCACACCCTCTGTAACCCTGTTGCGCAGACCAGGAAACTGAGGCTCGCAGAGGTCAAGGGAGTTCTCTGAGGTCTCACACCCGGGCTGATGGCAGAGTGGGGGCAGGACAGGTGGCTCTGACTTGTTTCCGCCTCCGTGTGCCCCCAGCGCGGTGGGCACCCGAGGGTGTGAGGCGGCCCCAAACTCCCCCTGGGTGCTGCCTGCTGCCCTCCCCGCGACCCCCTGAGCTGCTTTCACAGGGGACGGGGGGACCCGGTGACAAATGCCCTTCTCGCTACGGCAGCAAGGTGAAACTGGAGCGGAGCCCGCTCGGGCGCCGGGCTCGGGTGCCACCACGCTCGCTTTGTCGGGGAGACGATCGAGGCTGGGGTGGCCCACAGGAAGCAGAGCCGGAACTCCCAGCAACCACGCAAGGATTTACCGAAAGGGGCTCTCAGGAGCCCGGGGGGGCAGCAGAAGGCCACGAGGCCGACAGCACGGGAGGGTATGCTGCAGCTTGGACCAAAACTAAACCAGCGCCTCGTCAAGAAACCATCAACTTTCTCCAGGCCTGGGGCAGGCAGCAGGCTCTGTCCTCTGGAAGAAGAGACTCAGGCCCCAGGGAAGGCCTCACCAAGCTCAGGGAGCGAGCTGGGGAGGAGCTTGACCTCAGAGGCCCTTGTGTCCAGGGAGAGCCCTGCCTCAAGAGAGGCTGGCCTGGCCATGACCTGAAAGGGCCCCTACAGTAGCTCCTTCTCCCCTGCAGGGCGGGCCGGTCATCGGTTTTGTTCACGTGGCTTCTTGTGGGCTCCTTCAGGTACAAACCCTCCTCTGTTATATCACTACTGTGTTCACCTTTGGGGAAAAGCCCTCAAACACCTGTCTTTTTTCTTTCTTTCTTTCTTTCACGTAATCTCTAATTTACAGAAAAGTTGCAAAGATAACATAAGAACTCTCAGATTCTCTCTACCCAGAATCACTGTTTAAATCATTTGCTTTACCAATGGTGCACTCTCTCTTTGCATATCCATATGCATGTGTCTATATACTCCAAACCTTGCAGTCTTTTCTGAGCCATTGGAGAGTAAGGTACCGGGATATCTAAATGCATGATAACAAATCCTGATGCCAATTCGGGGGTTCATTGCCAAGCACCCTCACACCTGCCTCCTCCAGGCTGAGGTGCATGAAGTAGCTGGTGCTATCTCCAGGTTACAGATGAGGAAACTGAGGCACAGTGCCCAGGGGTACGTGGCCCTCCTTCTACACCGAGCCACCCACACCTAAGTTCTCAGCATAAAACACACAGGCCCATTCTGCAGACTGTCTTCCTGATGACAAGACGATGTCTTAATTTTTTTGTTTTCTTTTTGGCCGCGCCATGCGGCATGCGGGATCTTAGTTCCCCGACCAGGGATCGAACCCGTGCCCCCTGCAGTGGAAGCGTGGAGTCCTAACCACTGGACCGCCAGGGAAGGCCTTAGATGATGTCTTAATTTTTAAAAGAAAGTGAGCCAGGTTGCCCCCACAGGGGAACACAGACGGATCAGGACCCAATCAAGACTGTCTACAGTGCAGCAGGTGGGAGTGGACGGCTGGGGTGGGCGCCAGCGAGGGATTCCCCACTCCAACCGGGGCCGTCGCCTCCTTCAGCGCCTGCCCTCTGCTTCTTTCCTTTTCTCTCCTCAGACAACTGGGATGGAGGGACTACTCCCTGGAGGGAAGGACTGGGTCTCCCCTTCATCCCAAAGCCCGGTGGCATGGGGCCCAATGCAGAGCAGGCTGCATGTGTAACTGATGAATGAATGAATGAATGAATGAGTCAGAGATCTGAGTTCTGGTTCTGCCGCAGGGTGGGCTACTCAACTGCTCTGAGACTCAGTTTCCTCATATGTAAAATGGGACAACACCAAGCACTTCTAAAGTGGTTGCAAATTGTTAAATTAGATGAGATTTGTGAAGGCGCCGGTGAGGTGGGTGTTAAGATCCCAGTTCAGAGTTTGATCAGGGAAATGAACAAGACAATGGGGAGAAATGGAAAGCAAAGCTGAAGATGCCCAAATATGAACAATGTGGGGAAGGCACACACACACACGCATGCACACACGGCCTCCCCTCGCAGCTCAGCACCTCTGAAGCTTAGCAGTCTCTCTCTAACGACCCCCGTTTCTTTCGGCTTGAGACCCTCAGCAGCCCAGGATGAAAAGCTGGCACCCAGGGCTTCCTCTGCAGACACAAATGTGCTAATGTCTGTAACACCTGACAACGTAGCAGAGCCTGGGGGGGTTTTGGAAAAGAGGAACAGTAAGAGAGGGAGGCAGCTCTTTCCAGAAGTGGACACGAATGGTCTGTCTCACTCAGGTAAGACACAGAGCTAAAAAGCAATGCATAAAAAGGACAGCTCTTCGATCTTATCAGTACTGGGAACTGTTTATAGGAGATCATGTTATCAAGGGCAGAATGCCAGCTGGTACATGCACCCCTGATGGCAAAAGGGAAAACCGTATCTGTGTGTGTGTGAGTGTGCATGTGTGTGACTGCATATATGTGTGTGTATGTGTGTATTCAGGGACGTCGCACAGCAGACCAGGAGATTTTAACGTTCACGAGCTTCTGTTCTCCTGCACGATTTCTTAAGCCATTTGTGCAAAAAGATGAAGTGCCACCCCTAGGAGATTTTCTCAGTCTGGGCAACAGGGCTGGGCTGGGGCACAGGCTCAGCCTCCCAAGGCAGTCGTGGTCCCAAGTCCTAGAGTCCCTGATGCTGAGCCAGCACCGCCTGTCCCACCCGACACAGCCTGGGTGGGGGACGCCAGCGCACAGGGGAAGACAAACCAAACTTTCCCCATGGAGCTTTACGGGCTTCGCGAGGTTTGTCCGAACCACCAGGCTTCCCACCGAGCCCGCCCCTGAATCCCGGTGCTCCCGTCGAATTAAAGAAGAGAGAGCCACTCACCGCCTGAAAGCCAGCCAACACGGACTATTCCACTTTTCCTGGAATGAGCTTTCCACACTTTC
The DNA here is from genome assembly GCF_965194825.1 of Balaenoptera physalus. Lineage (NCBI taxonomy): Eukaryota > Metazoa > Chordata > Mammalia > Artiodactyla > Balaenopteridae > Balaenoptera > Balaenoptera physalus. Next base: position 90,161,620 of record NC_138897.1, read on the forward strand.
GGCGGCTGGAGCCATCGGCAGCCAGGGCTCCGACCTGCTCTCACACCCTCTGCGGCTCTTTACGATGCTTTCAAGTAAGGCACCGCTATGTGAAATCGCACTAAGAAAGAAGGCTGGCTCCTGGTGCCGGAGGACACGGGAGGGAGGGGGGGAGGCTGGCACGGAGCACTCAGGATTCACTTTGGATGAAAGCGGGCGGGTTGGCGGAGCCTTGCCTCCCTCCCCCTCCATCGCCAGCCCTGCTCTGCCATCCTTCCGACTTGCCGGCTTGCTGATTAAAACACACACGTGGATTGCCAAAGCAACCCGCACCCTAGACGCCCATGAAAGAGCCCCGGGGGCAGAGTAACCCCAGCTGCAGCCACCTCCCGTGGAGGCTGGGCGCAAAGCTGAGAACGAATGCTGCCACTCACGGGGCTGACCTTTCATGTGTCACATCAGATTTTCCGTTCGCCAGCAAACCAAAACCAAACCAAGCCCAACCAGCGCACCGCCTCCCCACCCATCGCACAACTCGTAAACCCATCAGAATTTACGGCAAACCAACCAGAATCCAGACGCGGCTAATGTCATTAAGAAGCCTGCACAGCGCCCAGATGCCAGGAGGGTCTCGGTGACAGACGCCAGCCTCAAAGCAAAGGAAAAGCAAGACACAGCACAGATGCTGCAGACACAAAAGCATTTTCATCCTGCCCAACAGGAACCGATCTGATTATCAAAGGGAAGCACCAAGGACTCAAGTCTAAGGCGGCTTTAGTGAAACAGGGCTTTGGGAGATGAACAAATGTAGTTTAAAGAGACCTGACCACAGACCCAGACCAGGGGGGCCCTGCCTTGGGCCGTCTGTTTTTAAAGCAATCTGCCAGAGATAATGCTGAAAACAAATGTATAATCCAATCAGAAGCCTGACTCTGAGACACATGCCTGAATGTCTAGACTCCCTGCCATTTCAGCCCCCGAGGTGGGGACCACGTTCAGAGCTGACTGTTGTTTTCCCCCAATACCTGAACCAAACTTTCAAGTCTCCCTGTGAGTCACTGGTGTTCACTTTCTATTTAAAGATCACACAGGGCTTCCTCTCAAGCACCATTCAAACCCATGGCTTCTAAGAACTGGATGCTAAATCCGTTTTCCTCGGGCCTCACTTTCCATCAACATAGATGTTCTAGTCAACAGCGAGGGGTTCTTTTTTCCATCATCTACTGCCAGAGGCAGAGGTAATGGGAGTGGCACAGATCCCGAGAATGCCCCTGGGATGGGCAGCTGATGAATTAACCTCATTGATTCCTTCCAGGAGAGCCATGCAGAAGCCGTCCTGAACGCCATGGCTGGAGATGGGGTAGACACAAGGGAAAATCTCGACCCACCGGGCAGCGGTCTCAGGATCCTGTCTGAACCAAACTCTGCTGAGGGGCTGTCCCAGACAGATGGTGGTACCACCACAGCCAGGCTGCCAGGACCCCCTCTGCCGGGAACCAGCCAGAGGCTGATCTTCACTACACCATCTTCTCGGAGATGCTTGGTTACGGGGACAAAACATTTCCCTACTGAACTCCATTATCAGGCGAGAAAGGATTAGACGGAGAAACCTGTACCCAGCCGTCGACACTCGGTAGACCTGCCCCATCTGGCGTGCACGTGCATGCCCCTAAATTCCCTTCCCTTCCCCCTGGTCAGACCACGGTCCAGGAAAGCAGACTGCTCATGCTGTGTAGCAATTAGGCTGAAAAATGGAAGAGCAACGGACAGCCACAGACCCAAGCAACAGGAGTCGGGGGTGGGCTTCTCACAGCCACCCTGGAGGAAAGACCCCACACACACCCAAACTCTGCTGTGTCCCCTCTGATCTCTGAGTCAGGCCATGCCTCTCCCTCCCTCTCTCCCTCCATCCCAGCTACTCCAGGGAAAACAGCAGCCCACGTGACCAGGACAGAGCCTGCCTTGCTAATAAACCCGTCCTAAGGCTCTGACAGTTTTAGCAGAAAATTACCTTTCAGGAAGAAAATGTAAGGAAGGGGAAGAGGGGAGACAAAGTGTTAGAGCTGGGAGCCACACGCCACAGGAGCCGGCCTGGGGCTGGTCCAGCAGCCCCCCATGTCTGCGGAGGTCCCCCAAGCTCCCCATGCTGACGGCCTCAGGGAGCCGCCCCTGGCACGCAGCTCTGCCGGCAACTCATGCCTGGAGACGGGAGGGCGCCTCGGAGACAGAGGGACGGACGGATGGACGGATAGATGGATGGATGGAGGAGCCGCGAGCCCGGCAGGGACGAAGGAGGAAGGGAAGCCAAGAGGAAGGGGTGGGGAGAGAGGAGAGGGAGGGAGGGAAGAGGGAGAATTGATTCTGTCTCCTCCACTGGGACCACTGAGCTAAGTTGCCATGGAGAAAGGGGAGCCGCTGGCAGAGCCTGAGGCGGGTGGAGGAACCTTATGCCAGAGGGAAGGCGTCAGCTCGGAGCCACTCCCCACACTCCTGGCGCAGCCTCCACCAAACCGGGCCTTCTGGGCCCGAGGCGGCCAGACTGGTAGGGGAACTGGCCTGACCCAGTGGGGCAAACAGCAGCAGTTCTCTGCCCCCTGGAGGAGCGGGGGGTGAGGGGGCAGGAGGTTCAGGTCTTCCTCGCCAGGCTCACTGGCGCTCCCGCCCCTCATCTCACACCACGCCGCCAGCCCGGCCAGACTCCCCGGGGACTGAGGGGACCAGAGCCTCTCCCAACGGCCTGGGTACCACCTGGGGCCCTGGTGTTTGCGGAAGCATTCTGACCTCCACCTGCCTCCCCGTTTCTAAAAATTAGAGTCTCCAGACCCCGAGTCACATTTCCCACCCTCAGGGATGAGGGGACATCCAACTAGGGAAGGACCTCGACGCACAGAACCTCCTATGCAGGAAGTGGAGGAGAAGGACGAAGGGAGTGAGCCCTCCCGGGTGGACGGCCCTCCTGGGTGGACGGCCCTCCCGGGTGGACGGCCCCTGAAGGCTCCGTGGCCCTGGCTCCCTGCGGGTCTCCCACGCTGGGCTGGCTCTCCCACCTGCCTGCGCCAGCCCTGCCGCGGCTCTTGTCCACGACCCCAGCTTCAGGACTGGCCATAGCTGCTGGCCCTGCACCCACTCCAAGCTGCAGGAATGGGGCCAGGGAGGCCTGGGCTGGGGTCTCCGCTCCTCCTCTTGGAGACAACATGACAGGGGCGCATCCAGGCCCACCTCTGGGCCCCCACTCCTGATCTCAAATGGGCACAACCCCGCCATCTCCCAACCTGGACACCAAAACAGCAGGGGCCGGTGAAGGGGCGTGGACACCATCTCAGGAACGTTGTCTCCTCAGGGAGACGGAAGCACGGCAGGCACAGCACCCATCGTCCCACCTCCCCTCGCTCCCCACGGTCGGGACAGAGGCCCCGGAAAGGCTGAAGCCAACGCAGAGGCCAAGGCCTTGCAGCTCTGACACAGAAAGACTTCAGGGCGGACCCACTGGAGGCCTATCTCTGAATGCCATGACCTGGGAAACATTTTTCTCTTCACAATCCTCTTCTCACTTTCCCCCTCGACGCTTTATTATGAAAAGGTTCACACAAACAGCAAAGTTGAACACATTTCCTAATGAACATCCATACATGCACTACCTAGATCCTACCATTTCCTCTCACTTTTAATGTGGCAAAACACCTATAAAACTGACCATTTTTGCCATTTTAAAGTACACAGTTCAGAGGCATGGAGTGCATTCATGGTGCTGTGCCACCGTCACCTCTAATTCCAGAACATTTTCATCACCCCCATACCTGATAGGCACTCGCTCCCCATCCCGCCTCCCCCCAGCCCCGGGCAACCACCAGTCTGCTTTCTGTCTCTGTGGATTTACCTGTTCTGGACAGTTCATATCAATGGGATCATCCACTCTGTGGCCTTTTGTGTGCGGCCTCTTTCACTCAGCATCATGTTCTCGAGGTTCGTCCACTTTGTAGCCTGGGTCAGTGCTTCATTCCTCTTTACGGCTGATTCATAGCATCGGATTCATCGGACACGTGGGTTGTTTCCAGCTTTCGGCTATCGTTCTCTTACTTTTAGAATGAGTTTTTCAGAGTCCAGTAATGTTTCCTGAAGCCTCTCCTATGGGATTTGGGATTCGGTCTCAAAGGTGCAGCCCCGGAGGCCCCAAATAGAAATGTTAATCCTTGTTTGGCCTTTTCGTTAAAGCATTGCTCCCCACTGGGTAATCGAGCCTGAGGGGGGCTCCGCGTGGCCCTGGGGACGGAGGCAGAGGTCCCAGAGCATGTGTGCGGCCAGCGAGTGGGCTCTGGGCTCCTCTGCCCCGAGAAGCAGCCCTCTGGGCAGCAGGACACTTGTGCACACGGACCCCGTGTCCACGCTCTGGACTTCGACGCACCCAGGTTTGAGTACTCTCTTACACTCCCTGGCGGCCCGACTAGCAAGCCATTTCCCCTCCTGAGCCTCAGCTTCTCCATCTGTAAAAGGCGGGCAACGGTCTCTACCTCTTGCGGTTGCTCTAGAGATGAGACTGGCGCTGCCCCATGGAACTTTCTGGGTTGACGGATGTGTTCTACGTCTGGCTGTCCAGTACGGCCGCCACTAGACCATGGGCTACTGAGCACCTGAAATGTGACTAGTGTGATTGGACAATGGAATTTTTAATTTTATTTCACTTTAATTTAAAATTAAAATTAAGAAGTCACACGGGGCTGGTGGTGCTCACCCTGGACAGAGCAGCTCTAAGCACTTAATGGGATGGGAAGGTAGGACACGGTCCAAGCCCAGCACCTAGCTCCTCCGTCTTTTCCTTCATCCCTTCCTCTCCCTACTTACCCCATGGTGTCTGGGCAGTGGAGCGAGCCTCTGTCTGCAGCCTGGCCCCCAAGGCTCCCTCTAAAAGGACAGAGGGTGGGCAGTTGGGCTCTCAGGGAACAAAACAGGCGCCAGCTGGGGCGTGGACTTGGTGGACTCCATAATGACGTAGGTCCCTGAACCGCTAACCTCTCCTCCTGCCCCTATTGGCCCTAGACCCCTATTCTAGAACCCCATCTCCTGCCGTTTCCCCCAGCAACTCCTGAGGTCATCCCTAGAATGTCTGGGCAGGAGATGAAGGATTGGAATAGACCCTTCCCCCATTCCTAAAGTGGCAGCAGTGGACCCCCGTGGGGTTGTGCAGGGGTTTCGTGGTCTCGGGCTGCACTGTCTCGGGTCCTCAGGGACACCTTCCCACGTGCACAAAGCTGTTCTCACAGCCTTGTGCCCTGGCACAGCGGCTGCACTAGAATCCAAACCTCACTTTGCAGATGCAGAAACCCAGACTCAGCTGGAGGAGCACACGGCAAGGCGGGAGGAGTTGGGGCTGAAGCCCAGGCCCCGAACTCCCCCCAGCCTGGCTGGCATGGGCCTCCTGAGAGGCAGGAGACTCTGGAACAGGCCTGGGCAGGAGGGGGCCCCCAGCACTTGACCCCGTGCCAGGGCAGGTCAAGGGCCCGGGGGACGGCTGTGTGGCTTCAAAGCCAGAACTGAAGCCTGGCCGAGCCATCCCATTGCTGTTCCCTCACCCACCCCAACCTGTCCCAAGTCGGAGAGAAGTGACATCTCAGGGGTGGCAGTGGGAACTCCAGAAAAACTTAAACACAACCACAAACAACCATAACTCCGGTTGTGCTCTGAGCCCACCAACAGGTATGGGTCACCCAGAGCTGGGAACGGCTGCCGAGGACCGGGGGCCCAGCTGGCTCCCCCTCACCCTGCAAAGCCTTCTCTTAGCTTCCCGCATGCCCCTGCCTCCCCGACAGGATGGCCAGAGTGATCCCCTTCAAACCTGTGCCCTGAAGTCACCTGGTCTCACCCCACTCACAGGGGAAGGCCTGGAGGCCCTGCCCTGCCTGCCTCGGGGCATCTGTACCCACGCACCCTCTGCCCAGAGCCGCCCCCCCGCGTAGCCTCGGCTCTGGGACCCTCCTCACTAAGGCCTTCCTCGACCCCCTTACTTATTTCAAACAGCCCCAGACCCGGCACTCCCCTGACTTTCCCATTTACTTCATAGCTTTGATCCTCATCTAATATACCGTGGGCTTTTCTTTCTTCTTTTCTTTTTATTTTTTGAATTGTGGTAAGATACACATAACATCAAACTTACCATCTCAATCATTTTTTTTTTTTCAATCGTTTTGAAGTGTACAGTTCCGTGGCATTAAGGACATTCACATTGCTGTGCAGCCATCACCACCGTCCATCTCCAGAACTTCATCTTGTAAAACTGAAACTCTGTCCCCATTAAACACTGCCTCCCCATTCCACCCTCCCTCCGGTCCCTGGCACCCACCACTCTACTTTGAACTTAACTGCTTTAGGCACCTCATATAAGTGGAATCATGCAGTATCTGTCCTTTTGTGTCTGGCTTATTTTACACAGTGTAACATCTTTCAGGTTCACCCATGGTGTAGCACGTTCTTTTTTTTAAAGTTGTCTTTCCCACTGGAATGGAGGCTTCATGGGGGCAGGGATTTTGGTTGGGTTGTTTTCACTGCTGTATCCCCAGGGTCTAGAAGACAGCCTGGCACCCAGCAGGCACTGAACGAGTCTTTGGAATGAATGAATGAGCGCGTGAGTGAATGAATGAAGACTTTGTAGAGGACAGTACTCCACCACACAGGTCTGGGTCTGCCCCTCCCCCCCACTGTGGACCAACTCCCAGCGATGGTGGCCCCGCCCCATGGCTTTAGACCCCTGCCCTGGAGTCCCAGGCCCACCGTCCCAAGGGGTGACCACACTCAGCGCCCGCAGGACCCCCCCACTTGATGGTGGGCTTCCCCCCTAGACATGGCACATCCACGGGAAGATTATTACAGGGACAGACAGGGTCCCCAGCCGTGGATGTGACAATGTGCCTTGGAGCCTCACAGTGGCGCTGTGGGCAGTGAGGAAGGACAGAGGAGGGCAAGGGCCCAGACACCCAGATTCCCCCAACGTGGGGAGGCCAGCACAGGCAGGGGTTCGGGAGACCTGGCCTAGACCTAGCCACTGCTCAGAGCGGGGCTCACACCCAGGTGGTCCCTCGCCTTCCACCTTCTCCACATCCTGCGTGGCTACTTGTTTTACTCTCTGAGAACTTGCTTTACTCCTGTTTCTGGGCTAGACGAGCTCAGAAAATCAAAGTAAGGCATAAGGTGGACCCCTTGCGCACACGCAGCAAGCCTGAAGGGGCACCAGCACTCCAGCCAGGCCGGCCAGCGCGTGGGAGAGGCAGGGGTCTCACCCCTCGCCAGACTTGGGCAGGAGGTGTCCACGGAGAGGGCAGTGGCTGAGGGCCCACAGCGAGGCCTCAGCGCCCAGCCAGACCTCAACCGGGGTGCTAGAAGACAGTGACCCCAGAAGAGCCCAGATCACCCCCGAGAGATCCTCCCCACTCCGGGAAGACAAACAGACTGGGACAGTGGAAAAACAGCTGTACCTTTAAATTATTTGGCCCACAGATACGAAAAACATTTGCCTGTTGAAGCTGTTTGCATGTTTGGTTATTTTTAGGGTGAACCCGGTTGCCTCCCCTTGGAACCAGATGAAGCCCAGGAGGCACGTAGTCTTCTTTCCCAGATGGGGGTCCCAGTCCCGCATCCCTGGGAACCCGGGCCTGAGTGTGAGAGCCCTGAGGCTCGCGGCAGCAGGGGCCCCACCGGAACACACACCGGGGAGCCTGGGCAGGTCTGCTGGGACCTTTAAGAAGATGCGACTCTGCTGACAGCACGGCTGCCCACCTGGGTCCAGAAAGAGCCCCCTGCCCCTGCCCAGAGCACGGTGTGAAGGGAAGGAAGCTGGAGGCCCTGTCTCCGTCCATGCCAGGACCAGCTAATGGGAATATTTTGCTGACATATTTTTAGAACAAATGGCAATTAGAGCAGATTTTCTCTTCCACTCCCCCTCCCCAAAACAGGAATAAATCAGCTCTACCAATTTCCCAGCTAATGATTTCCTCCATTAAATTAAAAAGAAGAAGAAGAAAATGTTTTTTTAAATAGATTACCAGCCCTGTGCTTTCGGAGACCATGTGACCTGTCAACTCCTCTTAAGTCCTGATACATCAAAGTTCCTTAATTAATTTTTAGTAAGTAAAAAAGTCATAGTCTAAGAAGGACTCCTCCCCCACCTGCTCCCAGTTGGCCTGGCACACAAGGGTCAGCTCCGGGCTGGCCATGGGAAGCCAGCTCAATAGGGCCAAAGATAATCGGAGAATCAGTGCACGAGGTCCATTTCACAGATGAGAAAAATGAGGCTGAGATGAGAAGCAGCTAAACACATAGCCCGTGGAGGACTAAATGTGGGACGGGGGTCTTGCTTTCAAGATGCGCCCACCTACAGAAATGCAAACAGGGGAGGCCAGGAGCCGAGGAGCCCCAGCCTTCAGGTGTAGGGATGACGTGAGTTACTTAACCCAGGACCTGGGCTTCTCCTCCTCTTGTTCCTTTGCAGCGCCTGGGACAGGGGCCGGCATACGCTGCGGACTCCTCATCTATTTCTGAAAAGTCCACTCCCCGACAGCACGGATGAACCTCGGAAGCATTGTGCTGAGTGAAAGAAGGCAGACACCACAGGGCAAATACTGTATGATTCCACTTGTATGAGGTGCCTGGAATAGGCAGATTCACAGAGAGAGAGGGTAGAAGGGTAGGTACCAGTAGAATGGGGGAGGGGGAGTTAGTGTTTAATGGGGACAGAGTGTCTGTTTGGGGAAAGAAAAGAGCTCTGGAGATGGATGCTGGTGATGGTGGCCCGACAACTTGAATGTATTTAATGGCACTGAACTATGTACTTAAAAATGGTTAAAGTGATCAATTTTATGTATATTTTACCACAATGAACAGATACAAAAAGAAAAAAAAAGAGTCCACTCTCCAAAATGCAATTTGAAGATACAGGAGGGGCTGACAACTGCACAGTGACTCGGGCAGCACCCCCTGTGGCCTGCCACTAGCTGGACCTCAATTCCTGAAGTCCAGCCGGGGAGCTCACAGGCCCCTCCAGTCACGTAGGAATGCCAGGGACCTTCAGAGAAAGGCTCCTTGTGTTAGCCAGCGTCACCAAGTCAGGATTCCCCGTGTCCCTGATGGCCTACCAGACGCCAACAGGGAGAAGGCCCAAGGAACACCCTCTCTGAAAGATGCCTCAGGGCCTTCGGACGTGCTGTGCCCTCTGCCTGGAATGCATTTCCCCAGATATTACACGACTCGCTTCCTAAGTTTATTTAGGTTTCTGCAGAGAGGTCCTCTCTGGACCATCCTATAGCCAGAGGCAGGGAAAGTCACTGGGACCAGGCAGGGTGGCCTTGAGCAAGAACGGGAAACCAATAGCCCTAAGCATCCACGGCAAGCCAGCACCATCACGCTGCTCCTGGCTGGAGAGAAGCAGCTCGTGGGAGGGCAGTCAGATCCTGGCTCCGCCATAACCAGACAGAGGACCTTGGCAAGTTCCTTCATCCCTCTAAGGCTCAGTTTTCTTTTCTATAACACGGGGAAGAAAACAGGCTTTTCTGAGGGTGAGGTGAGATGATGTACGTGTTTGGCATATAGCTGGGACGTGGGCAAAGGTCGATAAATGGTAATGATTCTATTATAATCTCCCAAATGCATTCCTTCAAAGAGGGTCCAGGGGCAACAATGTCAGACAACTCAAAGAAGACATGCACCACTAATCAGTGTCCGGGCTAGCGGTTGGGGGGGGGCGGGTGGGGGGGTCAGTGACCCGGAAGGCAGAGGATGGACGGGGCCTGTAGGCTTACCGTGTGCTATGTGGTTTAACTAATTTTTGTCCCCATTTTGCATATGAGGAAACTGAAGCACAGAGAGGTTAGTGACTTACTTGCTCCAGGTCACATAGCCTGGAGGCAATGAAACCGAATTCCAACCCTGGTCATGTGGTTCCAGGGCCTGAGCTGGTTCTCACTGTTCCATAGTGCATCATTGGGTTTTTTAACAAATTTTTTATAGGTTTAAAAAATATATATTTATTTATTTTATTTTTATTATTTGTTTTCTTTATTTTTTGGCCGCGTTGGGTCTTAGTTGCGGCATGCGGGCTCTTCGTTGCGGTGCACGGGCTTCATTCTAGTTGTGGCGTGAGGGTTTTCTCTCTCTAGTTGTGGCGCGTGGGCTCAGTAGTTGTGGTGCGTGGGCTTAGTTGCCCTGCAGCATGTGGGATCTTAGTTCCCCAACCAGGGATTGAATCTGCGTCGCCTGCATTGGAAGGCGGATTCTTTACCACTGGACCACCAGGGAAGTCCCTTTTTAAAAAAAATTTTAATCTTTTTATAGTAGATCCTTGTTGGTTATCTATTTTAAATATAGCAGTGTGTACATGTCAATCCCAAACTCCCAATCTATCCCTCCCTGCAACCCTTCTGCCCTGGAAAGCATAAATTCGTTCTCTAAGTCTGTGAGTCTGTTTCTGTTTTGTAAGTTCAATTGTATATTTTTTTAAGATTCTGCATATAAGCGATATCATATGATATTTGTCTTTCTCTGTCTGACTTATGTAGGATCATCTCTAGGTCCACCATAGGGTATCTTGAGAGAAGTGTGGAAGGAAGGAAGGAAAGAAGGAGGGAAGGGAGGGAGGGAGGGAGGGAGGAAGAGAGAGGGGCCCAAGAAAGCAGAGGCAGATCCCCTGGCAGCTTCTGCAAGTCTGACATCCGGGCTACGTGAGTTTCCATAAGCCGGAGGGAAAGGTCTCAGAGCAGGCCCCTCAGGGAAGCCCACAGCACAGCGGGACTGGCCTGGTTCCTCTCGAAGGTCTCCAAGGTCAGGCCCAAGATCTTCATACTTCGTTCCACTCAGCCCAGCTGCACTGGTCAGCACCCAAGTGTGCAGTTAACTCCCTCGGAACCCAGGCTGGGCAGGGAGAGGGGAGGAACAGCTCCGCGCCTGGCTCCGCCTTACGATGCCTCCCCAGCGGCCCAGAGACCCAGGGGACACCTGAAAGCCCCCACCCTTTCAGCGGCCAGACACGGGGGAGAGGGGAGGCCTGCACGCTGGCGGCTGGCGGGTGATTCTGTGTGCACGGCTAAAGGGCAAGCGGCTTCCAACTCATTCTTGAAGGTGATTCACTTCCCTCTATGCCACCTTCTGAAGAATATCTTCACTAACAACTCTCTTAGCCACACGGCAGCCAAAGTGAGCATTTTAAAATGTAAATGCAAAAAAAAAAAAAAAAAATGTAAATGCAGGACTTCCCGGGTGGCTCAGTGGTTGAGAATCCGCCTGCCAATGCAGGGGACACGGGTTTGAGCCCTGGTCTGGGAAGATCCCACATGCCGCGGAGCAACTAAGCCCGTGCGCCACAACTACTGAGCCTGCGCTCTAGAGCCCGCAAGCCACAACTACTGAGCCCTCATGCCACAACGACTGAAGCCTGGGAGCCTAGAGCCTGTGCTCTGCAACAAGAGAAGCCACCACAATGAGAAGCCCGCGCACAGCAAAGAAGAGTAGCCCCCGCTCACTGCAACTAGAGAAAGCCCGTGCACAGCAACGAAGGCCCAACGCAGCCAAAAATAAATAAATAAAATAAATTTACTTTTAAAAATGTAAATGCAAATAGGAATATGTCATGCCTGTACCTCAACACCCTCCAACAGCTCCCTTCAAACTTAGGAGGTTTTTTTGATTTTTGTTTGTTTGTTTGTTTTTCCGTGCTGCACGGCATGCAGAATCTTAGTTCCCCGACCAGGGATTGAACCCAGGCCCTCTGCAGTGGAAGCACGGAGTCTTAACCACTGGACCACCAGGGAAGTCCCAAGTCCAAAGTCTTTACCACGACCTACAAGTCCTCCCAGATCACGCCCCTGACTCTGCCATCTCCTACCACTTTTCCTCTCTCACTCCTCAGAATTGCCAAGCACACTTCTGCCTCAGGCCCTTTGCACCTGCTAGTCCCTCCTTCTCAGATATTACACGACTTGCTCCTAAGTTCACTTAGGTTTTCACAGAGCGGTTCTCTCTGACCACGCTATCTCAAACCCCTACCACCCTCACCCTCTCTCTCTATCCTAGTCCCTTGCTTATTTTCCTTCCTGGCATTTAGTACCACCAGTGTGTTTTAGGAAGGGATTTCATTTGGTTCACTGCTAAATCTCCAGTGTTTAGAACAACGCCTGGCATATGAGTGGTGTCCAAAAACTCTGTTGATAGCTTTATTTTTTAATTTTTTTGGCCACGCCGCATGGCTCTTGGGATCTTGGTTCCCCAACCAGGGATCAAACCCAGGCCTCAGCAGTGAAAGCACCGAGTCCTAACCATGGACCATCAGGGAATTCCCTGTGGATGGTTTTAGAAGTGACGGTGGTTGGTGGAAGTCGGGGGGGCTTTGGGGACGTCTGAGCGCCCTGTCAGTCCATCTGGGTGGTCAGCCTGGACAGAGTTATCAGCAGGACACTTAACGTCTGTACACTTCCTGTAGGTTTGTTACACTTCTATAGAATGTTTCCAAAAATGTTTTAAAAAGCTCTATTGAATGACTGAATGATGGATAACTGAACAATGAAGGATGTACAACACAGCTCTTTAAAAGCATGGACAAGCCATTATCTTGTAATAACCTATCATGGAGTATAGTCTGCAAAAATACTGACTCACTATGAATCTGATATAGTATTACAAGTCAGCTATACATCAATCAGAAATAAGTAAATAAATAAATAAAAGCACGTACAGGTTTAACAAGACCACTCGTACCCGCCGAGCAGATCAAGCTAAGTGGGACACAGCCCTCTCTCTCCGTGAACCATATAAAGTCATCTTGCTTTTTATGGAGAATGAGAAGGTAAGGGACAGGTCCTTCAGGACAGGGTAGCCACAAGGACTTTGGTGAGGCATCTTACAGGGGACATCTACGGCCATTCTATGCAAATTTGAAGAAGCTTGAGGTTGTAAAACTCCATCCCCACTGGGCACTAGAGATCAAGCCATTGGTCTGAAATGCACTTTCTTGCAACTGGCCAGTGACATCAGTCTGTTTGAGGCCAACAACAGGGACATCACTGGCAGAGGCTGTAAGTGCCTCTTCCCACCAGCCAGATTGGCTCCCTCAAAGGCGACAGACTGTGCCTGGCCTGGCTGCCTGGCCTATACCCTCCCTGCCTTTTTCCTATGGCCTCCCACCTGCCTGGCCTGCTTCTAAAGGGGACCCTCCTACCCTCGCTGCTGGCCCAGAACCCTCTCTTGGGAAGACCATCTGGCTGCCCCCGGCTCCCTTCTGGGCCCTAGGACCGGCTCTCTGCAGACTGACCCCCACAAAAGGGAACAAGTCTTTGTCTCAGGTGGTCTGTAATGCTGAGCCAGGGGAAGAGGAAGATGAAGAAAGAGGAGAAAGAAAGAACATGAATTTTCCTCCCATACTCAAAGGCTGGAACATCCCTGCCTCACTCTCAACTAAAACAACTCCTGCAAACAAAGCCAGAGAAACCCATGGATTAGAGACTACTCTTCACCTGCCTCGCCCTCACCCATCACCTCCCTACCAGCCCTCAAGCTCAGGCCAAAGACAGAAGGTTCCAGGGACCCGCAAAGCAGATGTGACCTTGCGGGCTCTGGACGGGACCAACCCCAGTGCTCTTGCAAAGGCCTTGATGTGAGCCATCAAGACCTGCAGTTATGAGGGAGAGCAGAAAACAGGCATCTCTGCAGCCAGTGGAACAAAGATGAGTCAGTGAAACAGGAGAAAGGAAAGGAGCGTTTATGGCACTTTGTATTAGTCATCTACGGCTGTGTAACAAATCACCCCCAATCTTAGTGGTTTAAAACAATGAACGTTTATAATTTCATGCTGTTTGTGGGCATCCAGAATCCGAAAGGGGCTTAGCAAGGTGGTTCTGGCTCCAGATCCTTCAGGAGGTCACAGTCAAGAGGCTGACCAGAACTATGGTCATCAGGAGGCTCAGCTAGGGCCGGAAGAGCCACTTCTGAGCTCGTGGGTGTCGGCTGGCTTCCCAGAGGGGGCGACCCAAGAGACAGGACAGCAGAAAGCACACTGTGCCTTGGCACTTACACGCTGTCATTCCCACCACATCCATGGGTCACACGGGTCAGCCCTGTGCAGCGTGGGAGGGGGCTGCCCAGGGCCGTGTACCAGGAGGCAGGAGCACAGAGGACCATCTTGGAAGCTCCTGACCCTTGATCCAGACCATCTCCTTCCATCCTCACAACAGTCCTCAGAGGCGGGCATTTCTATCTTCACTTTACAGCTGTAGAAACGGAAGCTCGAGAAGGTCACTGCCTCAAGTCCCGCCAGGAGTTACAGACCCAGCCAGCACTCTGTCCTGCCCATCTAGCTCCCAGTGACCACCAACTGGGCAGCTGGGCCTGCAAAAGGAGTCAAAAGCCAGGCCGGCAATGCCCAGCCCAGTTACCTAGTCTCTCGGCATCTCCTCATCTGCAAAAGGAGGTTAACATCAGCGCTACGCTGGAAGTGTCGCAAAGATGAAATGAGATAACGTGAGGGAAGTACCCAGCACAGGGCCTGGCACAGGGCAAGCACCCAGTACATGTCCGCTGCTGTTCTAACATTTCCTGACTGTTACAGACAGGGAGGTCCCCGCAGGCCCACCTGCCCTGCTTCCTCGAGCAAGGAGGACAAGCTGGAAGCTCCGTAATGAGCACGTGGCTGTAGCATCCAGGAGAAGCAGCAGGGGTTGGGCCACTCACACCGTCCGTCACACCCTTGCTGACGGGGCCAGGCCACCTGCCCCCGGTGACCTTGCAGAAACAGCACGGAGGGTTTCCTCTCTCCAGGGTGCCTGGCTTCGCCTGGCTTCACGGCAGGATCGCCGTCCTGCAGCCCCTTCCTTAGGAGACAGACTTCCGGAAACGCCCCAAGTGCTGTGCGGCCCCAGGAGCAGCCTCGTGGGGCACAGGGTTTCCAGCCGCTCACACGGGTGAAAAACAGCGGTCCCTCCAGCGGCGAGAGCCGCCCTCTGTCTCGCAGGACAATCCGACGGAGGCTGATCAATCTTCCCCCACTTGGCTCTCACCACCACAGACGGTGGGGGTTTATTAAGTCCATCAATCTAACTTCTCCGCTGCGGGTCAGTGGTTCTTGATGCTGGTGACTCCTCCCCCGCACAGGCTGGGGGCAGAGGGCTGGGAGCTGGGGGTGGGGGAGCGAGGAGCCAGTATCACCAGTGCCTGAGGCCCAAATGCAAAACAAGCATGAGGGTCAGCTTGGCTGATGTTTTTTAAAACACTGGAATACCCGGGTGGGCCACTCCGATTCAGACACCTTCCTGCCATCACCCAGAGCCTATGGGAGCTGGCTGTCAAACCCAGAAAGCCCCGTCCGCACACTGTCCTGGAGACCCCATCTGCGCCAGCCGGCGGTTCCCATGAAGAAGATCAGCCCTCCTCTCTGGGCCACCCACAGCGTCTTGGACAGTAAGAGCCAGCCCGATCCACTCGTAAGCTGGGAGGCCCCCCTGCACCAATGTGTCCCCATCCGTCACCCCCGCCTGGCAGGGCTGATGCAGGGCTCGTATTAAATAAAGTGGACAAAGCCTCCTGTGGACGCCTGACTTCGGAGACAGTCAACGCAGGAGCTGTTTCTCCGCGCCTCCTGGCCCTTTTGTTTGGTTCTGGAACCTGAGGGGTCCTTGCAAGTAAGACAGCTCAGTGGAGAAACCCCCCACCCAGTGTTCTGCACTTACACTCTGGGATGGGTGAGGCCGGCCCCACCTGGAGGCTGCAGAATCTTCCCTGTGACCCCTGGCTGCGGCCTCCCCACCTAAGAACCAGCTGTGGCTCAGGCATGGCCTGTGGAGAGCTAAGAGGGTGGTGCCTTTCAATAAAAGCTCTGTCCTCGGGCTTCCCTGGTGGCGCAGCGCTTAAGAATCCGCCTGCCAATGCAGGGGACACAGGTTCGAGTCCTGGTCGGGGAAGATCCCACATGCCACGGAGCAACTAAGCCCGTGCGCCACAACTACTGAGCTTGCGCTCTAGAGTCTGCAAGCCACAACTACTGAGCCCACGTGCCAAACTACTGAAGCCCGCGTGCCTAGAGCCCGTGCTCTGCAACAAGAGAAGCCACCGCAAGGAGAAGCCCGCGCACCACAACGAAGAGTAGCCCCCGCTCACCTCAACTAGAGAAAGCCTGCGCGCAGCAACGAAGACCCAAAGCAGCCAAAAGTAAATTAAATAAATAAATTAAAAAAAATACAAAAAACAAAAAACTCTGTCCTCCAGAAAGGAGTGCCGCACTCAGGCTCAAACAGGATTACTAGTCACTCTGTTAGGAAAGACGAGACAATTAGAGCAAGATTAAACAAACGCTTAACTGCCCTCCCCTAATCCCTGGGTTGTAGTCAATCAGGCCGACTCTAATCTGGGTTCCTTCCAGATCTGCCTGCAAGGCTCCTGGAGGCCTTAGATGTTGGCCTCAACACAGAGCCTCGGGACATACGTGGCCCGGGGTTCCAGCCTTGGCCCAAGGCCTCCGTCAGCAGGGTCCGCTGCCTCTGCTGAGGCCTGGCGCTCTCCTTGCCTGCCCATCTCCCGGAAAAGGAAACCCAAAACGGACCCTCTCCTTCTGGGTCCCCCCAACTCTCTCTTCTCCCTCTCGAGGGGCTGCTCAGAGAAAGAACGTCCCTGTTCCACTCCTGCGAGCCCCTCTTGGAAGCCGCCGTTTCTGCTATTTGCATTCTCATACCCACGCAGTTGCTCAGAACTCTGTTTGAGATGGAAAAAAAAATCACTCTTTAAAAATTCACTCATTGGGACTTCCCTGGTGGTCCAGTGGTAAAGAATCCGCCTTACAATGCAGGGGACGAGGGTTCGATCCCTGGTCAGGGAACTAAGATCCCACATACCGTGGGGCAACAAAGCCTGCGTACCACAACTACTGAGATTGCGTGCCTCAACTAGAGAGCCTGCGTGCTGCAAACTACAAAGCCCACACGCCACAACTAGAGAGAGAAAAGCTGCACGCCACGCACGATTAGAGAGAAGCCCGTGCACCGCAATGAAGGATCCCGTGTGCCGCGGCTAAGACCCAACACAGCCAAAAATAAAAAAAATTTTTTAATAAATAAATAAATAATAAATTTTTTTTAAAAATGCACTTATCAACCGATGAAAGGAAAACAAAACATGGCCAGTGACACGTGATTCAGCCACGAAAAGGAATGAAGTACTGACACAGGCTACAACATGAATCAACCTGAAGACGCCATGCTGGGTGAAAGAAGCCTGGTACAAAAGGCCACAGACTGTAGGATTCCACTTACACGAATGTCCAGAAGAGGTAAATCCATAGAGACAGGAAGCAGATTAGTGGTTGCCAGGGACCGGGGGTTTAGGAAGCAATGGGGAGGGCGGGCGGGGGGAGGATGTCTAGGGGTTCATTTCTGGAGAAATGAAAATGTTCTAAAACTGATAGTGGTGATGGCTGCTCAACTCTGAGGATATACTAAAAACCACTGAATTGTACACTTTAAATGAGTGAATTGTATAGGATGTGAATTATAATCCCAAAAGCCTTTTGTAAAAAAAAAAAAAAGTGCAAAAAAAAATCCCACAGAGGGACTTCCCTGGTGGTCCAGTGGTTAAGACTCCACATTTCCACTGCAGGGGGCACAGGTTTGATCCCTGGTCGGGGAACTAAGATCCCACATGCCCGGCGGTGCGGCAAAAAAAAAAACAAAAAACGACCACAGAAAGCAACCATTTGTAAACAACCACGTAAGGCTGCTGAAGAAGGTCCTGAGGTAGAGTTTCCCTCTGCTACTGAGTCCCGTCCCCCCTGCTACTCGGCAGCGCCCTGGCTGGACGCTGTTGCAGCTCACTCTCTCATCCCCAAAGCCCCAGTGCCAGGGCCAGCGCCGGGAGGGAGGAAAAGGGCACGCAGCTCCCCCCGAGCCACACCTGTGGAGCCAGAGGACCCAGGAGACAGGTGACGGCCGAGCGGAGACATCTTCACATCTCCAAACCCTCCAACCCCGAGACGGAAACCGACAAGACACCACCATCCAGCTGGTTTGTGGGTCTACCATCTTCTCTCTGCTAAAACAACAGCCACGAACGAACAAGAGCAATGACACTGGCGGCAGAGAGGAGCCCAGAGTATTTGCGACTCCCGGGCAGGTCCCAGCGGCACCCTCTGCGAGCCCCCTCACTCCCAGCGCTGGGCGTCCCAGAATCCCATGAGCTGGGTGACGGTCGCCAGAGGAGACCAGGTCAGCGGTGAGGAACCTGAGGTTTGCGGGCCCAGAGCCGGACCCGTCAGACCCTCTGGCAGAGGCATCCCCTGTCACCTCAGGGACGAAGCCCATCACCTGAGCCAGGGACCACCACATGCAGGCTGGCGTCCAAGGCCGCAGCTGGCCTAGAGCAGACAGACTTCGCTGGGCTACGTGGGCAGCTGCTCCTGCCCACGCTTCGGGGTCACAAACTTCCTACCAAGCCAGGTAACTTATTTCCGAAGCATCTATCTTGTTTGATCCTCACCAACCTAGGGTTGACCATACATTTCGGGGTAGGGGGTCAGGCCATCTCAGCTCAGGTGACCAGTCAGGGGGATGGAGTTGAGGGGCACGGGTGTGGGTTTGGGGCGGGGGGTGGCTGGAGTACAGAGAAGCTCAGAGAGCTTCTGGCCCCTCCAAGAGCTCAGAGGGGGCTTCCCAGGAGCGGTGCAACAGTCCTGCGGTCTCTGTTATCTGCTCTGCGCCCGGAAAGCAGGCCAAGCCCTCTGGGGATGTTATCCAAACAGCAGCCCTCCAGCTCCAGCCATAAAGCAAGGAATTTGGGAAGCTGGTAATCAGAGGAGCTCCCCCTTCCCCCGCAGGACCATAAATCATGGGCAGCCCTCTGCACACACACATCAAAGGCCCAGTGGCTCTCCAAAACCATGCCCAGGCGACAGCGTGGGATCATAGGGTCAGCCTTCCAAAGGCCCTTCCAGACAGGGCGGAGGAAGGGGGCCTGCAGACCAAAGGAAGGAAGGGAAGAAGAAATGGAAGGTTCCTAAAAATCTCCCCAAATCGCCGGGTGCCAGCCCAGAGCCAGCCATTAGACCCTGGTAAACATTGGCCTGGATCATGTGCGCAAGTGTTTGGGCAAACAAGGACACTGGAACCCTGAGTGGCTCGTTCAAGGTCGTTGGCTAGACCCTGACCTCTGACCAGAGACCCTGCCATTGGCCCAGGCCTCCTGCAGCACACCCCCCATGGCACGGGAGAGAAGTCCCTGCACTTAAGGAACAACAGAGGCCCCAAGCAGGCACTGGCTCTGTGACCCTCCCAGGTCACAGCCTTCCTGAGCCTCAGTCTCCCTGTCGGTGCAGAGGGATCTGAAACACTTCCTTCAAAAGACAGCAGAAACAGGCCAGAAAGGACCCCCACCTGCTGGAGCTTATTTTATTTCATCCTCACACCACCCCTAGGAGGTGATATTTTATGATTTCCATTTTGCAGAGAGTGACTGATGTGGCACCTGTCCAAGGCCACAGGGCTCGTACCCGTCGGACCCCCAAGGCTCAGGAACTCCACCCGGCATTGACCTGCTTTCCGAGCCACACCCGTCGGGCGCAGACCACCTGTCCCGCTGGGTTCAAGAGGTACGAAGGGGACACTTCCCTGGTGGTCCAGTGGTTAGGACTCCGAGCTTCCACTTCAGGGGGCGTGGGTTCTATCCCTGGTTGGGGAACTAAGATCCCGCGTGCCATGCGAGAGCTCAAAGAGAAACGCTAGCCAAGAAGAAAAGTGTGCTCCTTACCCAAATGCTGCAGCCAAACAATAGAATAAAGTTGTGTAAGACAGAAAATTAAAAAAAAAAAAAAAAAAAAAGAGGTACGAGGGGAAGCAGGTGGGTGAGGAACCAATGTGGGAGCCAGGTCGGCCTGCAACGCTGGTCCATCAGGGGGCAGGGGGCAGGGGACAAGGCAGGACAGAGAGGGCAAGGGAACGCCTCTGGGGTCCCTGCAGACCAAGCTGTCAGCTTTCCATCTTCCTGGGCAGGGAAGGGAGTGACTTCCATGGGCCCCAGGACAGACCTTAGAGGGGGCCCAAGGACCAGGCTCTGCCACCAAGTCCTCTGTGTGCCTCGGGACACATGTCCCCTCACCCAGCTCCACGGGGATCAGTTTCCCTGAGATACTGTGATATAATAAGAAATATAGGGACTTCCCTAGTGGTGCAGTAGTTAAGAATCAGCCTGCCAATGCAGGGGACACCGGTTCGAGCCCTGGTCCGGGAAGATCCCCCACGCCGCAGAGCAACTAAGCCCGTGCGCCACAACTAGTGAGCCTGCGCTCTAGAGCCCGCGAGCCACAACTACTGCAGCCCGCGCACCTAGAGCCCGTGCTCTGCAACAAGAGAAGCCACTGCAATGAGAAGCCCGCGCACCGCAACGAAGAGTAGCCCTCACTCGCCGCAACTAGAGAAAGCCCGCATGCAGCAATGCAGACCCAAGGCAGCCAAAAATAAATACATAAATAAATAAATTTTTTTAAAAAAGAAATACATTTGGTCTTCATCTCCTGTGTCTCCTGTGTTCGTGGCACAGAGGAACTAAAGAGTTCTAAAGAGTCCTAAAACCCTTGTAATTTCCTGGGTGATGAGTGTTATGCTAATGAGATGACAGGTGGCTGGGAGCCCCTAGGGAGCGTCAGGGGCTGGAAGCCAGGAAGACCAAAACATGATTGGGGGGTTGGAACTTTCGCCCGACCCCCCAGCCTCCAGGAGGGGAGAGGGGCTGGAGGTTGAGCTAATGCCTGTATGATGACATCTCAACCACGGGTTCTGAGAGCTTCCGGGTTGATGAACACATCAGGGAGGGTGGTGCACCCAACTCCACGGGGACAGAGGCTCCTGTGCTTGGGACCCTTCCGGACCTCACCCTATATATCTCTTCCTCTGGCCGTTCATCTGTATCCTTTACCACATCCTTTATAATAAGCCAGTAAATATAAGTAAATGTCCCCTGAGTTCTGTGAACTTCCAGCAAACTACCGAACCTGAGGTGGGGGAGGGTGGGAACCCCCAATTTGTAGCCCAGTCAGGGGTGGGTAACTGGGGACCCACTACATGTGACTGGAGTCTGAGGGGGCAGTCTAGTGGGACTGAGCCTTTAACCCAAGGGCTCTTCACTAACCCCGGGAAGTTAACGTCAGAACTGAATTGACTGGAAGGACACCCAGCTGGTGCCCACAGAGAACCGGAAAATTGCTTGGTGTGGAAAACCCACACATTTGGTGTCGGAAGTGTTGAGCAGAGAAACAGTTTTTCTTTATTCCCCGTCTGAGAAATGAAGGGCTTGGACCCGAATGCCCTTTAGGAGGCTCGTGGCTCTGACCTTCTCAATCCATGAAGGCTGGGGCTTTGCGGCAGTGTTGGACTTCGGACTCACACGGTTCTTAACAAGTACCACATCTTTCTCCGAAGGCAAGGTCAAGGCCACACAATCTCTCCTTTCTTCTATTTACCAATGTATACCCGCAGAATCATAAATACATGAAAACATTTACATGACCAGATTAACTTCTGGGCTCTGTGGTTCACTTAAGCAAACATGTTTATCTTTCCATCACACGGCACTTTTTAAGTCACTTCTTTTTCAGGGTGCTGGAGTATTAGGGTGAGGAGGGGAACGTGGCTGGCAGGGCGGGGATGCTGAGAGCCACACACCGACATCCACTTACAACCGGCTGATTCGGGGTTGGAGGCTGGAGAGGGAAACCGGGGTCACGGGCTAAGGCCCTAGGGAAGCAGTTATCTCAGCTCCAGACCTGGGCTACTGGCAGTGGCCAAGCTTGCTGGACAAAGTCACCCCTCTGGTGACAAGGGGACCTGAGCAAGTCAACCAATGGATGCCTCCTTGCCTGGCCCTGCCATCTTTTGAAACCCGAGTTTCTCAGGCACGCACCCACATACGTACATACCGGATTTTACAGGCTCGTTTAAAAACAAAAAAATTGGACTTCCCTGGTGGCGCAGTGGTTAAGAATCCGCCTGCCAATGCAGGGGACACGGGTTCGAGCCCTGGTCCGGGAAGATCCCCCACGCCGCAGAGCAACTAAGCCCGTGCGCCACAACTAGTGAGCCTGCGCTCTAGAGCCCGCGAGCCACAACTACTGAAGCCCGGGTGCCTAGAGCCCGTGCTCCACAGCAAGAGAAGCCCGCACGCAGCAACGAAGACCCAACGTGGCCGAAAATAAATAAATAAATTTTTAAAAAGGAAGAAAAGAAAATACAAGGCTTAAAAAAACAAATCTTTCAGGTACTCAACAAACCAAGACACCGTGATGCTGCCACCAGCCTGTCCCCTCCTCCCCTCCACCTCCAACCTGTCATCTCCCTGAAGTCAGATGAAGCCTTTTCTAATACACACATCAGAGGGTGACAGCCCTCTGATTTGAGCCCCTCAGTGCCCCCCCCTTGGCTTCCAAGACAACATCCACTCTCCTTAACCCTCTGGCTCCTTCCCTGGGCTCAGCCTGTGCTCCCAGCAGAGCCCCCATCCCCACAGGGCATCCTCTGGCCTCTGTGTCTTTCACAGGCTGTTCCCTCTGCTGGGTAGGCCCTCCCCCACCTCCCGGGTTGGGTGAACCTGGCATTCTACAAAGTCCAGCCTACGTGTCGGAGCCCCTGAGAGCTTCCTCGGTGGGCTCCGAGCCCCAGGAGTAGCCCCCCCATCCCATCAGGCTCATATCACCAGCACCACAACTGCCTGCTGAATCAGTCTCGTCCGCTGGCCAATGAGCTCCTGAGAGTGGGGACCAGACCCGATTCATCTCTGCAACCCCTGCTCCGAGCCCACACTCCGGGCTGAATGACGGGTCCACACACATGCTGCCCACTCGAGAAGCCAAAGTGGCCCTGTGGTTCCCTTTGTCCTCGAAGCCCTAGAGCACCAGGAACGACCGTGGGGCAGGGGTGCAGACCCCTCGTCCGCGGGACAGGCAGGGCTGCCCACACCCCATCCGCAGGGGTGATGTTCACAGGATTAATAACCGTCCCGTCCTTGCACCAGGACTGCACACACGCTCCGGGGCGGGGATAGGGGGTCTTTGTTCACTGAGGCCACGGAGGGGAATGCGCTCGAGGAAATCACTTCCCACGACTGATGACTGCACAGCAACGATATTTTATTCACGGGGACGTCACAGGATTCTCGCCAGCGTACTGACTCCTATCCTTTCGCATGAAAAGTGTCACTTGGGCACGCATCCTGGTCCTTGCTCAGCGCCAGCCCAGGTATCCGCTGCAGCCTCGGAGGGGGCGGTCGGAGACGGGGAGGAGGCAGATGCAGGAAGGCGGGCATGAGGAGGGGGGCGGGGGGGAGGGGCCAGGGACCACCGACTCCCACCCCCTGCCACTCGAGCCTAAACGGGGTCACTAGGCAGCGGGCCTTGGCTGAGCACCGGGGAACCAGAAGATAAACAATGCTGGGCTCTTGTCAGGAGGGGGAAGCAGGGGGGAAGCAGAAAAAGGAGACAGACGGCAGCTTGAGAAAGCAGTGGAGCCACCCCGCAGGCAGGGGCCCCGGAACCACCCAGGCCCAGCCCTTGTCTGCTGGCCGGGCTGCAGCAGGAACCAGGCCTGAGGATGCTGGGGAAGCGGGGGCTGAGGATGCTGTTCCGGGTACAACACACTGCCCCCCAGCGTGCGACTGTCCTAGGGCTCTTGCTGGGGCCACCAGCCGGTCCCCTTTATAAGCTACTAGCGAGCGCTAAGGGAGAACTACCCCCAGCAGGCCGCCCCGCTCTGCAAGGTCCCCACAGACCAGCACCCGCCTTCCCTCTCCTCCCACAGACCCTCCCTCCCGCGTCCAGGCACAAGTGTGCTTTGGGAGGGAGCCGGCAAGGAAATCTGTCTTTCCGCACAGCACAGCGTGGCTCGGGAGGTGTTCTAGCAGACTTATTTATAGCCAAGCACCCCGTCCGCATGCTCTCCAGCGCTGCCTGCCTGCCACTGGGGCTTTTCAATCCGTGTCTATATTTATCCCCCAAAGCCGTGGGGATAATGGCGAGGCCAGAAATAGCCTTGAAGACATTCACGTGAAGATGACAGACAGGTCTCTAGCTCCCGGCTGACCTCACTCCCCACATCTGCCGCTTGGCCGTGGGTAACAGGGAACAGCTGGATGGGGCCGGGAAGGCAGCCGAAGCCAGATGGGAACAACATAATCCCTCTTTCCCTGCTGGCCGCGGTCCTCTGTAGTGATGCGGTGGACAAGTCCAAAATAATACCTCACAGCTGCCGGGCTATGGGGAGAATGAAGGTGACACGGTTTCCTGATGGACGTCAGCATGTTAATCAGCTCAGAGAAGAATGGAGAGTCAAACGGAGCAGGCACGAGGGCTCTGCTCGTTACCGGGCACACACTCACAAAAAGCAGGTCACCCGCCACACCAAGGTTGCAGGGCATCTCCCTCCTGGCTCACCCCCTCGCACCTGGACACAGGTACAGGGCTCACCATGGAAGTGTATGCACCGTCTCCTGCTGACCCGGCCACTTTTCACCTCCTGGAAGGGAGGATGACTCAAAGACAACCTGGCTGGTCAGGGAAGAAGCTGGGACTGGGGGGGAACCAGTGGGTGGCTCCTCCTCCCCAGCTTCAGAGCTCTGGAAGAACTCACCATCTGGGATGGGGGACAGACACATTAACAGCGCATAGTGCATCAATAGAGGGAGGCACAGAGTGCAGCTAGAGCAGAGAGAAGGCAGTGGATAACTGCCTGATGGGGAAGATTTCATTGAAGAGGGGGCATTTCAGTTGGGCTTTGAAGGATGCACAGGAGTTTACCAGGAGAGAAGGGGGAAAGGCACAGGGAACAGCAGGAGCCAATGCCTTTAGTACTCAAAGTGCATGGTATGTTTGGGGAATGGGAGAAGTTCCAGGTGGCAGAAGTGCGGGGTCAAGGGTGGTGAGCTGGACATCAGACTGGGAAAGGGGCTGGACCCAATCACACATCTGAAGGGCAGAGCTTTTGAGCACATGGGATTCAGAAGACTCACTCACCATCCTTGTGGCTGTGGCTGTGGCCTGCCTGGGGTGTTCTCTGACCTGTCACTGCTCCCAACAGGGAGGAGCTTTCTGATCTCATGCTGTCCCTGCTTCTATGACAGGGCCTCTGGGCTGGTCCCTGACACCCCCTCCCTGCCTGGATCTCTAGCCCCCAGTCCTGACTTACAACTGACTCCCTGTCCGTCCCTCCCTCCTGTGAGCCCCGGCCCATCCCAGGTCTCTCCGGGGCAGGGCCAGGGCTCTAGAAGCACCTCCCCACAAGGAGGGAAAGAACCCCCGGTTGTGGAGTGATCACAGAGTGCCCCACATAGGTGCCATTTAATCCTGGCTGCTGAGCAAGGTAGATTCGACCTGACCATTCCACAGATGACGACATGAAGTCTCTGGGAAGCTGAACCCCCAATCTTCTCAAGACCACTTCGCAGTTAGTGATGGAGCTGGGTCTAAAACGAGGTTTGTCTCAACTCTGTAGGTAGAGCTTCCCAGCTGCTTCCTTCCCTGCTGGGAGGTCCTTGGTGTGTGTGTCGGCTGGACTTTTACAGGATCCAGCCCCTTTCCCGGCCTGATCTCCAACTCACCACCCTTGACCCGCATTTCTGACACTTAGGACTTCTCCCATTCCCCAAACATACCACGCACTTTGAGTACTAAAGGCACTGGCTCCTGCTGTTCTCTGTGCCCTTCCCCCTTCTCTCCTGGTAAACTCCTGTGCATCCTTCAAAACCCAACAGAAATGTCCCATTTTCTATGAAGTCTTCCCCATCAGGCAGTCAGCCACTGCCTGCTCTCTGCTCCGGCTGCACTCTGTGCCTCCCTTTACTGATGTATCACACGCTCTGATACGTGTCTGACCCCAGATGGAGAGTTCTCGTCCCTCACTGTGACCCACTGCCTGGCACAGTAAACATCTGCCAGATGAGAGAGTAAACTGATTCCCTCCTTCACGCTCACCCAGAGCTGTCATTTTTGCGCCACCCACCCCAGCTTTTTTCTAAAGTATGGAACCCTATAGCAGGACCCCCTTCAGCAATCCAGGCAAATGATGAGCCCGGGTGCTCTCGGGCTCTGCCTCCCCATCTGGACAGCACGCAGGCTGCCAGGCACTCCTAGTCCTCGGAGAATACCCAGTGCTGCCAGATTGAGGAGCTGCCGCTCTGCCAGGGCTCTGACAGCAGGACCACAACCAGGCGAGGCAGCAGGCCCGTCTTCGCACCTGGGAGCTGGCGAGGCACTGGGGACTCCAGGCCACATCTGCAGCACGGGAGCTCCAACGACACTTGCCAGTCACTGAGCTGATTCTCTGTGGGGCTCCCGCCAGGGATGCACCCTCCTTCCCAGTGGCTGATCACAGAGCAGGAGCCGGGGTGCCGAGGAACAGGGGCTGCTGTCATGGGGTTGGGTCTTGCCTCCCCAGCTTCTGAATTAACCAAACTGCTCCCGATCCCAGAGACCTGGCTCCGAATGCTCCCTGTGTCCCTGGCTTTAAGGTTTAAGTGCCTCTTGGAGTTGAAGCCAGTCCAGGGGCCACGCCCAACCTCACAAGGCCCTGTGCCAGACCCTCCAGGTGAAGAGAGATTCCCAGGGTACAACACACTGACAGCCTAGACGGCTTTCCCAGGGGTGATCAGAAGAATCAAAAGCACTGAAAAAGGGGGCACCCCCCAAAAAGCAAATTCTGCAGCCTTTAAAACATCACAGAGTACCTACTATGTGCCCAGCACCTGCAATCTAGAGGGAAATACTTATGACAGCAAACACCGACACAGCCCTCACCAAGCACTTTGTAGATATTCTCATTTAATCCCCATGACAACATGCAGTGAGCACTAATCTTGTCCCCGTTTTACAGATAAGGAAACTGAGGCTGAGAAAGGTGAAGGGACCAGTCCCAAGTCTCCCAGCCAGGTTCTAAACACAGGCAGCTTGGTTCTGGAGCCTGCGTTAACCACCACACTACACAGTTCTGCACAACAATCATTATAAAACAGTGTGCACTGAAAAATGGGACAGCCGCCTTGGAAAAGTCTGGCAGTTCCTCAAAATGTGAAGCATAGAGTTAGCATATGACCCAGCAATTCTCCTCCTAGGGATATACTCAAGGGAAATGAAACGTAGGTCCACACAAAGACGTCTACGTGAATGTTCACAGTAGCATTATTCACAATAATCAAAAAGTGGGGGGAATTCCCTGGCAGTCCAGTGGTTAGGACTCTGCACTTCCACTGCAGGGGGCATGGGTTCGATCCCTGGTCGGGGAGAACTAAGATCCCTCATGCCGCAAGGTGCGGCTAAAAAGAAAAAAGTGGGGAAAATGTAAATGCCTATCAACTGATGAACGGATAGATGAATGAGGGTCCATCCACACAATGGAATGTTATTCTGCGGTAAAAGGGAGTGAGGTACCGATCCAGGCTACCACGTGGTTGAGCCTTGAAAACATTATCATGAGTGAAGGAAGCCAGTCACTGAAGGCCACATGTTGTAGGATTCCATTTATACGAAATGTCCGGAATAGGCAAATCCATAGTGACAGAAAGCGGATGAGTGGTTGCCCGAGGCTGGGGGAGGGAACTGATAGCTAAGAGGGCGTGGGGTTTCTTTGGGGGGGTGATGGACATGCTCTAAACTTGACCATGGTGATGGCTGCACAAGTCTGTGAATGTACAAAATACCATTGAATTGTACACTTCTAATGGATGAATTATACGCTATATGAATTATATCTCCATTGAGTTGTTTAAAAAGAAAACTGTGCAAACCCAGTTTGCACGGAGGTGTGTAAGCCCAGGTGCTCGGAGAGCCAGAGCAAGGGAGTCCCCTCTGCCTGCTGGAAGGGCAGTCTGGGCACCAGGGTCGCCACCCCTGGCATTCTGCTGGCTTTCAGGTTCTGCAAGCCAGGTCTGTCCCCTACCTCCTGTGTCACACACGAGACTTAGGAGCTGGCCTAGCACTGGCCAGTCTTCTATGTGGGAGAAGACTGAGGCCCAGGCTGCCTCACCTTGGGCAGCTATGTCCTCAAACACCCTCCTTCGTGCTGTGCTGCCATAACTCTAAAGGGCTCGGTTCCAGAAGCCTTTCCCGATCCCACAGATGGAAGGAGCCACTCTCCCGCATACCCCGCGCCCCATGCAGACACTGATCAGACAGCTCTGCTGGCCAGGGCACAGCTATCATCCCAAGGCAGCGCAGGCCCTGGGAGCCTCGGCCGACTCTGACAGATTGGTTTCCTTATGTTAGGAAAGGAACACTGATTTACTGAGCAACTACTAAGTGCCAGGAGCCGGGCGGG
Organism: Balaenoptera physalus; assembly: GCF_965194825.1. Taxonomy (NCBI): domain Eukaryota; kingdom Metazoa; phylum Chordata; class Mammalia; order Artiodactyla; family Balaenopteridae; genus Balaenoptera; species Balaenoptera physalus. Next base: position 90,189,894 of record NC_138897.1, read on the forward strand.
GTGCTCTACACCGCTTTTCTCATTGTCTCTCTTTCTTCTGGTCACAGTCTTTTCAAATCTAGGCCATCTTTGCAAGATGCTTTAACGGTTCAAGAAAACATGCCCGTGACCTCAGATGTCCCCTTGCGATGGGAGTGAAGCACGTGTCACGGGGACAGGGCTGGCCCCGGGGCAATCTGCGAGGTTGGAGGAGTCCTCCTGCTGCAATGCCGGCTCCCCACTGCCACCTCCTCTCATCCTCGCCGCCCTGGCCTGCTTCTTGGGTCCACTGAATACGCTTATGCACAGGGAGGTACCAGGGAGTGAGTGCGACACACTTCCCCAGAGTATTTATAACTTGTAGGCGAACTAGAGGCAAGAAGTGACTGAGGGAAGGAGAAGGAGGCGTGGCTCTCCTTCCGAGCTCCTCAAAGCACAACTCTGCTTTATTTTCACCTCCAGCACATGGCACAGCTCGCGCACACAGAAGGTGCTTAACACGTGTTAGTCAAATGATCACCCGACTTAAGGCAGCTCCTCCCGTCTGGGAACCCACATCCTGGGAAGCATGCTGCGGGGGACAAGCCAACGGACTCCCTTTTCTCAGGGAAACTGGCGCCAGGAGAGGAGATGTGGATCCTGAAATCCACCACCGATGTGGGCACACCCTGAGCACGGTGCCCGATCTCGGCCGTCCTGGAGAACGGGGCCGATCCTGAGAGTCACCCCAGGGATGCTAGGAAGGGTTCCCCTCCGTCACCTCCAGGTGCTGCAGCCCAGGGCAGGCGGGGACTAAACGGCTTGTGCCCCGGAGGGAGCCTGTCTGGGTGCTTGTTTTTTCCTTGCCATCTCCCCACTCCTCTAGCCTCCGAGGAAGATGCCAACAAAAGGACAGGGGCTGGCCTGATACCAGCCCACTGAGACTCAAGCCTCACTTCAGTGGTCTGGCTGGATCTCCCACGTCTGGGCACCATGTTCTCATCAGCCCTGTCCTGGGATCACCTGTGGCCGCCAGGGCGCTAATCAGACCCAAGGGCACAAGAACTACTTCTGGAGACAGGCTGTAAATCACCCCGTGGAAGCAATTCCAAGTTGGCCTCAAGAGTACCTCTGTTGTGATGGGACAGATCAAGTTAAAAGGCCAAAAGAAAAACCACACTGGAGTTTTCCCCCCTTTGGCCTATAGATCCAGCTTCTCCATAGAGAGTGAAAGCAACATCTCTCTTTATCTTCCCCGGGCAACCCTCACACGGAAGAGCCTGAGGATGATACCCAGCTCTTTCCAAGCTGAGCTGGGAGCTTCACAGGCCTTGTTCTGTATCTCAAGGGTCACCAGTGACCTTAAAGCTGGCCATTAGAGCTGGCTTGCAGACTAAAGAAAAGTTACCAGCCCATCGCCCTGCACAAAAAAGCACATGGGAAGTGCCGGCATTGAAAGGTTGCCTCTCAAGGGGTGCACCTGGGTCCTCACAGTTTAAGTGAAGCCTGTGCTCAGTGACACGGCTGTAGGGCAGTGAGACCCCAGCCCCCACCGACTCTCCTTGCCCCCTTTATTATAAGAGATGAATCATGGGTTTAAGCAGATCACCTTGGTGTACAGAAGGCCTCTGGCTTGCGTTCCCTGGGGTATCTGGTGGCTGCAGCGGCTGTTTGGTGCCCGTCCTCGGACAGAGATCCCAAGCGTGGACAGCTCCTGCACAGGCATGATTGCCCACGATCACGGGGGCATCCTTGGTTCATCTGTCCGTCTCCCCAAACTGTTAGGTCCTCCAGAGCAAGGGCGTTTTGTCTCTAGGCTGGCACTTAATAGAAGCTCAATAAAATCTTCAAAACCATGCACAGGAGCATTGTCTCTGATCTGCCCAAGAGCTCAGACATGACCATCGAGACCTCTGCCCAACTGAGGTCAAAATGTCAGCCCGGAGAGAGCCATTAAAGGCACACAGCACCCATAAATGTCAGTTTACAATGTCCCGGGTTCCTGCCAGCCAATGGAATCTGCCAGAATCCCATGCTCAGCTGCAGTGTTGGGGGCCAGCCCTGCTTCCCTTGGGACCTCAGACCTCTGCAGGTCTCCTCCCACAGCTGTCCGTCAGTTCAGCTACAAAAACGCGGGGTCAAAAACTCAAGTCTTGGGGGCTTCCCTGGTGGCGCAGTGGTTGAGAATCTGCCTGCCAATGCAGGGGACACGGGTTCGAGCCCTGGTCTGGGAAGATCCCACATGCCGCGGAGCAACCGGGCCCGTGAGCCACAACTACTGAGCCTGCGCGACTGGAGCCTGTGCTCCGCAACAAGAGAGGCCACGATAGTGAGAGGCCTGCGCACCGCGATGAAGAGTGGCCCCCGCTTGCCACAACTAGAGAAAGCCCTCGCACAGAAACGAAGACCCAACACAGCCAAAAATAAATAAATAATAATTTCTAAAAAAAAAAAAAAGATGAACTTCAGCTCATGCAGTTAATAAAGGAACGCTCTTAAAAAAACAAACAAAACAAACAAAAAAACAACTCAAGTCTTGGCTCTGCCACTAACCAGCTTGCTGTGTGACTTTGGACAAGTAACTTCCTTTACTGGGCCTCAGTTACCCCACAGGTTAAGTGAAAAGTTTGGACTAGATGATCTCTCAGGTCCTTCCAAGCTCATGAGAACCTGTTTTTAAAAGTCCACACAACGAGGATTGCCTAATTCCTCAGTGACTCCTTCCAGCTCTACATTTAAAACGTACCTGGAGCCCAACTCCCTCATCACCTCCATCGCTGGCACCCTGGTCCAGCGCCTACCACCTCACATGCTGCATCCGTGCCCCTGCTGGTCTCCCTGCTTCCTCCCTTCACTCCATCCAGTCTGTTCTCAACACAGTAGCCAGAAACCATCCTTTTAAAGCACAAGTCGGATCCTGGCCCTTCTCTGGTCAAACTCTGGAGTAGCATCACATCTCACTCAGAGTCAAGGTGAAAGTCCAGACAGGAGTGCAAGGTCCTGATAGAAGTGGGCTCTCATATTTCTCCAACCTCCTCCCCTGCCATTCTTCCACTCACTCAGATTTCTTGAGCATCCCAGATGAGCTCCTGCCTCAGGGCCTTTGCACAGGCTGTCTCCTCCGCCTGGGATAACCTCCCCATTCTCTCTCTCGCCTCCTTCAGGCCTTTGCTTAAATGTTCCTGACTTGGGAGGCCTTCTCTTCCCTTGTTTATTTAGCTTTGATCACCATCTGACGTACTTATATATTTTACTGCATACTTGCATATTGTATGTCTACCCCTGCTAGACTATAAGCCCAGGAGGGCCAGAATTTTAAATGTTTTATCACTCCTTTATACCCAGCTCCCGGAATAGCAGCTACTCACTAAATGCATGTTGAATGAATACATTTTGATTGTTTGTGGGTTCGATCACGCTGCTAAGATGAACAGTCTCAGGCCATACAACCCTCCAGCTTGAAAGACGTCATCCCAGGAGTCCCTCTGAGAATCCCAAGCTCTGGACACTGTCTCCAGTAATCAAAGTGATTGTTCTAGGCAGGTTCGCGGCTTAGGAAGTATGTGGAGGAACAAAGCGAGGAAATGATACAGACCTGGTCTGGTCCCTGGGAGGTTGTGGGGTCAGTTCATAAGCAGATGCTTCCAGGCGCCTCCTTGCCGGGCAAGATGAGGTTATAAACACAGGTCGGTTAGTGCACTGGACACCGGTCGTGAGGGAAGCACAAGAAGGAAAACACAAGCGGTGGGCCCTTCCTTAGAACCAGGGAAAGGCAGACATGGGGGAAGAATTAGCAGAAGGCAGCCAGAAGGGGGGCTGCAGTGCCGGGGGCCTGCGGACAGAGCTCCAGAGGAGCCCTGGCCCGGACGACCAAGGCCAAGGCAGCTGCTTGCCCTGCCCTGCAGACCCCAGAGCGCTCGAACTGAGGGCCCTCAAGCCTGGCTCTCTGAAAGGTGCCTGGGCGAACGTCCACAAGTGACTGGGAGCAGAGACCAGAAACAAAGCCACAGAAATGCGGCTCCTGCCACTTGGATGAAGATGAAGTACGCTCTCGGGAAGATGTGCGTCACTGAGGCCAAGAGGGCAAACCCAGGGAGTGGGGATCTGGGGCTCTTGCGAAGAGGAAGAACTGGGAGGTGGAAGGACCAGACTTCAGCGGGCATCGCTCACGGGCCGCGAGAGAGGGCCTAAGAGCCTAGAAAGAAGGGGAGGGTCAAGCAATCCGGGTGGAAGCCCCCTCCGTGTTCTACCTGAGTCCTGGGCAGGGCTGGCCGGGTGCCAAGGCACCACTTTAGGAAACGGACTATGGATGCAACAGGTCAGGAGGGGACACGGGGGACGTCAGATCCCGCCCAGCTGCCTCCCAAGCGCCATGGGGGGACCTCGAAGGAACACAGGACAAGCCCCAGTCTTTGTTCCTGCCCTCTGTACGGGCGCACACGGCCTCCCTCGCTGGCCGAGGCCCCTAATGGGCCACCCATCAGACCTACAGCCCAGGGAGCGCCGGCCGACCCTCCCACTTGGGGCTGCGGTGCTGAGAGGGGTGAAGCTCCCACAGGTGAAGGAAAGAAGCCTCACCCCAACCTCAGTCTCCATCCAGGGGCCCGAGGGGAGGCGGGGAAGCCAGCGCGGTGGTGGGGACGAAAAGTGTGTCAGTTGCCACTGTGGTCTGAGGTCCTGCCCTTGTCTTCAGCTCTCTTCCCCCTCAGGAGACAGTGACCTTGCCGACGCCTCAGCGGAGACAATGGCAGGAAGCGCCCCTCCCCACGAGCCAGGGAGTCAGGAAGGAAGCGACCGACTCTGAGCCTGGGCCCGGGACCCTTCCCGCCGAGCCCCTACCCCAAGGACGTGCTAGAAGCTCTGCTCACCTGCTCAGGATGGCAAACGTCCTCAGCTTTGGGGAGGAGGCGCTGAGAACAGATGTTCTCCGGCCTGGGACCCCCCCCTTAGAGGCAAACCCTCTGCGGATGGGCAGCTCCTGCATCAGGTTGAGCGGATGCAGAAGACAGCCAGGCTGAGCTGAGACAACAACTCCAGCTGCCCCCTGCCCGCCCTCCACGACCCCCCACCTCCTGGAAGGAAGGGCTCCATGCTCCTCTGGAGCAAAGAGCTTCTCTAAAAATAAACCTTGCTCCTTCAGCCTTTTCCTCCCCAGCCCCCTGTGAAGGAGATGAGGAGGTGATTTCACATCTCAGAAGGGCCGCCTCTCTCCACGCCACCCTCAACTCTTGCCATCCAGGGCCCAGTGGTCTCGATGTCCCACGCGGCCACAACCTCCCAGGAAGAGCTCAGAGGCAGGTAGGGGGCGACTGAGATCGTCCCCACCATGGGACGTAGAGCAGAAGCAAGAACAGGGAACCTCAGGACGCTGGAACAGTATACGCAAAGCACAGAGGTGAGAGTGCAGAGCGGGTGCTGGGCCAACACCAGGGCATAAACTCCACACAGGCGGAGTCACACAGCTGCAACTCGGGCACCTGGGATGGTACCCGGTCCACACTAGGTACTCAGTAAATATTCGCTGGGTAAACGAGTGAAGCTGAGGAGTTCTGAGTGAGGACGCACAGATAAGGTGGGCTGAAAGGCCACCACCTCTAACACCACGGAACTTAGGCATGAGGTCGTCAGGAAGAACAAGAACCCCCTTCCTGTAGAAGAAGAAACAGGAAACGAAGGCTCTGTTGGGGCAGGGCCCCTCCAACCAACGTGAGCTGATGTCAGAGCTCAGAGGAGGGCCCACCAGGCCCCCCGGCCAGCAGGACAGCGAGTGACCACGGAGAGGCTGAGAGTCGGGGCCGTGTTCCCATGCCAGCCCCACCCCCGATACCCAGCTGAGACACCTGGGAAAGAACTGACGCAAAACAACAGAACAAAAAATACAACATAGCACTCTCCCTACTTAGCACTTGGAGGCCTTTTCACGGCAACTAAAAAGAACGAGCAATTAGAGGAGCCGGCCCATGGTGCCGATGTGGAAACACAGCAGTGAGGGCGCCCATGGCTGAGGCCTTGTCTGTTGTGCCCCGTTTTCCCAGGGAGGAGAGGAGGCCCGGGGACTCACCTGGAGACAGGGCCCCCCAGCCCATGGGGAAGTCCAGCTGTATCTGGAAAATCATGTCGTGTGCTTCGGGATCTAGACTTGGGGTCCAGTTCCAAGCCCAGCACTGACTAGCTGTGTGACCTTGAGCCAGGTACCTGCCATCTCTGAGCCTCGGCTTCCTCGTGTGAAACAGCGATTGTCAGGGCTTCTGCACAGGTTATTGTGTGCTTAGCAGAGCCAGTGCTTTTACAACTCACAGCCTGGCCAAGACGCCGCAACTACGGACCCCAGTGCTCCCTCCCCGCCCAGGTTAGTTTCCTGGGATGGAATGCCCACTCTCCACGCCCCGAGAACTCAGACTAGCCGACTGGTACACAGGGAGAGGGTTCATTGAAATTTAGGAAAGGAAAAGGCAACATCACTTCAACTGCTCTGCCCACCGAAGGCCTCGGTGTGACAAGAAGGGGAGAGAGCGAGACCTGTGCCTAAGACTCAGGATATGCAGTGGAATGGGACGGACAGGAAGCCCGGCACCTGGGCTCCTGCTCTAACTCAGGGCAGGAGAGAAAGAGGCAGGCTCTGGGAGATTCAGCCACTCGTCCTGACCCCACAGAGGACCCCAGCACACCACAGCCACAGGCCTCGGTTTCATCCAGGGAGGTGGTTACCTGAAAACACACACACGGTTGTTTCCGTGTCACTGACCATGACTTGTGGGAAACGGCAAGGCAGCACCCAGGCTGGGGAGCCCCCAAACTCTTGTTCTGTCCTGTTGACTGGGGTGGGGAGGGCCAGGCTGACCCAGGGGAGCCCAGAGAAGAGAGGCACCCCAGGGCGCCCTATACAGAGGAGAGAAACACAGGCCACCCGGGGAATCCAAAGCTACCAGGGAAAGAACATCAGTCCTTCCTACTTGGTGAAGAGGAGTCAATATTTGCAAGAAGGAGTCAATACTTGCAAGAAGCAGGATCGATTAATACGATTTACCCCACGTACATCAGATAAAGTCAGATGTTTAAGGAAGAGGAAATGGCAACTGAGCCCCTGCCCCACCCCAAACTCCAACACTGGTGGGTGGTCCTAACCTGTGGGTCTGCGTGGGAAGGCACCACCGATGTCCTGCTCTCAAGGCCCACAGAAGGGAGCCGGGGACCAGGACGCCCGTGCCAGCATCCTGCAGGGAGAAGCTCAGCGGGGGAGGGGTGAGACACCTGGTCGCTCTGATCACTCAGCGCCCACTGGGAAATCGACGAAGCCAGGCCTCCTCCTGAGCAACGCCAAAGCAATCCAGATGTGCCCAGAGGGCAGGACCTCTGGGCACATCTGGACCGGGGTCCTGGCAGGACCGGGGGTGTCTGGCTAAAAGAGTCTTCATTTGCACTCCTGGAGACTGATACACCTGACACTGCCCAGGGCTCCCTCTGCTTAGGAAGACTGCTCAAGGAACCGGAACCCATAGCCCCAGCACACGCAGGAAGCTTTCTTATCTCAGAAGTCCAGCTCGGAGCTCTCAGCCTCAAACCTGAGGTGTTCACCCATCAACCTTTGGGACTGCGGGACCTCAGGACCTCAGGCTGCAGAGGGGAGGCAGGTGGGAGGTGGGGGGTGGGCAGGGGGGCCTGACACATCAGCCCAGAGTTCTCGGTAAGCAGCCACCAGCATCTTGATGCCTGGGGCAGGGTCACGGTCAGCGGGGCGATGCAGGTGACTCTCACCTTCCAATCAAGCCCCTGAACTTGGGCAATACGGGACTGGAGGCCCACCTCCACCAGATACCCAGAGGCCAGAGACAAGCGCTCACAACAAAATGAAAAAGGTGGAGAAATAGATTTCCAGGGAGTCCCAGGTGCAATCAGACTACAAGAGGACAGAACATGCACAGGCACCACGAAAGCCGCCACCCAATCCAGGGCCCCCATCAGGACCCGACATGCTCCCGTGAGCCATGTGTACTGCTCAACACACATTCTTGTTTGTCTGACACATGTGCACCCCCGTACGGTACCCAGGAGGCAGACAGCAGCCCAGGAGGCCTTCCAGTGACCATGATTGGAAGGCAGCCCCCTGCTGCTATAGAAGCCCTAATTGTTCCAGGAACCGATTCCCAACTCCGGAGCAACGCTACCCCAGGGGCTGAGGCCAGTCACCGGGGCAACTAGGGACACTAGAGGTAGAAGTAAAAGAAGAGGAGCATTTCATGGTGGCTAGGAAGAACAAAAGTGATAAACTGCAGAGTGAGGGCACAGACGGTGAGAGTTCAGAGGAGGAAGAGAAGCGAACTAGGGAGGTGAAAAGATAACCAGTGACGGCACAGCAGTGGGAGGTGTGGCTGCAAGCGACAGAGACTGGCTTTTCGCACGCACACCGCCCACCCCAGCGCAGTCCCACGCTCCCTCCGGGGAAGCCGTAGCCAATTCTGCAAATTCCTCTTTGGGATGGGGCTGCAGGGGTTGAAGCTCCATCTCTGCCCTGCACCGACATGCTTGACCCCCAAAGAAAAAAACACCCCAGGTGTCCCAGGTTCCAGGTCCCCGCCGGGCACGTGAGCCCCGCCGGCTTCCCCGCTCCATCCCACCAGAACCCCCAGCTCGCCCTCACACGCCCTGCCTCTGCACGGCTTCTCCTCTGTTCTGTTTCTTAGCTTTCATCACGACACCTCCAACCCCTCTGGGAGGTCAGTGGCAATCTCCCCATTTGAGGGGTCAGGAAAGCCACCGAGAGGGTTAGGGGTCTGCCACGGCAACACGCCAGTCAAAGGCGAGCTGGCTTCTACACACCCGCCCCACTCCCCTCCACTGTGCCGCCTCCCCCGGGGTGAGAAGGTCAACAGTGACTCACACCCGGCAGAATGAGATCAGCAGTGGCTGCCAAGAAAAGAAGCGCACTCTTCACACAGGGTGCACGGCGGGGAAATGATTCTTCTGACACAAAAGCGTTTAAAATCCAAAAAGTGAATGCAGGGTCAACTTAAGGAGCGAGGCAGCTCCTCGGGGGACAGAGCTCTAAGGGGCAGGGGGGCAAAACGACGCTGGAATAAAGTAGGAAGATGCTGCCAGAGGACTCAGGTTTCCTCCCGTGACCTCTCACACAAAAGGCGAAAAGCAAATCGACCCACTCCCTTTAGGGGAATGAAAAGTCAAAATAGAACACGAGTCTGTGCTGAGACTTGCTGTAGACGTGTTCCGTGCACACCTGTAGCTGTGGTCATGGGGGGCTGCGGGGTGGGGTGAGGCTCTGGGAGTAAATAATGCACAGCGTGTTGCTGTCTACCAGGAACAAAAACATTTCACTCCTTTGAGTTCTTCCCCCGTTTTCACTGAAGTGTAATCGACAAATAAAATCTTGATACACTGAAAGTGTATGGCCATAAAAAGAATGAAATAATGCCACTTGCAGCAACACAGATGGACCTAGCGATGATCATACTAAGTGAAGTAAGTCAGACAGAGAAAGACAAATGTCATGACATTGCTTATGTGTGGAATCTAAAAAAAATGATATGAATGAACTTATTTATAAAACAGAAATAGACCCACAGACATAGAAAACAAACCTATGATTATCAAAGGGGAAGGTGGGGAGGGATAAATTAGGAGTTTGGGATTAACATATACACGTGACTATATATAACAGAGATAAACAACAAGGACCTACTGTACAGCACAGGGAACTAAACTCAATATCTTATAATAACCAATGATGGAAAAGAATCTGAAAAATAATGTATATGTATATGTATAACTGAATCACTTTGCTGTACACCTGAAACTAAGACAACATTGTAAATCAATCATACTTCAATAAAAAAAATAAAGTGTATAGCGTGATGACTTGAAAGACGTAAGCACTGTGAAAGGATTCCCACCATTGAGTTTATTACCCTATCACTGCATATTTGTTTTTTATTTTTTGTGGTGAGAACACTTAAGTTCTACTCTTTTTTTTTTTTTTTTTAATTTTATTTATTTATTTATTTATTTTATTTATGGCTGTGTTGGGTCTTCGTTTCTGTGCGAGGGCCTTCCCTAGTTGTGGCAAGTGGGGGCCACTCCTCATCGCGGTGCGCGGGCCTCTCACTGTCGCGGCCTCTCGTTGCGGAGCACAGGCTCCAGACGCGCAGGCTCAGCAATTGTGGCTCTCTGGCCTAGCTGCTCTGCGGCATGTGGGATCTTCCCAGACCAGGGCTCAAACCCGTGTCCCCTGCATTGGCAGGCAGACTCTCAACCACTGCGCCACCAGGGAAGCCCCAAGTTCTACTCTTTTAGTAAATCTCCCTTATACAATACAGTGTTGTCAACTGTAGTCATCATTTTATACATTAGATCTCTCCTTTCAGTTTTAAATCTAAATCTTCAATATGCAACCTGAATGATTTGCAAAATTGCAGGAGGGTAAAAAAAAAAAAAAAAAAAGAAGAAAAGAAAAAAAAAAAACCCAACCTTTGAAGATAAGAACCAGAGAAGTCAGAATTGCTTTCCTGAAAAAATTTCGGATCCCTAACTGTTTTAGTCAATGGACATGAATTAGTAAGTGAATCTGTTTCTCTACACAATTTCTATTAATAGAATATCAGTCTCTCCTCATCCCCACTAAATAAATGTCAAACAAACACTTATTAAAGAATACTGGTTTGATGGGGGTGCCAAATTACTAGCTTGCCCAGACATCCACATGTTTCAGGCTGGCCCTGGTTGAAAGCATAAGTTCCAAACGAGTGGGGAGCACGGCTGGAGTTGAACACTCTTGTTTCCAACCCCCGTTGACATGGAGACCATGAGGCAGGTGGCTAAAGAGTGGGCAGAGAAGGACGGATGCAAATGGCAGTGGTACCCAAGCAAGTTGTCCAGGTTGCTGGCAACAGGCGGGGGCAGCCCAGCTTTCGACTCCATCTGAAGGCTTGGCTACTAATTTTTTGATTTATTAAGATGTGATTCTCATGCCACAAAATTCACCCTTTGAAAGTGTACAATTCAGTGGCCTTCAGTACATTCACAAAGTCGTACAACCATCACATCTCTCTAGCTCCAGAGTGTCTTCATCACCCCCCCCAAAAGAAATCCCGTACCTATTAGCAGTCACTTCCCACATCCCCTCCTTCCAGCCCCTGGCCAACACCATCTGCTTTCTGTCTCTACAGATTTGTCTATTCTGGACATTTCACATAAATGGGATCATACAGTACGTGGCCTTTTGTGTCGGACTTCTTGCGCTTCTCATCATGTTTTCAAGGTTCATCCACATTGTAGCATGCGTCAGTACTTCATTGTTTTTTGTGGCTGAACAACACTGCATTGTGTGGATCAACTGTGTTTTGTTTATCCATTCATCTGTTAACAGACACTTGGGTAGTTTCCACTTTGGGGCTATTAAGAATTGTGCTGCTAGGAACATTCGTGTACAAGTTTTTGTGTGGATGTATGTGTTTGATTTAGGTATATACCTGGGAGTTCCTAATTTTTTATTTTATTTTTTTTGCCACACCGCCCGGCAGGCGGGATCTTAGTTCCCTGACCAGGGGGATTGAAACTGTGCCCCCTGCAGTGGAAGTGCAGAGTCTTAATCACTAGACCGCCAGGGAAGTCTCCAGGAGTTCCTAATTTTTAATAATTTAAAACAAGTAATACATCTGTATTTCTGAAAAGATTTAAAAAGCATGAGAGTGAGTTTCTCTCTCGTCCCTGTTCCCCAGCACCTGGTTCCTCTCTCCAGTGTCAGGTTAATTCTCCCAGAGACGCCTAGACATAATGTACATCCTGCTGCATTTTACAGACAGCTGGCAGGAGGAAACCTGACAACTAGATGAGGCCGGAATCAGCTTAGTGATGCTTTGGAAAGAGCACAGGGCCCAGTCCAAGCCCTATCTCTGCCGTCTGTCGGCAGCCTGCCCCTGGAAAGCGGCTTAGCGGAGGGAGGCGCCCTAGGTGGACGGGTTTTGACGTCTGGCTCTGCCGTCTCTTGGCTCTGTGGCCTCAAGCCTGCTGCTTAACCCCTCTGGACTCCGTTCCCTTATCTGTAAGAGAGCGCTGACACGACTACCTAGTTCACGGGACCACCACAAAGGACCCATGAGCTCAGGAAAGCAAGTGCTTAGCACTGTGCCTGGCACACAGTAAGCACCCAGTGTTTGCTGCCGCTGTAATTACTGCTGCTACTGTCTGCTACCCTGTGACCCGATCCTCGGTTTCCCCACCTGGAAAATGGTGGTAGGCACCTCCCATGCACGGTCACGGTGTGGAACACACGAGACCCCTGGTGCGCCACCGTTTCTGAGTAGTGGGAGCTCCGGGAAAGTTAGGATGGCCACGCTGCATCCCCACATCCCCGTGTCCTGCTCCAGAACCTCCCCAAAGGAGAGGCCAGGTCTCCCGGCTCAGCCTCCGCAGCCCTGAGTTCTCCGCCCCCCGCCCCCAAGCCCAGAGGAAGAGCCTGCAACCTGGACCCCACCCCTGGGTGGGGTGGCTGGGTTTCTTCTTTCTTGTCCGTTTCCAGCCACCCCCCTTCCGGATCCTTCTCTCTTCTTTCTCAACACACTTGGTTCTGAACCTGAGCTTCTCTCTCTGAAGGCAGCAGGGAAACCCTCAGAGACCTTCAAAGTGGAGAGACCTCAAGTGAGGAAGGAAGCCTTAGCGGGGGCCATTAGAAAGCTGTTAGGAGCGATTTTCCCCCAGCTGGCAAAAGGCAAAACAGAGCCTGCAGAACACACCCAGGCCTGGGAGGGCAGAGCAGGGAGAGGAGCTGAACAGTGCTGCCTTGAGCGTGTAAAAGTTCATGGGGGGAATACACCCAACACACACACACACGCACACACACGTGCACACATACGCGTTCGCGCGCGCGCACGCACGCACACACTCACACGCGCATAACAAAAAGGAGAAATTCTTAGCCTGCGGCAGTTGGTAGCATTATGTAAAATCCCAAGCCCACAAAAATATCATTTGGATGATAAAAAGTTAAATTTAGCTAAGTACAGAGTGACTAATACTACGAGGGAGGGGCGGCACCCCCAGTTGCCTGGAGCTGATACAGCTGGTTTTTAGAAACTTTTGACAAGTAACCAGGGCCTGGTGCGGCCCAGAATAACAGATTATGTAATAAGAGGCGCAGCCATTAGCGATACAAAGCAGACGGCAAGCGCTGCAGCCTCTTGGAGGGAGGGGACCGCTGAGGTCTGGCTGGAGCTTCTCCCACAGAACGGCTTCTGGAAGCCTGGGCGTTCCAGAGGCATCCAAGAGTGGAGCCGGGCCTCGGCAGGTTAGCGTGAGTGGATCACCCGGCCTCTTCTGCAAAGAGCTCTTCCCAGGGTGTCTGTGCCGGATGGTTACTTGGGTGGCTTCCAGTGGGCCAGGGCCCCGTGGAGTCCCTGTCCTTCGAATCCAGTCCGGCCCGATGACCTGTTTTAACCAACAGAACGGCGAGGGGTAGAGAGGCAGGGAGTGACACTGTGCCGGCTTAGGACCCAAGCCTTAGGAAGGCCCGGCTAAGCACTGAAGACACAGACTCGGAGGGGAACCAGTGCCTCAGCTGATACAGCCAAGCTCCTGTACCCAGCCGCCAGCCACGGGAGCCGGGCCGTGGTGGAAATGCACCTTCCACCCCCAGTCAAGCCGTCCCAGCTGACACCAGCGGAGCAGAGATGAGCCACCCCCGCCAAGCCCTGTCCGAACTGCCGCGTCATGAACAAAAAAAATGGTGCTTTCAGCCACTAAGTTGGGGAGCACTTTGTTGCAGCAACAGAACACTGACGCAGTGGTCAAGCTCTCTACTGGGTTTTGGGGAAGTTTCTATTCCTAATGTGAGACTTGTGAAGATTTTTCACACTCTCACATATGAGTCACTAAGAGAAGTCAGTGCTTGAATGAGTCTGAGGAAGAGACTAATTTTCCACTCCCCAAATCCCAGTGGAATAAATGCTGAAGTCAAGCCTTGCGCTGAGTTTCAAAGAGCTGCTGGGAAGGCTGTGGGATTTCTCCAATGACCCAATAGACTAACCAGGCCGTCAGTGGATCAATTCAAGCTGTCACTTAATGACGTGACTTTCACTCGTCCTCTCCAGAGCAGGGGCTTGTACAGTGTGGACAGAGGTACCGACGGAACTCCCTGTGTGTGGTGTCACAATTTCAGGTGTGAGGGCTGACAGCAAAGCTCTAGCTGGCCGACTCTTGGTAAGTCAGTTCCCCTCTCTGGGCCTCACTTTCCCATCTGTACAGTGAGAGGCTGATGTTTAAAAGGCCTCTCCAGGTGTGGAGAAAAGGGAACCCTCCTGCACTGTTGGTGGGAATGTAAATTGGTGCAGCCACTATGGAGAACAGTATGGAGGTTCCTTAAAAAACTAAAAATAGAACTACCATAGGACCCAGCAATCCCACTCCTGGGCATATATCCAGAGAAAACCATAATTGGAAAGGATGCATGCACCCCAATGTTCATTGCAGCACTATTTACAATAGCCAGGTCATGGAAGCAACCTAAATGTCCACTGACAGAGGAATGGATAAAGAAGATGTGGTACATATATACAATGGAATATTACTCAGCCATAAAAAAGAACGAAATCATGCCATTTGCAGCAACATGGATGGACCTCGCAATTATCATACTAAGTGAAGTAAGTCAAACAGAGAAAGACAAATCTCATATGATATCACTCGTGTAGAATCTAATTTTTAAAAAATGATATAATGAACTTATTTAGAAAACAGAAACAGACTCACAGATTTCGAAAACAAACTTGTGGTTATCAAAGGGGAAACATGATGGGGAGGGATAAATTAGGAGCTTGGGATTAACATACACACACTACTAGATATAAAATAGATAACCAACAAGGACGTACTATATAGCACAGGGAACTCTACTCGATATTCTGTAATCACCTATATGGAAAAAGAATCTGAAAAAGAATGAATATATGTATATGTATAACTGAATCACTTTGCTGTACACCTGAAACTAACATAACATTGTAAATCAACTATACTCCAATAAAATTTCTTAAAAATTAAAAAAACAATAATAAAAGGCCTATCCATTCAGCTCCAACATTCTGCAATGCTATAGTTTTGGCAGAAGGGAAGGCAGCACTGAAACAGAATCCAAAACACTGAACAAAGTCCAAATGACTTGCATCTAGTTTACAAGGCAGACACACACACACTGGAATCCTTACCTCTGTCCCCTTGGAACCTCACTCTTATCTCTGTGTCCTTCATTTGAATTTGTTCCTTCCACAACATTCCCTGTGGAAATCCAGCGTGGTCCAATTTCCTCTTCCTAAATTACACTTTTGGCCCCTGGATTCTTAGTGGGACTGTGTGATTAGTTCTGTGCGTAGAGGGATGTACACCCCGCTTTCCGGCCTGGCCCCTAAGACACCTCACATGATCCTCTATGCAGAAACTCCTAACAGGACAATCTACATGCAAATGAGTAAAAAACAACAACAACAACAAATCTTAGTTTTGGGCTTCCTAGTAGGCAAAGCAAAGAGGGAAATACGCTGGCCACAGAGCTCTGCTAACAGTGAAAAACATACTGTTCATGATGAGAATCATTCTTTGTTCTGGCCGAAAGCTCTGAGAGGAAGTCTCCCCAGGGTCTCTGGGTGAGGGAATCGGTGTCTGGCAGGAGGCAGCAAGAGGAGACCAAGCTTGCCCCGAAGTCTGTCCCCTCCACGGCAGAGGGCCAGCTTTTCAGGCTCTCCTGTGGCCTGAGTGGCGCTTGACTGCGGCGAGCATAATTCTTCATCCTCATTAATGTCAACACGGCAGCACCATGATAATGACGGAAAATATTTACATGCCCGTACCACGACGGGTTGTTTAGACCATCTGGCTACTGGATGCGGTAAAAGTATTGTCAAACACACGGCCTGTCCACGAATGCCGTGCCTCAGCACTGATAGAGGCCGGGCTCCGGGGTTCAGGCGGCATCCCAGGTCCCATCCGCATCATACACTGGACCACGGGGGACCCGAGAGGCCATCTCACGTCTTGGCCGGTCTGGACCCGCCATCGGCCTCAGGCCCCTGCAGGTCGGGAGCAGGGCCCTCAAAGCCCCACCCCTGCTCCGTCTGGGTGAGCATCGATGATAACCTCCTGACACTATCAAGAATCTCTCTAGGACTCAAGTGCTCCAAACAAGACTCACTCGGCAAGGCAGCCCCGATTCTGCAGCCACCGCGGGATTTCTCCAGGGATCTCATGGGGCTGCTGGGAATTCTCAGAGGCAAACAGCACCGTTCGCTTGTGTCTGAAGCCGCTTCTGCCTGAGCTTTCTCTCGCTAGGGAGGCAGAGACAAGGATGAGGCACCACCGCTCCAGAAGGATGGAGGAGGGTGAGCTTAACCTCGCCTCATTGAGAGCTGCTTCTTCCTTCTGTCCGTGTGGCTCTGCTGAGTTCTGAGACCAGGCTGAATAACAGAGTTTTTTTCTGGGTTGACGTTAAATTTTTTTTCCTTTTTCTTTCTTTCTTTCTTCTTTTAAACTTGGGGTGTTTGGGCGGGTGGTTTTATTATTATTTTCTTAATTTTAGTAAAAGCAAAAAAAATTCCATTCGGAGCTCGTTTCAAAATTAGCAATTTTCTTAATGGGAAGCATACGCTCGCCGCCCACACAAGGAGCTGTGTCAGCTCGGCAATCACAGCGCCCAGTGAATATGGTGAGTCGTGTCACCTTCCTGACAACCGTGAGTCAAATGGAAACTCATCACAGGTGGCTGGAAGGCCAGGGGCCTGGCTTGAAGCTCTGATGAGGGCTTTCAGAGAGGCACGTCTGTGGGGAAGGTCGGCGGTGTTTCCGTCCACTATGAACCCACAGCTTTAGAGTCTTTTCATAACAAACACCCTCGAAGATTTAAAATGCGCCAGCCAGAGCGTTTAGGGCCTGTGGGAGCACACGGACCAGGTTCAAGTGCCAGCTGGCCATCTTGCCTCCTGGAATCTGGATTTTGACTGTGAAGTGAGTGTGAGTGACACAGCTCGAAGCAGCTTCCTGCCCTGATAGTCACCAGCTGGTTCTCTAGTCATCAGGTGGCTGGGATGCACTGGCCCAGGTCAGGGGTCTCTGTGGCCATGGACTCAATCGAGGGTCACGGTCTTTCCCGGGACTGGCTCTTCTCTCTCTGCAAGTAGGGTGAGGACCACAAAGCCCACACAGGGAGAGAGGCCCGTGAAAAAAGTCAGAGCCTGAGGCCGGACATAGCCCAAGGCTCAGGAGTTTGCAACCCTGGCCCAGGAGAGCAAGCACGTGTGCACATCCACGTGCTCTAAAAGCACTGAGACCAGCAGCACGGGCTGCCTGACAATACATAGTTTGGGATGACAGTTTGCACTGGTAACACACCTAGCACCCCAGTGAGGCCGGGTGGACATGCAGAGGCCCAGGCGACATCTCTGGGCGGCATTTCAGATCCCTCAAGCCCCAGGAGAGACAGCTGCTAGGAGCCACCAAGTAGTTTCAAACAGATACCTGCTCTGCTCACCGACTTCTAGACAGGGGTGGGCAAATGCCCTTTTAGCAAAGTGAACCGCTGGGGACACAGGAATATCGTGATGAAGACCACACCCAGGTCACTGCTTGCTTCACTCATACCAGGCTCCAAAAACATCCAGCAGCAAGCCAGGGACAGGCTTCTTGTTTAAACACAGAGATATAAGACAGCTAAGGGTGGGCCCAGCGCCTCGGGACGTGGAGTAGCTTAGCCCCGGGCCTCCAGAGTCGGAGCCAGGATCTTTTCCAGACCATGGAGCCCCTGCAGGCCCAGCCCGAGCTCCTACCGCCTCCAGCCTTCAACGCCTCCTGCCCTGGTTCCCGCGTCCCAGCGGGCTGCTCAGCACCATGCACCGCCAGGCCCCCGCCAGTTCACGGCGAAACGAGAACCACACGGTTAATGGAGCAAGTCGTTCTACAAGCTGTTTATTCTCTTTTTATTCTTAGATTAGACCTTTCCTATTTCTTAGTGTCCTTTGGTTCATGAGAGGATGGCTATGGGGAATTGTAGCTTTTCTCTGTGTGTGGTTAGTTATTTATAACATAAGTTTTACCATTTTAATTCCTCTTAAGTGTACTTCATCGGCCTTCAGTGTACGCACAGTGCTGTGCAACCGGCACCACCACCCGTTTCCAGAGCTTCCTCATCACCCCAAACACTCAACACTAACTCCCCATCCCTCTTTTCCCCCAACCCCCGGTAATGTCTGTGAATGGTACCTCTTTATGTTTTTATTTTATTTTTATTTTTGGCCGCGTGGCGTGTGGGATCTCAGTTCCCTGACCAGGGATCGAACCCACACCCCCTGCATTGGAAGCGCAGAGTCTTAACCACTGGCCCGCCAGGGAAGTCCCAGAATGGTACCTCTTTAAAAATAATGTCCTTACTTGGCAAAATTATTTTGTAATCTTATAAGTCCTGGTGTCATTTTAAAGCTCCTGGTGCTTCTCAGATACTCGGTGATAAACAAGCTGACACAGGAGGGGGCAGGCAGCTGCTGTCCCCCATCCCCACCAGGAAGGAACCTTCCAGGCCACAACCAGTCTGGAGGGATCAAGGGCGGCCCCCTCGGTCGTGTTCGAGTGGGCACCTAATGGGAGACGGCTGGCCAGGAACTCTGCTAGAGCTGCCCTTTGCAGTAGAAAGGCTCTCACCCGGTTTTCTCCAGATTTTCATCTTACTTAAAAGCTCTTCCTTGCCTGGGGTTTTAAGGTTAAAAACCACTGCCTCGTGCTCCCACATTCTAAGTGGGAGTGTCGATTGGTCCTACCTTCAGGGAGAGCAATTGAGCAGTAGCTACCGACAATAAAAGGAAAACACTCCTTGACCTGGCAATTCTGCTTTGGGGAAATTTATTCCGCAGATTTGAAAGTCTATTTGCATGAAAACCTACATACCGGGAGACTCACTGAGGTACTGTTTGCTCCCAGTCTTCCACGATTAGAATGCAAAACTCCATGGAAAGGGAGCTGGCTTAAGAAATGATGGTGCATAATAAGGACCTACTGTATATAGCACAGGGAACTCTACTCAGTACTCTGTAGTGGGCTATATGGGAAAAGAATCTAAAAAAAGAGTGGATAGACGTATATGTATAACTGATTCACTTCGCTATACACCTGAAACTAACACAACATTGTAAATCAACTCTACTCCAATAAAAATTTTAAAAAGAAAAAAAAAAATGATGGTGCATCCATCAGCCAAACACTAAGCCCATCGTTAAAAAGCCTGGGCAGCCCAAATGAACTAACAGAGGACCACCTCCAGATTTACGAATTGATAAGTCAAAACAGCAGGTGAATAGGGAAGCAGCCATTTGTGGGGTTCTTTCTTATGTAACATATATTCATGTATGCAGAGAATCTCTCTGAAGAGTATACACACTGGGAGACTGCAGACAAGGAACAAAGAAGTCTTACATTTAACTCTCAGCCACTTGCCATTTGGTACCAAGTATAATGTATTACTTATCCAAACAATGTTTTTCATACCAAATATGGTCTTTACTAACTCTTTTGGTTTTTGACTACTTTATTGTAACCTATGAACTTGTAAGTTCCATAAAGCGAGAAATGTATCTTATTTATCTTTTTCCTTCTCCCAGTTTTATTGAGCTACAGTTGACAGCACTGTGTATGTGTTTAAGGTGTACAGCATAATGATTTGATCTAATTTATCTTTAAAACCTTGTCAATGTCCCGTATAACATCACATACAACTTTTTGGGTGTTTTAGTAATTTTTTGAAGCCATGAAAGAATTGAGTGAGTGAATGATTAAGTGAATGATGAGTGAAGAAAGGCATTGGAAAAATAAGTAATGTTCTTTAAATACTAGAAAACTGTGAGTCTTGAGTTGCCAGGGAAAGAAAAGGTTGAGGGGATGCAGGAACTGATTGATCGTGGAGATCTAGGTAGAAAAATCAGACGCAGTAATATTGAAGGAAGGTATACACCACTCACAGGGCAGTGATGTTCATGTTAAAAGTTTAACTGAACAAGTGTTTTTTGGTTTTTGGGTTTTTTTGGCCATGCTTCGCAGCTTGTGGGATCTTAGTTCCCTGACCAGGAATTGAACCTGGGTCCTCGGCAGTGAAAGCGCAGAGTCCTAACCACTGGACCACCAGGGAATTTCCCTGAAAAAGAGCTTTTAAATTTCAATAACTATTTTAGATTTTTTTTAAAAAGCCAACATTTAACGTTTCTTTTGAAACAGCAGAATGCAAAAATAATAAAAGTAATAATGGGTGGCCCAAACGATTTCAAAATACATTTTTTGAAACCACATTACATCTACCTTTTAATTCCATGAGCCACCTATTCCTAAAGAATCAGAAAGTAGATCGAAAAACCACCACTCTCCAGTGAGTTGGTTACAAGGTTTGAGCACACATACCCAGCTTGGGAGCGCTTGCCTGTGATCCTCCGCGAGCCAGCCCGCAAGCTGGCAGCAACCCTGACCACTGAGAAATGGGCTGACTAGCAGAGCAAGGCCGCCAGGCTTCAAGGAAAAAGCTTCCGCAAAGCCCGAGGACTTCAGCCCTCGGAGAGTTATACCGGCCCCCTTGGCCACCCAGACAAACAGCGGTGGCTAAAATCAGGCAAAAAATGAACAGAAGCAAAACCACACTGAGGAGAGGACAGGAAAAGAAATAGGGAGGAGGGAAGGCTACCTTAAAAGGAATTAAGGGAGCCCGGGGTTCAGCCAGAGGGATGTCTGGCAGACGCAACCCCGTCCAGCCCTTCCAAGGCCTCCCAGGACGGCCCGGTTTGTTCGTGACACCAGAACTTCATCTGCATCTGGGTAGCCCCAGCCAGCCAGATGACTCAGCCATCCCTAAAAGACTGAATTATACCAAGGGCTCGCTGTTTATTCAAAGAGAGGCAAGACATGCCTTTAAGAAGCATCAGGATCATTACCAGGGAAATGTGAAGGACGCCTCAGTCCCCACCAAGCTGGCTCGGGAGGTGTCCTCGTGCTGGTTTCTAACAGGAGTTCATGGTTTCCTTCCAACAAGCGGACTCTTCTCACCAGCATCTCCTTCCCACTCAACACGGTGGCCTTGGGGAGACCAGAGCTGGGACCTGTGACAAACCCCGGGGAGGACTCCGACGGCCCCGTCCCCGAGAATGAGGAAGGTCCGACCCTCCTCAAGTGGCTTCCATCGTCCAGGATTGGTGCTGAGCTGAAATAACGGGGTCCCAGCCCTTGTAACAACAGCTCAGTGGTGTGCAAACATGTTCAAGACTTCTCGGAGATTCTGCAGAAGGACCCTGCGAGGATGAGGTTGTGATCCCTCCCTCACAGATGAGGACATTCTGGTCCCGAGAGGCTAAGCAACTCATCCGAAACCCCGCAGCCAGCAAGCGGCACAGCCAGGCTAGGGACCGGGTCTCCTGACTCCGGTCACACCTCTGTGACCGAAACGCTAAATGGGAGGCTAAGCTCTAAGGTGATCCGGGATACTGAGCCATGCACCATTATTCCTGCATTTCCCGGGAATCTGGGCTCCAGGAGGCAAAGGAGATCCTGGCAGTTGCCTGAGGCTGCCAGGGTGTTACTGTCATTTCTAACCAGAAAATAAGGTCACTGGCTTGTGGACACCCGAGCAAACAGGTGCCAGAGGTGTCCCTTCTGGTAACGTTGACCAACCAGTTCCCACCTGGGAAAGTGATGGCGGTTTCATTTTTATTTTTTGACTTGGCCATCATACCATCTTATTACTTGGAATTATTTTTCAGTGTATCTCCTTTGAACACCTAAGCTGTATCCATCTCAAAACATCAATTGTGCAACTTTATTTCTAAGAGTTCTGTTCTGCTTCTTCCCTAGCCCCTGGCACTGGCTTCACTCCAGAGTGATGATTATTAGTGGGAGAGGGTTTGCTTGGCAACTGACGTTAAGGGAAGGCCTCTTAGAGCAGCATCTTCTAAATGCTGTTTGGCCCCAAAATCTCTTTTTGACACAATCTCCAATAGCATTCTGTGCTCCTCAAACACACTTTGGGTAATGCTGTAGAGTGTTGTAGATGTTATCATGCTGAATCTCTGTCTACCCCTCAGTCGCTATGTTTTTAAGAGTAATGGATGTTGAACTTTATCAAATGCTTTTCTGACATCTATTGAAAGCATCTAAGTTCTTTTCTTCTTCTTTTTTTTTCTTTTGGTAGGTCTCCTAGTCTTTAATCATCTGCTTATGACTTTGAGGCTGGTCCACAACCCAATGTAACGAGCCCTTTGCTGGGTGCCAGAATGGGGGAGCACGGAGAGAGACACCCAGCAAATAGCTCTTGCCTACAGAGGAAAGGGAGGGGAAAAGAACATGAAGAACACACACACACACACACACACACACACACACACACACCCCATCTGAATGGTAGGCTAGTATTTGTGAATTCATGTATCACACACAAGGCACAGTGAGGACCCCAGGAACCACACATGAGTCAGGGTAATCACGGAGGGCTTCCTGCAGGAGGTGGCAGGGGGGATTTAGAGACAGGCTGGAAATGAGGGCATCTGGATTTGAGTCTTGCCCCACATGGAGTCCAAGGGCATGATTTCCTCGCCTATAATTTTCTCAGCAATAAAACAGTAATAATCACAGACCAAGAGACCTTCGGAGGCACCCAGTTTAGCCTCCTTCATTTGCAAACTCTAGAGGCCGGGGTTCAAAGAGGAGAGCTGATTTGTCCAAGATCACCGAGCCATCCCTACCGTCTTTCTTGGTTCCAAGGGGGGGCGGGGAGAGAAACAAAGAAAGCTTTGAGATCTTGGGCAGAAAGGAAGCAGAGAACACCCAGTGTGTCGGGACTCTTTCCCTGTAATAATCGTTATTGTTGCCACCTTGAAAGTTGGCTGAGTCAGGAGGTGGCCAGAGGGCTAGACTCAGGGTGCAGAGGCCAGCGGTCAGAGGAGCCTGGCCGGGAAGAGGGGAAGATTCTGGAGCCACCCCCCCCCGCCCGCAGCAGCCCCAGGTCTTCTGCATCAACATACCTGCACAGACATACAAGGATGGCTTTCACAGTTATTCATTCACTCACCTATTCATTCAACAAGTGTAGGGACTATACTGAAGAGTGTCCCCCCAATTCATGTCCTTCTTAGAACCTGAAAATGTGACCTTATGTGGAAATAGGATCTTCGCAGATATAATTAATGTGAGGTCAAACTGGATTGGCGGGGGGAGGGGGGGCGCTGGATCCAGTATGACTGGCATTCTTATAAAAAGAGAGGAGACAGAGACACACGCACAGAGGGAAGACAACCATGTGAAGACAGAGGCAGAGATGGGAGGGATGCAGCTATAAGCCAAGGAACACTGAGGATGGCCGGCCACCACCAGAAGCTGGGAGCGAGGGATGGGACAGATTCTCCCCCCACGCCCACAGGAGGAACCAATCCTAAATTTGGACTTGGGGTCTCCTGGACTGAGAACGAATAATTCCTATCGTTTTAAGCCACCCAGTTTGTGGTGCTTGGTTACACAGCCCTGGGTTAGGAGCCCCGGGGCTTTCCCCACGGAACAGGGGGCCCTGGGAGGCAGAGGGAGTGTTTGGCCTGGAATCCCTCAAATCACATCATCCTCCCCCGCCCCAATCAACAGGCCTCGTCCTCCCAGCCGCCATGCCGCCCATAGCCTGTGACCGAGCATCGCCGTACCTCCCCGGGCCAGACACAGGAACCCAAGCTTCATTAAGCTGCGAGGCACCAGGTACCACGCTAGGCACTTCCACACACATTGTCCTTTAAACATCAGGATCAGCCAAAAGGCAGGTGAGGACACAGCAGCTCCAAGAGAGAGCAGGTCTGCGGCAGAATCACACTCCAAATCGGCCTGGCTGTCTGCATGGGGGGGCGTGGGTGATTCTCTGGCACACTTCCCAGCTCCCCCGGGGCTGCAGCACCTGCCCCCGGCAGGCCCATCTCCCACTCGCTCTGCAGCTGTGGGGACCCCAGGCAGTTGGCATCTGGTCTTTGAAAAGGTATTTATCTTTCCACTCCCTGAGAGCGAGAGAGAGACATAAAAGGCCATGCCCGACGTCAGGTGCACAAGCGTTCCATAGAGACAGATGTCGTTCACACACAGCGATCGGGCCCGGCCAGTGGCTGCCAGGGTGCCTCCCCCGGGGGGCACGAGAGCCTGGGGTGCAGACTCGCCGCTGAGCTGGGGGGCCTTGGCCAGGCCACAGATGTGGGCGTCTCATAGGCAAAAGCAAGGTCCAGCCCAAGGCCCACCTGAGGTTCTAGCACAAGCCTGAGAGTTTTGTTTGGGTACCATTTTAATCTTTTTTTTTTTCTTTCTTTTGGCCGCACAGCTCGGGCATGTGGGATCTTAGTTCCCCAACGAGGGATCGAACGCGTGCCCCCCTGCAGTGGAAGCGCAGAGTCTTAACCACTGGACTGCCAGGGAGGTCTCCCATTTTAATCATTTTTAAGTGTACAGTTCAGTGGCATCGATGATATTCCCGGTGTTGTGCAACCACTATTGCTATTTCCAGAACATTTTCATCACCCCAAACAGAAGCTCTGTCCCCACTAACACCCCGCTCCCCCCGCCCGACCCCCAGTCCCTGGTGAGCACCATTCTCCGTTCTGTCTCTGAATTTGCCTCTTCTAGGCACCTCACACAAGTGGAATCATACAATATTGTCCTTCCGTGTCTGGTTTATTTCACTCAGCATTCTGTTTTTGAGGTTCATCCGTGCGGTAGCCTGTGTCAGTGCTTCATTCCTTTTTGTGGCCATGTAATGTTCCATCGTATGGATATACCCCATTTTGTTTATCCATTCATCAGCTGATAGGTTGGGTTGTTTTCACCTTCTGGCTATTGTGAATAATACTGCTGTGAACATAGGTGTATAAGTACCTGTTTGAGTCCCTGCTTTCAATGTTTTGGAGTATAATAAACCAGGAGTAGCACTGCTAGTAATATTGTATTGTAGGGATAGACCACATTCTGTTTATCCATTCATCAGTTGGTAACTCTGTGGGTTTTTTTTTTTCTTTTTGGCCGCACCACGCACGCTTGCAGGATCTTAGTTCCCCAACTAGGGATGGAGTCCGCACCTTCAGCAGTGAAAGCACGGAGTCCTAACCACTGGACTGCCAGGGAATTTCCAGTAACTGCGCTTAACTGTTTGCAGACCCACCAAACTGTTCCACAGCGGCTGCACCATTTCACATTCCCGCCAGCAGGGCGCAAGGATTCCCATTTCTCCACATCCTCGTCAACACTTGTTATTTTCTGCTTTGGGATTATAGCCAAGCCGGAGATTTCAGAAGAAGGGAGGAGGCTAGTGCCGCAGGAGCCCCAGACACAGCCCGCTGGTGTCCGTGTGCTTTCGGCCCACCGTTCTGTGCAGAGCTGCAGGAGCACGGGCTGGGGAGTCAAGAGAATCCCGTTCCAGTTCCAGCACCGGTGCTTATGGCTGTGCAGCGCTGGTCAAATACTTTAACCACTCTGAGCCTCAGGTCTGTCCTCTGTGGGAACAGAGCTAACAAGCCCAGTGCACCTCCTGCAGGAGGCGGGGCTGTGAATCTGTGACAGCAACAGAAGAAAGAGTATTTTCAGAAACTCTACAGGGGGGACACATAGGTGGTAGAAAGAGGGGCGGTTTCAACCTCCCCTGATAGACCTTTTATGATAATGTATGGGCAGGACTAGAATACTTTCCGCTTCAACCTCTTCTTTCTCAGCCTTTGAATGGAGAAGCCAAAATACAGGAAAAAGTAGAAAGACAAAGAAGGAGTAGAAAAAATTCTAGATGACCTTTTGAGGGCAGCCTTGGCATCAGAATAATTACTGGACACACACACACACACACACACGCGCACCAGTGTACACAAAAATACACATACACACACAGCACTTGAACCTCACTGTGGATTCAAAGTTTGCCCAAATCAATTATGTCACCAGATCCAGAGAAGCAGGTATATGGCAGGAATTAGCATCTCAAATTTTCAGGGGAGGAAATGAAGACCCGGGAAAATGAGGCAACCCTGCCCAAGGTCACACAGCACAGCTGAAGTGGAGCCTCCGGACTCCAGTGCAGTTCAGCCAAAGCACAAGATGGCTGTGGACACCGGGCTCCACGCAGGGTGCGGGCCCAGGGCTAGTTCTTCTACAGCAGCAGCAACATCTGTCTGTCTGTCTGTCTGTCTGTCTCTCTCTCTCTCTCTCACACACACACACACACACACACACACACACACACACAGTGACTGAGGTCTCCACCGAGCAGCCCAGGCCACGTTCCAGAAAAGAAAGAGGACCCTCTTTCCTCGCTGGCAGGAAAAGCACGGAGCCTCATGGGCCCCCAGCCGGCATCTCCATAGTGACAGAATCACAGAAGATGTGGGGCTAAAAATAAAGCCTCCACCTTCTGAAACCCCCATCTGCTCAGCTGCAGCTGCAGGAGAGCTCGGTGATGCTCAGTGGCCAACACCTAAACAGTAAGGAAGGCCCCTCTGCCCTGAGAACAGGGGACAGCACACCTGGGACACCAGGAACGACAGACCATCTGTGCTCCCATGAAAGAGTTTTCCACGGTCGTCACCCACGGGTTCCCAGACAAACCGGCTCCGTGTGAGTCACGCCAGCAAGCAAAAGGCACCCTGACCTCCGGGCACAAACGTTCCCACACACGCACAAGCACTCCATCCATGGCAGGCCTCCGGAGGTACCTCTTAAGCCTTCAAAGTAAGAAGTGTTCCTTTTCCAAAGGCACCAAGGGTTTTTAAGTTTCCTCACTTAAAAAAAGAAGAAGATTTACAAAACGCTTAGCTCCCCAGGTAGGCTCTCAAAAACCTACTTAACTCCAAAATGGGTGCAGTGTGTGGTAAATGGTCTAAAGTAGCCGTTTAGCCGAGAGCTTCAGAGCCAGACTGACTGGATTTGAATCTACCAGCCATGTGACCTTGGGGAAGCCAGCTTTCCCCTCTGGGCCTCAGTTTTCTCATCTGTACAATGGGGTTAACTGCAGAGGTCCATTGAGGACCTAGCTAGTAGAGTAAGTGTCCCAAGAGCTCAATCATTCAGTGGCCCAGTGGGTCATGTTCTTGTTGGCGGGCCAGCCTGAGAACCCAATAGTGAATGGACATCCCAACTGAAAGCAGTCTTTCAAGGTGCCAGCTGTGCATCAGCTGGAAACTCTCTGTATTAGCCAGCACTTTGCACACACTGAATGCCCCCCGCCCCACTCTCCATCTACATGACCTTCCACAAATCAACCCTCAGCCTCAGCTTATCTTCCGAATAAACTATAACACGGATCACAACGTATGATTCCTAGTATGATTATTAACTATATTACGGCTAATTTTAAACGGCCTTAAAATTCTCAAATAGCACACAACAAGTGCAACTCCTCGTTAGTCACGTAGCCCTAAGTTAATAATTAAGCAGCCTTAATTGGTGGGTATGGAAGTGCACGGCACAGCCTCCTAGGCACCACTGCACATGGAATTGGCCCGGCCCGGTAATGGATTTCCTAAATCAGCTCACAGAGCTAATTCACATCGAAAGTTAATTAGCCTAATGAAGGCAAGTGTGACTTAGTGAATTCCAGCCTGACTTTCTGCTCTGACTCAGCCACCCCAGGAGGCTGCCAATGTCATCCTCCTGGCTTCGATTTCCTGGAGCTCCAAGGAAGGGGCCCAGGAGACAGTGCTGCAGGGAACCATGTGTTCCCGGCTCCCCTACTACTATCAGCTGGGAGTCAGCAAGTGCTCAGAAGGCCACTAAGAGGCAGGACACACCTTCTTGTGGGGCTGGCTCTGGAACCTCTGCAAGGGAGGGAACTTCCCAGCAAGTGGCAGTCACAAGTGAGCCCCAGGAGGGTGGAGGGCCAGGCACCGCCAACCCTCACAGCCTATGACTGATGAAGATCAGGGCTGTCCCTGTCCAGGAAGATAGCAGCTCACGTGTGCAGGACAACTGACAGCCCACAAAACCAACTTCTCATCCAGACTCTCACTGCATCCTCCCCTGCGCGGGACCATCACTGCCCCTGTTGGATGGATACAGAAACCGAGGCACAGAAAGGCGCGATCATCAAAGGCCATTCATCTTGGAAATGGTGCAGCTCTTGCCTCCCAGACCCCTAGGCCCTCCTAGTTCAGCTGTCTTTCACTGTTCCCCATCCAGGGGCAAGCCAAAGTCAACATCTCGCTGGCCCAGAAATGGCCCAAGTGTCCATCAACAGATGAACAGATAAACAAAAGGTGGTCTGTCTATACAGTGGAATATTACTCAGCCCTGAAAAGAAAGGAAATTCTAACACAGGCTCCGGCATGGATGAACCTGAAGGACATTCTGCTCAGTGAAATAAACCAGACGTGAAAGGACACACACTGTATGATTCTACTTATACGAGGTACCCAGAGGAGTCAAAATCACAGAGACAGAAAGTAGAATGGTGGGTGCCAGGGGCTGGAGGGAAGAGGAAATGGGAAGTTGTTGTTTAATGGGGACAAAACTTCAGTTTGGGAAGACGAAGAAGTTCTGGACATGGATGGCAGTGATGGTTGCACAACGATGTGAATGTACTTAATGTCACTGAACTGTATGCTGAAAAATGGTTAAGATGGTAAATTGATGTTATGTGTATTTCACCACTCAAAAAAAAAGAATGAAGTACTGATACATGCTACAACATGGATAAACCTCGAAAACATTGTTACATGAAAGAAGCCAGACACAAAAGGTCACACGTTGTACGATTCCATTTATGTGAAATATCCAGAATAGGTAAATCTATAGAGACAGAAAGTAGATTAGTGGCAGCCAAGGGCCATGGGAGGAGAGAGCATGGAGGATGATTGCTAATGGGCCTGGGGTTTCCTTTTGGGGTGGTGAGAATGCTCTAGAATTAGACAGAGGTGGTGGCTGCACAGCATTGTGAATGCGCTATATGACACTGAATTGCACATTTAGAAATGGTCAGTTCTATGTTACATGAATTTCACTTCAATTTAAAAAAAAGGAAGGAAAGGAAAGAAACTCTCCCGTTCTCTGGTCTTCTCTCCTCCTGCATCCAAAGCCTCACCCGGTGCCCTCTTTTTCTGCTGGGCATCTGTCCAGCGGCCCTTCCTGCCCCTTCCGTGCGCTGCACACACTGGAACCTCCATTTTCCCTCTGCGTCCAGGCCTGAGCACAGCCAGGGGACTGGAATCCTTCTGTATGTGTGTCCTTCCGAGCAGGTTAGGATTCTAGTGAGAGTAGGAGAAATCTGGAAGGCAGCCTCCTGGGAGAGCAGGTGGGCCAGACCACCTTCCCCAAGTTTTTTTTCGTCAGAGGTTTCATTAAACCCTCTTCCAATTTCAGAACAAGGCAAGGTGCTCCGAGGAAGCCAAAAAGGTATAACTCTGCCCTGCCTCTGGGAGCCCCTGCCCCGCCCAGCTGGGACGCCTGGGCCCCGGGAGCTACACCAAGATAACGACAATCCGGAGAGTGGCTCATACAGTGTGGGGAGCCCCAGGGAAAAGCAGACCCTCTAACTCTTGCTGAAGGGACCCCGGCCTGAGCCAGAGGCTCCCACGGGGTCCCACCTGTGTCTCTTCTCCACCTGGCGGCCACAGGCCCTTCAGCTCTCCCAGCTCAGAGGACATAGCAAGGCAGCCAACTGCGGTGCAGGTGGGAGAGACAAAGCGTTGGCCTCCACCTCCTCCCCTACCTGCTGCTGCGTCCTGACCAGGCCACTTTGGGTCCCTGCTCTTTCTCTAATGAGCAAGGAAAAGGTCAGAAGTGGGGCAGGAGGAGGGGAAAAACCCAGAGCAAACTGACCCAGCCCCAGCTGAGAACCCAGAGTGGGTGGTGAGCAGGGCCCACCCTCATGGACAAGCCCCAGCCCACTCTGAACTGTGCCCTTTTAAAAACATGCCTGTCCTACCCCCATAAACGGGGTTCCTAACTCAGCCAGTCTGAAAGCGGCTCTGACCTGAGGGAAGGAAAAGGCACCACTTCCCAAGACCTCAAAGACACACAACTGGTGGAGCCTCTGACCACAGCCTCCTAGGCGTGTGGCTACAAGACTTGACAACAGGATGCCAATGGGGCCTCCAACTCACGTATGTACATGGCCGTGACCCCAGAGCATGCAACCCTATCTTGGGGAATCTAATCCCGCTCTAAATCCATGGTGCCTTTTGGCCTCTTTGAAGAGCAAAAGCTACAGAACAAAAGAAGAGAAATTCTGTTTTCCTCTCTGGAAAAAAAGAAAAGAAACAAAAAACTCACACAAACCCAAACTAAAAGCTTCTGGGCACTGTTCAGACTGAACTAGATCAGGAAATACTGATGGATTTTTTTTTTTTTTTCTTTTTTGCCACACCACGTGGCTTGCGGGATCTTAGTTCCCAGACCAGGGATCGAACCCGGGCCCTCAGCAGTGAAAGTGCAGAGTCCTAACCACTGGGCCACCAGGGACTTCCCCTGATGGATTTTATAAACAACAATGTAACAACATGGCACGGGCCATGTAACGGACGTGACAACATGAACTTGAAGAATCCAGGACCCCGATTAGGACAAGAATCCTGGCCAGCAGGTAACCTCCTCTGTGGTTGGCCCAAATCATGACCTCCCTGAGCTGTAGTGTGCCCGTGTATGAAACACGACAGCTGAAAGCACTGGGTGCCAAATCATGGCCTTTTCGAGCCTCAGTTTCCTCACCTGTAAAATGGGCACAGCAGCACTTCTGGGTATCAAATGAAGCAAAACGGGCAGAAGCACTCCATGCCATGGAGGGTGTTACACAAAAGGTGGATGAATGAGAAAGGCCGCTTTGCCTCTGGACCTCTAGCCACCGCCTCCCCGCAAATGGTCATCGGGCCCTGAGTCACCACCAGGCCACTATGCCGGGCACCAGGGGCTCAAAGACAAATAAGCCAAGGTCCCTCAGCCTGCAGAGCAGCTGGGCTAGACCAGGGATCCCTATGGTTTGGAGAGGGAAGGGCTGCTGCCTTCTCCTTGGGCAGGAATCTCAGTATCCAGAAGTCTATCATGAAGCATCAACCTGGTTGGGTACAGGACGGGTGCCATTATCAGCCTAAACCCTACAAACACCAGTCCTGCAGCTCCCAGGCCACCAGGACAAACCTGAGTGAACCGAACATCCCAGATTTCACAAGCCGGCCTCCAGTTTACAACCGTGTGGTGAGTCTCAATCCTGCTCCACGCCCAGCCTGGGGTGGTAAAGTTTCAGGGAAACGGAAAGTCATTCCTCCCGAAAGGTCAAACCCTTGGACTTGGTTTTTTCCCATGCTCCTTCCTGCTCCCCTATTCTCCTAAGATGCTGAATTCCTCTTTTCCTCCCTGCTGGAAAGTCAGACAGAACATTCCTCAGGAAAGGGGACAGTTTGCCAGGAGAAATAACAGAGGTAAAAAGAGAGAGAAATGGGTGTAATTGGTGCTCTAAACCTTGGTACCCAAGGAGTGCAAGGCAGATGCGCTGGTCAGCATGCATCACCACGACCTCACGATGCGCGGGTGAGTCACCCGAGCGAGTCTGGGACCCGAAATGAAACGAGCAGCTTGGGAGCTCAGCTGAATACTGATGTGGGGATCTGTTCACCACCTCCCTTGCTACTCCTGGCAGCAAATGCCCAGGCTGCGTGGCCCCCAAGTATAAATTAATGAGCTCCTTTCCACACCAGGTTAATGCAAATCGTGCTCTGGACCAATGAAACAAGCCACTTCAGAACTCTGCTTCACTGGGTTGGAAAATGTCACAGGAGTAGGGGAAGAAATGAGGGCTTAAGTTATGCATGTCCATTTGATGGCTCAACAAGGGGGAATGCTTTCAGAACTCTTGAAGCTTTTGTTATTAATGGTGTTTTAGTGTTGGGTTCTTAAACACATCAAACAAATTTCCTTCTAACTGGTAGTTACCGACTGCCATGGGGAAGGCTGCAGGCCGCCCACCTCCCAGATGGCTCAACCACAGTGAACGTGTGGCCTGTCAGATGCACAGCACTGATGAACTAATTGAAATATGCTGCAAGAAGCAAACCCCAAATAAATGTGAAATAGCTGCTTCCTTATGCAAGAGCCCGCCCGCCGAACTGCCTCCATGGCTGGCCGTCCCTGCCAACTGAACGGTCCCCGGGCTCCTGCTTCCGTGTGGTTTTCAAAAGACTTAAATGCTTTTTGTCCATTGTGATTACCCAAGAGGGAAAAATTCTAATTGCAGAAAATGTTTGGTTTTTCTCCCTCTTATGGAAAAAAAAAACCCAAAACCTGCAAGTGAAAAGTCAACTCTCACGAAGTGCCCAGCAGGACAGAAGAGCGCAATGGGCCAGCCAGCGATAAACCGGCCTTGACCGCGCCTCCCCATCTGCGGGAAGCCCCGCCTCCCCGGCAGCCCCGCGCCCGGATGGAAGCTGCTCCCTGTTGGAAATGGGAATGGCCACCTATTTCTACCCCGATGCCTACCCCCGCCCCCCACCCTTCAAGGTGGGTTTTCAAGGGTCCGTAAAGAGATAGCAGAGGGACAGCTGGCAGCACCCACGGAGTAGCCCTCCCTGCACCCGCCTCACGCAGGGCCCTGGCGCCTGGTGGGCGCTCCCTGGGGCCTGACTCCTTCGTGGACCGTGGCCAGGTGAGGCCAGGAGGCTGCAGGGCCTGACTCAGTCCAGCAGGGCAGCAGCGGGAGAGAGCTCTCGCCCTGCTCCACAGCACAGCTGATGAGTCAGCCAGACCCTACAGAGACCTGGGGCAAATGCCCCCCAGATGCAGAGAGAGAAAATTCCATCCTTCGCGGGGAACCATTTCCAAAAAGGGAAATAAAGATCCTCGGAGAGAAGAAAGAGCAATAATCCCTATTACTTATGTACCAACTCTTCACAGGGCACACAAGGCAGAACATTTTTGGAAAGGTTTCCAGGAGTAAGAAGGAGTAAGAAAGCCAGGATTTGAGGGTTGGGGCCCCGGGAAGCCCCATGCTGACCCGAAATGCCTCAAGAGAATCATTTCTGGGACTTCCCTGGTGGTCCAGCAGTTAAGACTCCATGCTCCCAATGCAGGGGGCTGCGGTTTGATCCCAGGTCAGGGAACTAGATCCCGCAGGCTGCAACTAAAGACCCTGCATGCTGCAAGGAAGATCCTGCACACGGCAACAAAGATCTCCGTGTTGCAACTAAGACCTGGTGCAGCCAAATAAATAAATATATATGTATTTTTTAAATGGTAAAAGCTTAAAAAAAAAAAAAAAAGGATCATTCCTTTGGGCGAAGGGCTGCCCTTGGCGCCTCCCAGCAAAGACCAGTTAGTTCTGTTAGACGTGGGGCTGCCGACACCCCCTTGTGTGCGAGAACACGGGACCTCCTGCCTGCGGGCTGTGGAAAGGGGAGATGGGCGCCCTTCTGGAAGGGATATAGGAGGGCGAGGTGGGGAGCCTATGCCCGGATATTTCTCCTTCCTCTGGCACCCAAGATAGAGCAAACACAAGAAACTGTGGCCCCAGCCTTCATTCACCAAGTAATTACTGAGCGTCCACGAGGGGCCCCGTTCTGTACGCTGGAGTTACCATGGGGGCAAACACAATGACAAAGACAGCAGATGGGTCACTGCGGTGGGGGTGGGGGGGTAGCACGAGGAAGAAAGAATCTCATCGCGAATGCTGCAGGAGCTGAGAGGAAAGAACCACACTTGGGATCAGCCAGGAGTGGGTGCAAGTCTTGGCTCGGCCCCAGCTATCTGTGCAAGCTCCAACAAGTCACCTACCTCGCTGAGCCTGTTTCCTTTCTGTAAAATGTGGCAACAGTCCCTCCTTATCTCTCCGGAGTGCTGTGTTGTGGAACTACTTTGTATAAACTGTTGGTACTCAGTACTCGTTATTCACGGATTCCGGTATTTACGAATCCGCCCACTTGCTACAGTTTACTTGTAACCCAGAAACTGACGATCGCGGTGCTTATGAAGTCATTTGCAGACATGCACGGCCGGCGGGGGTGGGGGGGGCGGCGGGTACTGAGTCACCCAACGTGCAGCACAGGTCAAACAAGGTGGCCCTCTGCCTTTCGTTTCAGTTCAAACTGTCAACAAGTGTCCTTTCCGTGATCCATTTACTGCCACAGTTTTCACACTTTTGTGCTTTTTTTGTTAGTGATTTAACATGGCCCTGAGCATGAAGCTGAAGCACGGTCTAGTGCTCAGAGCCGAGAAGGCTGTGATGTGCCTTATGGAGAAAATTCGTGTGTTAGATGAGCTTCGCTCAGGCGTGAGTGATAGTGCTGTTGGCTGAGTTCAATTAATGAATCAATAATATATATTAAATAAGGCATCTTTAAAGAGAAACACACATAAGAGAGTTATGATCAGTGGACAAACACATTGTGACCAGAGGCTGGCAGGAACCTAACTCCGTATTTCCCCTAAGAGCAGTGGTTCAGGGCACTTAACAGAACTGCCAGGAATGGGCCTGGACTGTGTGCACACGTGACCTAGGATGTATTATATTCGAGGGCTTCCGCTCTGTGAGGCCATCGCTCCTGCAGCTGACGTATCCACACCTGGCCTATCAGCATCACTCCGAGATGGAAATCAGCCTCGGGGTCCCCGAGTCCTGCGGCTTCTTTTAGTAACTCTCTGCCTTTCCCCTGCACTCCCAACTCCTAACACCTTCCCACAAGAGGGAAACGGGACTGGGACTTCTGGGCTTCAGCGAGGAGAGGGTGTGAAACTGCCTTCTTGATGCTCTTCCCCAAAGCTCTTGCTTGGGTTTGATTTGTCTGTTGCTGGAACCCTGCCTGTTGGTTCATTTTGTTTCTATCCTCTGGCAAGGGCAGTTTTTTGTTTTTTTCAAATTTAATTATTATTCTGACGAACTTTATTTCAACAGTAACTATATTTTTTGTTTGTTTTTAAACGATTAAAGCAATTTTATTTTACTTTTTTTTGAATTTTTGAATTTTATTTTTTTATACAGCAGGTTCTTATTAGTTATCTATTTTATACATATTCGTGTATACATGTCAATCCCAATCTCCCAATTCATCCCACCACCACCACCCACCCCCCCCGCCACTTTCCCCCCTTGGTGTCCATACGTTTGTTCTCTACATCTGTGTCTCTATTTCTACCCTCCAAACCGGTTCATCTGTACCATTTTTCTAGGTTCCACATATATGCGTTAATATACGATATTTGTTTTTCTCTTTCTGACTTACTTCACTCTGTATGACAGTCTCTAGATCCATCCACGTCTCTACGTTTGTTTTTTTAATGCTTATTTATTTGGCTGTGCCAGGTCTTAGTTGCAGCATGCGGGATCTTTAGTTGCTGCGTGAGGGATCTAGTTCCCTGACCAGGGATGGAACCCAGGCCCCGTGAATTGGGAGCGCAGAGTCTGGACCACAAGGGAAGTCCCAAGGGCAGTTGTTAATATGAGTAATTGAAGTGAATGCCAGCTCTCCTCCCCAACAGTGCTCTTTCTGCCTTTGGTCATAAAGGTTTAGCAGGGGTTTTTCTTGGTGTTTGCTGGGCTGGGCGTGAGGAAGACAGTACCCCTGTACCCGTTTGACAGGAAAAAAGGGCTGATGTACAGGGCTGCTGTCCGACTTCAACTTTGCCAGTATCAAGAGCCAGCACCAAGCTGGTAATTAGGGACCTGGGTTCCAGGCTGCAGGGCAGGTCTTGGGCACTGCTCTTCTGTCAGCCTCGCCTTCTCATCCTTAATGGGGTACAGCCCTCCCAGCTCCAGTGTTCCCAGACCCTCCAGCAAGGCCGGAGAAGACTTGAAAAGGCACCACCGGGCTCCCCACTTTCCCTCCAGACCGATTCCATCCTTTCACGCAGGAACCTTTTCCGGTAGGGCTGTGGTGATAACCACAAATTTGACTCTAAATCCTACACACCTTTCCAGGTGCTGTGACTATCAAAACTCCACCCATTCTTCAAGGCCTCCTTCAAATCCCACCTCTTCCAGGAAGTCAACCCTGACCGCCTTACCCAGAAAGGGTGTCTCCTCCTCTGAAGCCTGTCTGCTGTTTAAGCAACACTTATCTCACATGCCCGGTGTTACCCGTTAGGTAACCCGTTAGGGCGCATCTCCCTAACCACACCGTGAGTCGGCCTAAGTTTTAGGTGCAATGTTACATATTGTATTCAACTCTTATCTGTCCAGTTTTCCAGAAACCTTTTGTGATGAGTTATAAAGAATACAGATAGAAGAATACAGATACACTTACATATACACGTGCACATAGACAGACAGTAAAGTAGAAATAAGTATGCTGACCACAAGGGTAAGTGAATACAGTCGCTACATGAAAATATCGCATTGTGCTCCCAGCATCCTGGAAGCCAGGGAAGAGGAGGTGACCATAATCAGTTGGAAAGACAGTGTGGGTGGAATGGGAAGAGTCTGGCAGAACTGGGTACAAACCCGGAGTGCCTTAGGGCAAATCAGTTGACTTCTTTCTCTGGGAAAATGGAGGAAGAACACCATCTAACACGCAGGGTTCGTGCGGAAGCCTCGTGCACGCTGTGTGCGTGCAGTACACAAACCATACGTGTTTTCCTTCCCCACCTTCCTTCTCATTATCAAAGGAAGAAGCAACCTACATTCCCCGCACACAGGGGGGCAAATCTTGCCTGGCCGTAAATTCTAAAAGAAATTTTTCATACGAGACTCTGTAAGAAGACTTGAGCAGAGAGGGGGCAACGCCCCACGTTACAGTCAGCCCTGGTTTTAGAGCAAAGCCAGACTAGGATTTGCCATGGCCGCCATGGCTCTATTGGATCACATCCCGGGTACCCACTGAAAGCCTAATAAACATCGACGGAAGGACCTACAGAGAAGCTACCTGAAGACCACTTAGTGGCAGGGGGTCCTGGTGAGCAGGTTTCAGGAGGGCTGTCTGCAAGGCTGACCACCTCTCCTGCCCATGGCTGAGGACGCAGGCGTAAGATCACCGTCCTTCCATGACAGAGCACATGCCCGCCACCCCCCCCGCCACTGTCTTCTCCAAAAGCAGCAACGCAGCGATCATGAAGCACCAGAAGTTTCCTCTTCTTCTTTTTTTTTTTTAATAAATTTATTTATTTATTTTTGGCTGCGTTGGGTCTTCGTTGCTGCGCGGGCTTTCTCTAGTTGCGGCAAGCGAGGGCCACTCTTTGTTGCAGTGCGCGGGCTTCTCATTGCGGTGGCTTCTCATTGCGGAGCATGGGCTCTAGGCACGCGGGCTTCAGTAGTTGTGGCGTGCGGGCTTCAGTAGTTGTGGCTCGCGGGCTCTAGAGCGCAAGCTCAGTAGTTGCGGCGCACGGGCTTAGTTGCTCCGCGGCATGTGGGATCTTCCCGGAGCAGGGATCGAACCCGTGCCCCTGCATTGGCAGGCGGATTCTTAACCACTGCGCCACCAGGGAAGTCCATCACCAGAAGTTTCCTCTTCTAATCTCTACAAATGAACTGTACGTTCTCCACGACTGGCTCTTCTCAGGGACCAAGCCGAAAAGCCTTAACGGGATGCAATGGTTAAGAGAACATCTGCCTGGTTTTAAAAGAGGACTCTAGATATGGAGGCAGGCAAAGCTGGGCTCCAGTGAGAGAGGATGTACAGTCAACTTGGGACAAGGGCTCTTAGCTCCTCACCACTTAACCGACAGACATTTTCCCTAGAGCCTCCCATGTGCCAGGCATGGGGGATGCAGAGAAATGAGATTGAGCGCTGATCTCACAGGAGCTCAGTCTAGCAGGGAGGCACAGAGTAACATTTAACTGCCGTTCTGCGTAAGTTAGATTAGGGCGGCACAAAGGTGGAGGTGATGGACTCCACCTGGGAAGGCCAATGAAGACAACAAGCCTGGGTCTCGGTAATGAACAGTCATTAAGGCAGAGGACGCAAGGCCCAAATCCTACAGGGCCTCATATAAGCAGAGGAATTTTCTTTCAGATTCCATAAGGAAGGACCAGCCAAGATCAAGAGAAACCAAGTGACTCAGTGAAGCTCGTACGACCTTATGGGACGACCAGGCCTGGAGCCTTGACTCCCACAGTTCAGTTACCCTGCTGCATCCCCTGCACGGCGAGTGCAGAAGGCCAAAGAGAAAAGCCCATTCCACACCCAGCGCCCAGAGAGCCCAGAGTCTGTGCCTGGCCATCGTCATAGCAGAGCATGTACTGTCCTAGTCATCTGGCAAGTCCCTCCCTGTAAGAAAAACAGCCCTTCCTAACTCACTGTGTTTCTCTCCGCAAAGGGAGAGGGCTGGGAATCTCCTCCGATCACAGAGGAAGAAGAAGAGTTTAACAGGGACTGTCCAGGAGTCAGATAAGCTAGGTCCCCAGAGGCAAGCTGGGGAGGGGGCTTCTAGCCCATCCAGACACTGACGCTGACGGTACACAGGGTGCTGACCCAGGGCTGGGGACCAGGGATGAATCAAACTCCACCCCTGTCCTCCATCCTCCAGGAGCTCACAATCCAGCCGGGGAGATAAGCCAGGCCCAAAAGTAACTATAAAATAAGGCAGGCGGTGATAAGAGTCACACAAGAGACACAGATAAGGTGCAGTGGGAGCTCAGAGCAGAGATGAGTCACGCTGGGGGCTTGGCCGCAGGGGAGATTCAGATGAAGGGGAGCATCTACCACATTCCCTTCAGAAAGGAGGCGGGTGCTCTAGCCCATAGCCCCCGTGGCTCCCAGGTAGGGGCCGGGGAGAGAGCTAGGAGGGGACCAAGAAAGATGCTCAGAGGAGGTCCCCTTTGAAGAACCCTGATTCTGAAGGGGAAGACGCAGGTAGGCCTGAGACTTTGGAGAACTGCCCCAGCCCATATTTCAGAGGCAGGGAGAGGAGTGTAGGATGAGGAATTTGGAATTTACGCAGGGGCAGCAAATGCGTTGAAAAGAGAGCTAAAGATTTGCCTTGAAATGACATTTGCCTAGCAAACACACGCTATTTATTTAGAATGTCCATTTGAGGTTTCCCGGCGGAATTAGCTACACGTTATGGGGGAGGCGGGCACTAGAGCTTCCCTCTCCCCAGGTCCCCCATCAGCCCTGCCCCTGACAAGCAAGGCTGAGGGGTTAGGGAGGAAGCTCGCCGCTCTGACACAGCGCCGGCCCCTCAGGTTACAACAGCAAAGGGAGACTCACGGGATGGAGAGGGGCCAGATTCTCCTCCAGCGAGGGGGACACCGGCAGCACTTCTTCCAAGTCCTGGCCCCCTCTCTGAGGGCCGCACCCCGGGGGCGCAGGCCCCGGACACCCACCCAGCCAGGCCAGCGCTGGAGGGCTGTCCAGGTGGAGGCGGGAAGCCCAGAAGGCTAGACCGAGGGCTGTGGCCACCACTTCCTCCCGGCCCCTTCCCAGCACTGCACACACACCTGCCCCTTGGCCGCCGTGACACTTGTCACTGGGGGAGGGGAGTCCTCCGCGCCCCGGCCGGAACCGACGGAAATTCGGCATTAGCGTCGGGGGCCCCCCCTGAATCCCGAGGGCCAGCGCCTCCCGGGGGGCCGGGCTGGGGGCGATTCCCTGAGCCCGGGATCCCCGCGCGGCAGACCCTCCTCCCCGCGCGGGGCGGCGGGGCCCGGGTCTCCTACTTTTCCCTCCCGCCGAGCGCGCGGGCCGGCGGGCAGGCGGGCGGGCAGGCGGGCCTGGGCCTCCGGGAGCCGCCGCCCGACCGGGGTCCCCGCCCCGCGCCCGGCCCCCGCCTCCCCCTCCCCGGGGGCTCCGCGCGGGCCTGAGGAGGGGGCCCGGCCGCGCCGCCTTCCGGCCGGGCCGCCGAAACACTCACCCCACTCCGCGCGGCGCGGCTTCGTCCTCTTCGGCCGCGCTGGGCCGCCGCTGCCTCACGCCGCCCGGGAGGCCCTGGCCCCGCGGCCCCGGCCCGGCCGGCTGCGCCCCGCGGCTCCGCGCGCCGCCGCCGCCGCCGCCGCCAGCTGGCCCCGGGCGAGCGGCCGGGCCCCCGCGGGCATGCTCCCTGGCCGTCGGCTGGCGGGCGGCGGGCGGGCGCACGTGCGGGCCGCCGCGGGTCTGGGCGCTCGGAGCGCGGGCCGCGGGCCGAC
Source organism: Balaenoptera physalus (assembly GCF_965194825.1). NCBI lineage: Eukaryota > Metazoa > Chordata > Mammalia > Artiodactyla > Balaenopteridae > Balaenoptera > Balaenoptera physalus. Next base: position 90,229,894 of record NC_138897.1, read on the forward strand.
GAGGAGGCGGCGGCCGGCGGGGCGCGGGGCCGGACGCGCCCGCGGACCGGCCTGACAGCTCTACGCCGCGGCGCCGCCGTGCCCCGCGCGCCCCAGCGGCCGCTGCTGCCCGTGCGCGCCGGGCCCGCCTCGCATTCCCTCACTCGGCGGCAGGCCTGCGCCTCCGTCAGGCCACGCGGGGAGCCGCCCGCCGCCTCCGCCCGCCCCGAGGGCCGGCCTCCGCCCGGAGCAACCCGGCAAACTTGGTGGCCCCGCTCCGGCGCCGGTCGTGCTGTCGCCCCGGCGACCCCCGAAAGCCCGGGGCTCGCTTCCGCGCGGGAGGCCCCAGGCGCTGGACCCGGCCCACGACCTCTCGGCCCTTTTAACACCATTGGCCTCGCCTGTAGGGAGACTCGCGAACACTAAGAGGGGAAGGGAACGAGCAGATCTGCAGAAATTGGGAAAAAAAAAAAAAAACACAAAAACAAGTCTTTCGGGAGTAAAATGACAAATCAAGGGGAACGAACTGCGTGCGGAAGACTTCGGAAGGCATTTGGAATGTGTGGACAAACCAAAAGTAGTTAATTGAAGTCCAAACCTTGATGCCGGGTAACTTGCATCAGTTACCGACCCGATTTGCAGAAATAGGCATCAAGGAGTTCTCTCCTCAGGATCCCAAATATGGTCTGGACCAAAAAATGAAAATGCTCTTTGGTCATCAGAAGTCGTGAGAGTAATAGTAGCCAGAGGGTAAGTTCTAGTCCCTGACCTCAGGGAACCGGCAGAGGATCAGAAAGAGCTTCATCTTGATGTTCCCTCCCGACTGGACGCTCCAGGTGGACCAAGAGGGTACTGAGTGAAATTTAAAGGAAATCACAAATCGTGTATTTAGACTGAGCAAGGATGGCCTTGTTTGTCAAGATCTGAAGTAACTGAATTAAACAGGGCACACCCAAAACCTATGGGTAGTTTACCTATCACTAAGTACCACCGCCTTATAAGGTTGAGAGGAGCCGGGGTGGGGCGGGGGGGGAGGGCAGTGCTTTCCCCTGGAAGGGCAAGGGCAAGCTCAAGTTAAAGCGCTCCAAGATGAGTTCAGATCAAGTCAGAGAGAGAACAACCCTGACCAAAGTCTGTCCCATCTCCTTGGACATTGAATGGGCCAGGAGAGCCACTGTAACACAGCCTGCCTCAAAACACCTGCCTTATGATCACACGGAGACAACTGAAGGGGTCCCCATAAATACTAAACCCTCAACTCCTTCCCTCCACCAAGGGGTGCCGTAAGACCCATTAAAGGTTTTCAGCCCCAATGCTGTTCTGAGTCGGCCAGGGACTGAGTCATCATCTGTCTCCTGTACACCCGTCCTCCTTGCCTGAGGGCCCGTGGAAACCGGATTGGATGACAGACCCTTTTGCTGCTACTTCTCCCTGTACTTCTGCTTTGACCTAATAATAAAAGTAAAAAGAAAAAAAAAAAAGGGTTTCAGAGCATACAGATCTCGAGTGAGGCTCTGCCTGTAGCCCAGTCGGAACGGAGCACCTGGACGGCTGCCATTGTAACCCTGCAATGACTGCCCTCAGACCAGTAACTCGGAAGACTTAACATCATTAAAAACCAGATCCCACAGTTAGCCGGTAGGAATAAATACACTAATATCACAATTATTCGTATCCACAAATATTTATTAAGTGCCTGTATTCAAGAATGAAGAGGAGATGGTCCCTGCTCTCATGGAGCTTACAATTTCATTACTCCAGCATTTGACTAGATTTAAAAACTGCAACAAGCACTGGTCTTTGTCTAATGTCAGCAGCACTACAGGAAGCAAATTTCTCACATTATATTGGTCACTGTTCCAGTGAAATTGTGAATAAAACATTATCTTTGAAGTCTGTAGTCACAGCGATGACATGACATATAATGTCCAGCAAATGCAAATTTATGGCTTGATTCCTCGTATTTGAGAGGGGTCTGCTGAAATAAAACACAGATCAAAAGGGGAAGGCTTAACACAGGTCCTAAGAATACTGGTGTAGTTTAATATATTATTAAACCGCCACAGAACTCTTGGCAAGGCAGGAAATTATTTCCTGCAAAATCTGTGCAATATAATTGGTTTAATCAGACCTGCAAATCTCATAACCATGTACAATCACTTATGATGGGTAAATACGATTTACCTTTATGATTCCTAAAGGGCTCTAGACATGTATTTATTTTTTAAAGCTTCTTAAAGACTCACAGCACAAATGGCACATTAAAATTTAGTGAAAACTGCTTTTGAGATATCTAAAAATTAAAATGACAAAAATGTCTAACACTTTTCTACATTTGTAAGTACAGAGTTCAGAATTCAAATAGTATTCAGCAAAGCACCTGGCTTTTCTGAGTTAAAAAGGGGAACAAATTTTGGTTGCTTATCAAACTCCAAAAGCAAATCATAATCTTCATATAGATCTTCCAAACGTTCAGTGGCAGCCACTTCCTTCATTTGCTCCTGTGTCACAGGCCAGCACCTTTAGAAGTCTACTTATGGAACATTCAAAGGTGCAATTATTTTGATTACATTGGCAATACTTTTTTTTTGGTAAAACAGCCTGTATCAAATAACCCCAAAATCATCTACTTTACTTAAGATCACAGGGCTTCTGAACTTACACTAGACAAGTTATCAATTACTCATTAAAAAAAACACACCAGAGGGAAGCTCATTTAAACTCTAAGAAAGCTCATTTTCTGCAAAAAGATGGAGAGAACAGCTTAGACCACCTAACAAATGTCAACCAACCCAAGGCAGTTTTTAAGTCAATCGCTGGGGACACAGTCTACTTTTCTATCTAAGAAAGCATTGAAATCGCTACTTCAAAAGCCTATTTAATAACCCAGAATGAATCAGAAATGTACTGTTTATTGAAAACTTACTAGACACCAGGCACTTTACATAAGCTCTCACAATGGAAGGAAGCTTCTTATCTTTACGTGGAGGAAGGCAGCCCTGAGCAGGGTGTGACCCAGGTCTGTCTGGCTCGCCTGTCCCCTGCCCAGCTGCTGCAGTCCTAGCGCTGCCTAGTAGCTACATCTACTTGGGACCCTCGAAGGACAGAGGACATTACCCCCACCTCAGGAGGCTTTTCAGGGAAAGGAAGGGGGTAGGTCCAGGGGAAAAGAGAGCAGTAACTCTACTTGCATTTTAAAAGGCACTTCCCAGAAGTGGAAGATTCACTTAGGTTTTTTACTAACTGCAGCTCAGCCCCAGACAGCAACAACAGTTGCTTTTTAAGCTTGCCACCTCTCCAGCTTTCAGGTTGTTTTTAAATGGAGTATTTGTACGTTAAGCATTACCAAAGGGAAAGACGGCTGAAAGGATTTTCCTTGGTGTCCCTCTTCACAGCTACGAAGAAAAAAAATTTTTTTCTTAATTTTAAATAAGTGACTGATACTTCCAATCTATTACACACGTCACAAATCAAGGCATATGTTTTCTGAGAGGTACAGAAGACATTTTAATGGGGCTTAAGATTGGAATAAGACTACTAAGAAGATAACTCTCTGACAAGAGAAAACTCTCATCTCCTCTGAAATGGCAATTTCCTATTCTTAAGAATGTAATAGACTTTACAATAAAAGTAGGGAACAATGAAACATCCTAATAATTTTCAAGTTAGTTTTTAATGTCATGTATAGGAACACATTAAAGGGAATATCATTGGTAAAGTCGATCCAGTTATTAAGTCTTGACACAAGCTCTCCTGGAACTTGATTAAAAAGAACGTTTTCTTCACTATAACTAGGAGATTAAAAAGAAAAAAAGACTAGGAAAAAACACCAAGAATAAGGCACTTGGTTCTGCTGATGAGTAACTCTGATTAGCTGGAGGTCTTCAACAGTTTGCAGGAGTTGGAAGCAAAGGTTTGGTTCACGGATAGGAAGGAGAAAGAGAGGCAGCTGTCAGGCGAGCCCCCGCTTGCTGAGAATTCCCCGAGCTGCGCAGGGGGGCTGCGGGCACCAGGCCCGAGCGCAGGCAGGGGAAGCTTTGGTGAAGGGTGCTCAAAGACTACCTGAGCCCCCTGCTCGAAGGCGTACATATACCCGAATGGAATAACGGGTGGCTTGGCTCAATACAACTACATGCTATCAAGAGCCACAGAAGAAGGAGAAAAAGCTCAAAAGTAAACCAAACTGTAAAACCGGAATCAGTGGGAATCAATGGTGAAAGTTTGGAATGAGTCTGTTTGTCAACACATACCGAGCTTGAATATGTGGGCACTGGGTTCTGACTGGCCACCAAAAAGTGGGCAGCTAAGCAGCCTGGACCTGACCAGCAGTCAGGACCTCTACCTGCTATGCTCCCGATCAGAGCGCAGCCTCCTGCCCACGTGCTACTTCTGAGAGCCAGGAGGCATTGCCAAGGCAGCGCGCCGGAGCCCTCCAGCAAGGCCACGCGAAAGGCACCAAGCTCTATCTAGACACGTTCCCTGTCCAGTAACAAGCAGGGAAGGTTGCTCTCATCTCAACCTACTGTTCTTACAGCAGCTACTATGGGAGTATTTATTTTTCTTTTTGGCGGGGGTGGAGAGGGGTTAAAAATGTCTTCATGACGATCTGACAGCTGAGGCCACGTACACTGAGGAAACTGGGGTTGCTCTTACAACCTCACTGAGTGGTGGCCTATATTTCATCAAAGCTTTATCACCTCATTGTCAAGGGCGGGACACAAATTATATTCAGAATGATGGGCAGAAAGCTACAACTCCCCAGTTGTTAAACTTTTCTGAAAAGTACTACATCTATCACAAAATTAGAGAATTACATCTCTATCATTTTTCTTTCTTACAAATAATTAAGTTTAAGGGAAACAAACTGAGATATTATTACTTTCAAAGCTTTCCAATATTCCATTATTTCCAACATTTCCATTATTAACTATCCCAATATTCACTCTAACACACGGTTCAAACACGAATTACATTACTATTTTTAAAAAACTTCAACACAACTAAATCCAGGGTGTGCTGTTTTTTGGGTTTTTTTTTTTTTTTTTTTTTGCATTCAGCATGTATTAGTCTATCATTACGGAAGCTGTTCTTAAGCATTTATTTAAAAAAAAAAAAGAATCATATTCACAATGTAGAACAAGTTTATAAAATGGGTGTGCAAAGTTAATGGTAAAAGGATAACACTATTTGTTTAGAAACAAAGCTGTCTCCCCTATTTACATTTCCTTATTCTTGATATAAATTGGATACATATACTATTTAAAAATAATACTTTTTAAATAGTAAAATATACAAGAGATTCCTGAGAATAACAAAAATATCTTGAAAATATGTGGCCATTTGAAGTATAAAATAGCAAGTGTAAAGAATAGCATGATTGTAAAACTACTGTTTGAAAGCTTATAAACAGTACAAAATAGTTTGCCTTTTCTGAGTGCATAATTACACATTAGTGCAAACAAAACTGTCTCAAAATTTAATGGCTACAAATCTCAAAGATTTGCAGAGGTGCGCAAAACATGAAATTTCTTTAATGTCATACGAACTGAACCCAGCTCTCGATTAATCTTCTCCAAACGATCTTCCAAGGCTTCCTGGGTGAAAATCATGGAAAAAACTTAATTAGAATTCTACATCAAGTTCACCGATTCTATAATTACCACCAAAATGACTTTTCTTTCAGCAAAAGAGCAAGTATAAAACATCAAAATTACACAATCATTTTGGTTTTTATACAAATCGTCATTTACATTATTTCTTTTAAACTAAACATAAATCAACTTTTCAACCATTCAAGATAACTGCTTATCATTAAATAGGAGAGAATTATTTGACTCCGTTGAACTGAGAACAGTACAAGAGGAACCTAGAAGGTTCTTCAGACATTTCACCAGAAGAAACGGACACATCTGACTGGTGCCGTATCCCACTTACAAGTATATCAAATAACTTTCTTCTGACAAAAATTTCTAGGTTAAAAAAGAGGAAAAACGCTGGAGGAGACTTTTCCAAGAAACAAGATATTTCACAATGAGTCAGTGTAACAAATGCTACTTTTAAATAAATAGTACTACTGTTAAATAGTACCTGGAATATATATTCATCATTTTAGATACTTTATTAGATATTAACTCCAATGGTATCCTGAAATAAAACTTAAAAATTTTCTCTTCAACAACTTTAAATTGTAAAAAAAAATTACACGTTCATTTTAGAATTTTTAGAAGACAGACGAGCAAGAAGTAACAACCACTGTTCCCCTTTCCTGTTTTTTTCTGCAGATAGGAACACCGTTTTCAAGAAAAATAAAATCAGAATCAAACTCTACTTCAGAATGTTTTTCAATTTAACTTTTCTTGTTACGGAATATACTTTATTTATGACATCATTTTAAATTAATGTGCAATATTGCATCAGATATACCATATTTAATCAAGAATCTTTTAGTAGAAATTTAGGTTGCTTCTAATTTCATATATCACAAATAGTGCTGCAATATATATTCTGAAACACACCTCTACACATACCTATAAATATTGCCTTAGGAATCATTCCCAAAAGTAAAAACGCTAGGTCCAAAGAAATGTAAAATTTTAAAGCTTTGGATACATGTCAAGCTGAACTCCAGAAAGTCTGTGACGCTTTCTCCTTCCACTTGCAGTGTACAAGGATAAGCTTTTCCCTAGCCCAGGTTCTGGTGGTTTTTTGTTTTTGTTTTTTAAATACCTGCCAATGTGATAGTTTAAAAATGATGCTTTTGTTTAAATGTGTGGGGGTTTTTTACTCATTGGTGAGGCCAAGCATTTTTCAATTTTTTTTGCCCAATTTTACCTTTTTTACTTATGAATCATATACAAGCATCCTCAGCCCTTTTTTGCTGCCATTTGTCTTCTTACTGGATTGAAATAGCTTTGACATATATGAACAGAACCTAGGGCCCTTTAAGTCTTATTTTAAGAGCTTATCATCATTATGTAAAAAAATATATTAAACAAAAGTTTCAGATGCATTTAGAATTAGAGTATCAACAAGTTTTCCTTCTGCTTTCCCAGTAAACTATTTTATTTTATTTATTTATTTATTTTTTTGGCTGCACCTCACGGCATGCAGGATATCTTCGTTCCCCGACCAGGGATCAAACCTGCACCCCCTGCATTGGAAGTACGGAGTCTTAACCACTGGACCGCCAGGGAAGTCCCCCCACTAAACTATTTTAAAATGAATTTTATGTGTTGACTTTTACAAATTGTTGAATAAAAACGTTCAGAACAACAAAAACAATGAAAGAAAGTCAGAAAAAAAGAGAAGTTAAGGATACAGGCCCTAGAAAAAGACCTCGCTATTTTCTGTGTGTCTTTCTCACAGATCAATCTGAAACTGAACTTTTCCTGACATTAAGGCATTGAAAAGCCAAAGCTTGCAGTTATATAAGAGACATATCCTCGCTGTTATGTTTAAAATGTTACAAAAAGAGATTTAAAATGTTCCATGGTTTCATGCATTTTAATTTTCTTTGAAAAGCAACTAAAAAAAATGTACACGGGCCACTTCGCCTGCACCATCTCCTGCTCAATAATGGAATCACATCTCTCTTTTTAACCTCACATCTATTCCAGTTGCAAAGTGCCACTGTTTTATATGTCTGCTAAATGGAAAGGGTTCAGAAATAAATTGCAGATTGGGGAGGAAAAAACAAACACAAAAAAGGGAGATTTAATGTGAGAGCCTTAAAAATGTAAAATCTGTTAATAGCCATATTGCCATTTGCTCCCAAGTTAGTTTCTTGAAAACATGATGGCATGAACACCTTTTTCTTAGAAGTATAAAGGTAAAATCACTTTTTGTTCCTGAAAGCTAGCATGCAGTTATAAAATATGCTATCACTACCAAACACTTCCTGTAAAGGCTAAAAGTTTTGATCGACTGTTTCAGTGTGCCTAAAAACTGTGATATTAAAAAATCATCGTGGTTAAATGGAGCACTGACTAGCATCAAGCCTCCAAAGCAGACTCAGGGTAAGACACTTCACCTGATTCAACCTTGTCTGCAGAGTGATTCGTCCTCCAGTAGAAGGCATTCGGCTTAGTGCTGCCTCAATCTGTTAACACAAAAAAATGTTTAAATAAAAATAGAAGAATTCTAATTAGTGGCAGGGAGGTTTATAACAGAACGGAAAGAAAAGACTTCAGCCTAGTATTTTCTTGTCCATCTCGACTTCACATAAGTTCCCTCTGTCACAATTAGTAACAACAGCTTGGCTCACACATGTTTCTAGTGCAGCTTTGTGTGGCATCCACAGTAACTTCCTGGGTTTGACTCAATAATTCCCTTCTGACTATTCCTCAGACATAAGCATTAAGTGCAGAAAAAGATTTAAGACATTGTTTTATGTTTGTTTTTACCTGGTCTTTTTCTTTTGTAAGTTCATCAAAAAACCGTTCCGTTTCAGCTAGGGTCCTAATTTTTGCTGTATACTCAAAATCATTACCCTGTGGTGGTACGCAGGCAGGCTTACACTGTTCAGAGCTAACTGATTTATTCTTCTCCCAGGCTGATCTCACAGGGACTTTCTTCACTCCACTTGGCAACAGTTCAGGGGAAGAGCTATGATTAACATGGATGTCAGTGGTTCTTTCTGAGTATTTTTTTTCTGTCAGAGAGAAAAGAAATTTCTTTTATTTCTTATCAACTCTTCTGCCAGAGCATGTACATACTAAATATGTTACCCAACTTCACTTTCTGAAAATGGCTGCTACACGGCCAAAAAAAATGTAATGAAAAGAGATACATAATCAATCATATATACTCAGTTTTTTTCTCCACAGAATTCTAAAAGCCCTGCCCTCAGTTTGACAATCTTCACAACTTCCCTAAATAAACTTAAAGCAAAAAAAAAGTTTAAAAACTAAACAACACATTTAGTGGACATATACCAACATTACAGAGTTAGTATTTTAAGGGCCTACCCAAGTGATTTCACATACATTATCTTATAACTTTATAGGATAAATGAGAAAAAGAAACTTAAAATATAAATGAGAAAAAGAAGGTGCATATAAGTTACAGAATATAAAAAACTGAACAGTATGGCCCTGGTAATTAAACATTAACATCCCCTGTACCTCGGTTTCCCAACTTTCCAATGAGGATAACAACATTGACACAATATGAGTGTCACAAATGCTTATTTTTAGAGGCCCTTGGGTAAAAAAAGATTTAAGTGCAGGATATAATGACATTTAGAACCTTGAAAAGATACCAGAAACTCACAAAATGAAAGACTAAAACCATAACTGATAATTTTTTAGGAAAAGATACCTTCTGAGTCATCTAGAGGAAGAAACTGGAGTTGTTTCCTTGGATTGGGACGTTGTACTGTAGACACAGGAACAGTATCTAAATCATCCAAAAGTATATCAAATCTATTGAATGAAGCAAGTTACTTGTGAGAAAAAAAGTGTTAACTGATGTTCTCTATCTCCACTAGAAAGATGAGCTGGCATCCAGTTAACTTACGTATTCACATATTTTTAAAAGAGAAAGGTGGTCATATAATTTTTTAAAACTGAAATTTAATTTATATTTTCTAACACAAAATTATATTTACATACTGGCGACGTAAAGCGTTTACCAATACATTATCTCATCCGATCTTTGTAACAACCATATGAAATAAGCAGGTAGGCATTATTATCCCCGTTTTATAGAAGAGGAAACTGAGGTTCAACGTGCTTCAGTAGTTTTCCCCAAGACCCTGCCGGAGCTGGGCCACCAGCTCTCATGTCTTAAGAGTCAGTGGTCTTCCCACCACAGCACACACTTCCAACCACACTTCAGAGGGGACAACTTTCTCAGGAGCACAGGTAAACTTATGTTTAGTGCCAGGGCCATACCAGGGCAGCCCACTTTCTCGTACAAATGGCCCCCAATTTCCCCTGTATCTTATACCTTTTCAGGAGAACAAAGAATTATCATTCTATATCCAAAAGCTGGAAGAGGTTCTGAGGCAGTATTTAAATTTTATAGTAGCCAGTTTACATACTTAAAAACTGTTTTCACGTATTATAGTACTTTTTTATTTTTAGTATGACATTTATTTAAATGATTTAAATCCACAGAATCCCCATTAACAACTGAAAAATTAGTGACAGCTAGAGGCATAAGTTGACATTTTAAAAAAATCAATACTGTATATATTTTATTCAACAATTTTAGAGAACTTACCGAATCGGGCTGCTTTCATTTTTGCTAAGTAGATGACTAAATCCTGGGGACAAATTTTCTTTAGGGGATCGCTTTGGACTATAAGCCACAGTCACTGGTGTTAACATAATCTCTCTTTTTGCTACAGAGGAAAACGAAGAGGAGACAGTCTGTTCCTTCTATGTATGTGCTAGGTTGGCAGAGCATAGCTTCTTTTTCAGTACCTTATTTCTAACTAAGAATACATTTTCATTGTAAAACTTTCTGAAAGATAAATAAGAGTATACAAAGTAAAAATAGTTCATAATCCTAACATCTAGAGGAAACCACTGGCAAGATTTTAGTGTATCAGACTGTAGTTGCAGCGCTCTGACTCAAAACTGGTTTTTCAGGATTTTAGAAGTCAACTGGAAATAAGATGGAAACACCAGTGCACTAGTGAACATTCCTAATAACACAGTCATACACAAATCTCCTCAGCAGTTATGGAAATGGAAATTAAGGATACAGAAGCCCAATGCTTAACTTTAAGACCATACGTATAATTGGCTAAAGAAAAAGGTGACTAATGCTGAGTAACCTTAGGTAAATATATGGAAAAAGACATCATTTTTCAGGCTAGCTTAATTTGTTTGAACTAATGTTTAATTAGATAGCTGTCAAAATATCTAGTTGAGTTTGTCTCAAAAACTGTGAAGTGGTATTAGTTGCAAAACATTTGTGGGACACACTCAAAAATCTCACTTTGATAAATGGTGAGAATTTCTTCAGTTATAGTCATAGTAACTGTGCAATCAGACGGTGTTATTGAACAAGATCATATTTAGGGATTCTGTGTTCAGAGCACTGTACTAGGTGCTAGGAAGAGTGTAAGGGAAACAGAAAGCATCAAACAGTGTGTACGGCTCAGATGCCACTCTTCCAAGCCCGAGAGACATAAACCTCTAACTCTTACTTGGAGTACTTGATTTACGATTTGAAGGTGGTAAAGATGACGATCTCTGTGAAGCAGAATTAAATCTCTTTTGTCTTTGCTGGGCACCTTTCTCTGGGGACCGACTTGCATTGACTGAAGTGTCAGTTTGCCGAGGAGTCACTAGTTCTGTAACAGAAAAATGTAAAAAAAGAAAAACAAAAAAACAAAACAAACCTAGCTTCAGTTATCTGCTTTTTATTAACAGATGGTTACACCAAGCAAGCAATTCTTCTCACCATCTAGATTATAATGATTACTTGCAAAATGCACCACATTACAATGCTAAAAAATGCTTGATGAAGAAAAACGCGGGAGTTTTTAATGAATTCATTCTGGTTCTCTGTTTACAACTGGCATTCAAGGTGATTTTTCAAGAGTTTATTTTTAGAAAGCAGGTCACTAATTTATTTACTAGCGGATACTGCTTTGGAAATGCAATGCCAAAGATGTTACTGACGTAATTAGCAGGCCCAACCAAATAAGCACCAGAGAAAGTACAAGTGCCCGGACCTGTGAAATAAACAGTATTAAACATACTTCTTGTCCTACTGATAGATGCTCAGTAACCAAGAAAGGGAGAGTAGGAAATGTTACATCTCACTTTATGAACACCAAATGCCTGTCATAACTTTTTGATGTGTGCAAGTAAGACAAATTGATATGGAAAGTTTTCAAATATCCTTAAGAATGCCATGTAAATCTTTAATAATCAGAACATAATATGTCATTTGAAAAGGTACGTATGTGACAACAATGATAAATTAACAACTGGGGGAGACTTCCCTGGTGGTCCAGTGGTAAAGAATCCACCTTCCAATGCAGGGGACGGGGGTTTGATCCCTGGTCGGGCGGGGAACTAAGATCCCACATGCCGCGGGGCAGCTAAGCCGGCGTGCCACAACTACTGGGCTCACACGCCCTGGAGCCTGAGCGCCACAACTAGAGAGAGAAAACCCGCACGTCACAACTAGAGAGAAGCCCGAGCGCCACAATGAAGAGCCAGCACGTCGCAACAAAAGATCCCACATGCCTCAATGAAGATCCCGTGTGCTGCAACTAAGACCCGTCATAGCCAAATTAGTTAATTAATTACTTTAAAAAAATTAACAACTAGGGAATTCAACTGTCTGCAATGGGACCGAAACAGCATAAAAATAAATTTAACTTTTTATTACTTGAGGCATTTCATTTTAAGAAGGTAATATAATTGGGGGAGAAAGGGGAAGAGACCTATATATCTATATTTCTATCAAACAAGGAATAAAATACTTACTATTTGAGGTATCCTCTTTCTCTGTCTGTGTGCCCCAATTTTTAAATACTTTTTCTTCATCAAATTCTTTCAAAGCTTTCATGATTGGTGTGTCTGAAGTGTCTCTTTGTTTTTTTATCAATAAACTTGTCGGTGAACTTCCAGGTGAAGGATCCTTTTCCAGAGGAGAATGGTACCTTAAATAATAATTGTAAGACACACGGTGCTACGAATGGAATATCTGCGTCTCCCCAAAATTCTTATGTTGAATGCGATTCTTATGACGAATTCTTGTCCTCACCTTTTGGAGGTGATTAGGTTTTGATGAGATCATGAGGGTAAAGCCCCCATGCTGAGATTAGTGCCCTTATAAAATAAGGAAGAGACATCTTGATCTCTCCCTGCACACATGCACCAAAGAAAGGCCATGTGAGGACAGAACCAGCACCCAACCATGCTGGCACCCTGATCTCAGACTGCCCACCTCCAGAACTGTAGGACATAGCTGTTTGTTGCTTAAGCCACCCAGTCAAGGGTAATTTGTTGTAGCAGCCTGAACTAAGATGGTTTACTGGGATTACTAGGGGAATAACATGAGGGTTGACAGTTACTCCACAATGAATACGTATGCTTTACAAGGCAAATCAATAAAATTGAGCCTGTATAGAATAGACCAGTGCTTCCCAATCCTTTTCACAGCCCAGAGCATACAGAAATATAATACTTATATGGCACTCTGGAGTAAATGAACGAGGTTGCTCATGGGGGCTCAGCCATATGGAGGGCGGGGATCAACCTCTCGTCCTAACTGCAAGCCCGTGCACAGGGCACACCACTACGCCAGCGGCACAGGTGGAGATAGCTCTGCACGGCCTACAAAAGGAAAATTTCCGAAAAGCACTAGCCTTTCAAAATAAAGTAAAAATCAGATCCTCAAAATTAAGACATAAAAGGAACAAGGAGATGGCTCTTTACAACTTCCTGAACTTTGAAAGGCAACTGAAATCTCTAAGAAAACCTAACAGTCTCTAAATATGATCGTCAACGGAGCTGTCTCACCCAGGAAGGCAGGTGTCCTCCGGGTGGCTGTCTGCCTTGCTGTCCCGCGTGTCCAGAGGCTGCCCGGTGAAGATGGAATGCTCTGCTCCCGGGATCAGCCACTTCCGCCGGCTGACGTCGGAGCTCGCCAGCGTGCTATGAGGACGAAAAGTGTTCTCAGGCATTGCACGGTCTGCACTCCAGTGTAGACTGAGCACATAGAGAAAACAACCTGCTCTGAAATAGTATTTCCACATTTACACAGAATTTAAGAACCACATAAAACAATCTTATTTTAGCTAGATGAACTCTATTTTACAGTTTTCAGCTCCAACTGAATTGTTATTCTTGGTTTCAGAAGAACAGTCCAGATTCAGGTACCGTCACGTGTACCCGGCTCCGAACACCCCGGCCCAGCCCCTAACCGCACTTCACACCCTTTATGCCCCGTCGAGCTCAGGGCCCTGAGGTGAAGCAAGAGCACCTTGCCTGTTCCTCCCAGACCAGCACCGCCGACAGAATTTTCTGTGAAGACAGAAAACGCCCTCCATGTGCACAGTCCAATACCGTGGCCACCGGCCACATACACACGAGCTCGTGAACGCTTGCAACGCAGCTAGCTTTAAACAGCTGTGGGGGCCGGCACTGCTGTACTGAACAGTGCACTTCTAGACCATGACGTTCCTCCCTGAGACTGTGAAGCCCGGCCCGACTGATGCTCACCACACCGTACACTCCGGTCACTCGAGGCCCCATCCTCTCCGCACCGCCTCCTGCCCTCACCCGCGCGCCCTCCACGCGCACACGGGAGCTGCCCCGAACTCCCGCCAGCGACTCGACTCCCTTCCTCAGTCGCCCCTGCAGAGGATGCTCACTGGATGCACCATCCCAGAGAAGACAGCCCCCGTCAGAAATCAAAGCTCCAAAGATCCTGTGGCTCCCGTGCTCGAGAATCCCCATGGCGCTCTCACCGCGACGCCCACGACCCTGGGCCTCCCCTTCCCTGTGCACCAGCCGCTCCTAGCCTTCGGGCTCCTCTTCACCCCACTCCCACCGCCACCCCAGCACACACTCCTGGTAATCAGTACTCATCGCCTGGACCCCCTTCCCTGCTCACTTTCCAACGCACCTGACTGGCAGCAAAACCTAAGCCTGTCTGACTACAGTGAGCTCACTTTTCCTCTGTGTCTGTACTCCTACAGTTGAGCTTTGCTGGAAAAAAAGCTGCCCAGCTGTGTAGACTGGGGTATCACCACAGAATCACTATCACTATCTCAAGTGGACGCCCAACACTGGCTGCCAACACATCTTTCCGTAATTAAGGAGCTCCGATTCCCCAATATGACTATCTGACACCCTCTCCACTCTCCTCAAACCTCTCGCCCCAGCCTTGACTGTCAGGTGATAACCTTGCATCACACTCCAGAGAGAAAATAGAAACCACGAGACAGGAGCTTCTGTCTTCCTCTCTCTGCTCCCTTTCACAACCAAACTTTTTAAGAGCTGCCTCTTTTATCTATCAGTATCTTCATTTCAGCTCCCAGTCACTCCTTTTCCCCTCAATTTTTAAATTAAGAATCATTTCAAACATTCTTAGAAAATGACAAAGAGTACTATAACAAGCACTTGCCCATACTTAGTTTTAATAAATGCTAACATCTTACCATATGTGTTTTTAATTGCAAGACATAAATAGCATATATATGGTTGTTTGCATTTTTAAAATTACATAAAGGGCATAATGTACACATCTTTTTAATGCTGCTTTTTCTACTCAACATTATGTTTGAGACTTACCCATGTTAATATATATAGCTCTACCATTTTAATAGTTTATCCACAGTATGACTGCATCACAAGTCATTTATCCTTTCTCCTGTTGGTGGATGTTTAGTTTCTAATGTATCACCTTTCAACAATGCCATAATGAACATGTGGCAGAATTTCTCAAAGGTAAATACCTTACACTAGAACTGTGGAATTTGGGGTGTGCACATCTTCAGTCTTACTGGATACTGACAAATCACTCTCCAGATGCGCTGTACCAATTTTCAGTCCAACCAGTAGTTTGAGAGTTCCTATTTCTTCATATCTTTGTGAAATTTTACAATGACTGGCCTGTCTGATGGTGCGAGTGGTATCCCATTACTGTTCTCATTTGCAATTTTCTGATTATTAGTGAAATGAGCATCTTTTCATTTTCATTAGCCATTTAGGTTTCTTTTTCTGTGAACAGCTTGTTCATATTCTTTTATCACTTTTTTATTGAGGAGGTTCTCTTTTTTTATTGACTTGTAGAAGTTCTTTATATTCTGGATACTAATCCTTTATTGGTTCCTGTTCACTTTAAAAATGTAGGACTTCCCTGGTGGCACAGTGGTTAAGAATCCGCCTGCCAATGCAGGGGACACGGGTTCAAGCCCTGGTCCAGGAAGATCTCACATGCCGCAGAGCAACTAAGCCCGTGCACCACAACTACTGAGCCTGCGCTCTAGAGCCCACTCGCCTAGAGCCCGTGCTCCGCAACGAGAAGCCACCGCAATGAGAAGCCTGTGCACCGCAACGAAGAGTAGCCCCCGCTCGCCACAACTAGAGAAAGCCTGCGCGCAGCAACGAAGACCCAACGCAGCTAAAAATAAATAAATAAATTTATTTTTTTTTAAATGTAAAATAGTTCAAGCATGAAGACATCCAGATGATACTCAGGCACCAACCAACCCGCTTTATAAAATCTTGATTCTCTGCTGTATATCCTTTAGAATTCTACGGAGCGGAACAATACAGATACCACAGAAGTCCCCCGTGTACCTTTCCAACCTCATTCTTCCCAAAAGCAACCGTTCATTCTAAATTTGTGTTCAGCATCCCCATGAGTGCTTTTACACGTTTACTCCATCTGTATGACCCGTAAGATCTGCAGAGCTGATTTACATGCTAAAGTCGATATAACTAGTACCCAATTTCTTCTGCAACTAGTTTTTTGTTGTTGTTCCATATTATGTTCTTAAGATTTAACCATGTTGACAGGCTAGTTATGGGGTTGGCAACTGTGAGTAAAGAGCCAGATAATAAATATTTTAGGTATTATGGGCCAGATAGTCTCTGTCACAACTACTCAACTTTGTCACTGCAGCACAAAGCACCTATGGACAATACACAAATGAATAAGCTTAGGTATGTTCCAATAAAACTTTATTTCTGGACACTGAAAGCTGAATTTCATATAGCTTTCAGGTGTCATGAAATATTATTCTTTGATTTTGTTTTTCCAAACATTTAAAAACAAAAACCATTCTTTGCTCACAGGCCTTACAAAAACAGGTGGTATGGGAATTCCCTGGCAGTCCAGTGGTTAGGACTCTGCGCTTTCACTGCCGTGGGCCCGGGTTCAACCCCTGGTCAGGGAACTAAGATCCCACAAGCTGTGCAGCCCGGAGCAAAAAAAAAAACAAAAAAAAACAAAAAACACAGGCAGTAGGCTAGATTTGGCTGGGGAGCTGTAGTTTGCCAACCCCCAATCTAGTCTGTGCACTGTCATGCTGAGCAGTATTATGCATAAATGTATCACAATATACTGACATTCAGGCTGTTAGACATCGAGGTTGTGTTCATTCACTCTTCGATACATTCACAACTGGCTTCCGCTTCTATCACTCCGTGCCAACTGCTCTCCAGGTCATCAGGAACCTCCAGCTTACAAATCCAACAGACCCTCATCCTTCATCTCACTGGCTCTCTCAACAGCTGCTTCAGTCTTTCTCCTGGTTTCCAGCAGCTCTTTCTCAGGTTCCTTTGCCAGCTCCTTCTCTACCCAACACCAAAACACTGGGGTTCTTCAGAGCTTTGTCCTGGGCTTGCTTCTCACTAAACACACGCATCCATCCAATAGCTTTAAGCCCTATCTAGAAAGACGACTCCAATATCTGTAACTCCAGCCTTATTTCTGCACTCCAAACGGAAATTTATCATCACCTGCTTGATTTCCACTTGGAATTTACATGAATCTCAAACTAAAATCTTCAAGACGGAAATTCTGATCTTTACCCCATGGTCTGCTCTTCCCATCTCCTCCCTGGTTCAATGTGACACCCTTAGCTGTTCAAGACAGAAACAAAGGACTTACCTGATGCCTCCCTTTCTTACCTTGCCATCCAATTCATAACCATGTTTGGTGAGTACTACCCTCCAGAATCTTCTCAAATCCTTCTCGTCTGTCCATTTCTATGGCCACCACCCAGCTAGCACCATCTCTCTCCTAGCCCTGCAAGAGCCTAATTAGTCTCTCTGCTTCTACTCTTTTCCCCTCCTCATGGCAGGTGCATTAAAAAAATAGAAATCAGGTGACACAATTTTACTATATAAAACCCATCAAAGGTGTCCCAATGGACTTAGAGTAAAAGCCAAACCCTTGACCCTGGCTTAGAAAACTATGTATCATGGGTCTGTGATTTTATCTGGGGCTCCTTTATCCCACATGAGCCTCCTCTGGGTTCTTCAAACATAAGACTAAGCTCTTTCCTACCTCAGGACTCAGCAAGAGCACTGTCTCTGCCTGGAACACCCCTCCCTCCACACCTCCCACCTGAATGACTCTGCACGTCTTCCCTCTCCGTTAATGCGTACCTCCACGGAAAGGCCCTTCCCTGACTCCAACTTTAGCCCTCCTTTTTGTTCAATCTCAAATGTCCAATTTCAGTTATTTACATTATCTTATCTTTCAATAATTCATTATGTCCTACTAATATTAATTAGTAAAGATCTAGAAAAAGTTTCTAATTTGACAATTACAACTTAGGTTAACATTTGCAAGTTAATCTTTTTCTGATAAAACATCAATATTAGGAAGTTATGACCTATGCATTTAATACTCTTTATTTACATCAAAATCACAATAAAAACAATTCTAATATGAAAAAAACTTACTGTATAAATGAATCATCAAGATAATGCTCTTAGATTATAACAAAGCTAATTTGGAAAAACTAAAAAGAAAAATCCACACAACGTAATGCAGGAATCTCCATAATTCCTTCCATTAACATGGGAATAAAATTTCTGGAAGTTTAGGGCTAAAAGACCTTTTGAGATGTTCTAGCCCAATGTCCTTGTTTTTACAGATCATAAAACTGAGCTCCAAAAAATTAAGTGATTCGCCTAAGGTCACACAGCTGGGCAGAGTCAAAAACCATAAAACATCCCAATTCTCCTCACTCCCAATCTGATTCTACATTACCTTTCGGCAAATGCCTCTGCATATGAGCTTTCACAATATCTAACAGTTAGATGTTTTTACGCATCAAGTTCTGTGATGACATTTAACTGTGTCTTCCTCACGATTTAGACAGATGAGTGTCTCAATTCAATTACAGGGTGCACCTATTACTAGCTTTACAGAGAGATTAAACGAAGTAACTTACTTGGCACGTGAGGGTCTCATAGGAGTTTTAGAATTATGACGAAGACTTAACATATTTTCATGCTCTACTTGCTTGACCTGAGCTTCAAGTTTTGAAATTGTTCTAATTCAAAAGCAATAAGATAAATTAAGTACATTTCAACAAACTTAAAATACAGCTCAACTACAAATTACTTATTTAACAGACACTTCTAGGAAAGGGGTGACAAAAGAGCTGCACATGCATAAACCTTTTTCATAGTAAAAAGCCACATTACACTTTAAAAAGCTGGAAAAAATCAGAGAGAATAAATAGGAAGGCAAACAGAAAAAACTCTACAAAGGAGCATTTCATATGCTACAAGTGAAGGAAAAGGGAACAACAAATACATTTAATACAGAAAGTAAAAAAAAAAATTTAGAAATTTTACTACAGATAAAAACACACAGTATAAATTAAATAAAAATAAAATAAATTCAAGTAATCAAATAAATTGCAATTCTAACATGTTTAAATCTAATATGTATGTATTCATACGAAATATACACGGGTAAGGCTCTCACAAAAGAGGAAGCAGGCTTACCAGCCAAAGCAGAGCTATTAAAAAGAACTTCCTGTTCTGAACAACTCTCAACCTATAGGCAGCTCATCTAATTTGTGCTGTGTTCAGAATAAAAGCTTATCTTCAAGCTTACCAAGAGAAAATAAGCACTCTGGCCAGTTAATTGTTTAGCAGATATCTTGGCATTCTTTCTGTCTTTTAGAACTTTGAATATGTCTCCATCTCATCTTTTAAACTTAAATTCTTACCTACTCTGTTGCAAGGAAGGTTTGAGGGAGAAAGCTCTAACAGGGCTAATGCTTATACCAAACTGATAACAAACGATCCCTAGAATTGAATGCTTCACAGAAAAGACTTGAGCAGACAAGAAAGCTAGACAGTGTTCCTGTTCTTCCCTATAAGAAGTCCTTAAGAGTGCAATAAAATCTCTAAATCAGGGACATCACTTATCTCCAAGTAAACTACAAAAATATACGCTAAAGCCAATTAGAAATATCTAATCATTTGCCATAGGGACCACTTAACGACTGTTCCTTCCCTAAGTAAGCAAATCAGAGCATGAATACAGTCCCCAAACCAGGTCTTTAAGAAAGCAGATAACCACAAAATTGGTGTGAATGCTATTTTCTTTTTGGAGCACAAAGATAATTCAGTGAATTAGACTACTGCTTAAAATTCTTTTCAATGATTTAGTATCACTTAGGTTTTACCTATGCTAAGTAAATACATAATGTTTGGGGACATGCACACTTTTCAGGCACAGCCACCAATATATTTTAATCATTTAAAAATCTTTGGCTAAAATCAAATGTATTTCCAGGTGAAGGGAAGATGAGGATTAAAATCAAATCTCAAAGTGCTTAAAAATCCCCAAGAAAAGGTTTTTTCATCACTTTTAATATAGACACATATTTAAGGCCTGAAAGAACAGTTATAGAGGCATTTGCTTATTAGTAAGACAATATATTTTACCTTTTCAAATCAGAAATCTGAGTATGTGCATCAAGCAATTTGTTCTCAGTTTTATTTAATGTATCCTATGAAAATAAAGGAAAAATTCAGATAACTGAAGATAAATATTCAGATGTATTCCTTTTATTTTAAAATGCATAATATAAAACTAATCTAAGACTACACCAGAGAGCTACAAAGAAAATTATGCAGATACTCAGCAAGTATGGCATCAGCCACAGAGCCAATATACATAATTCAAGGGAAAAAATGAAGAGCAAAACACTGGTTTATACAAATAGCTGTGTGTAAGCCCCCTGTTTAATAAGCAAAGCCTCTTATGCTTTGCTTGATTAGAAACAGTGTTAAAATGGACATATTTTAAACACAAACTTGACTAAAACCTCAGTAAATGGCAAAGCGAATACCTGTAATGATGAGATTTCAGATATAACAATTGGCCCCTGAAACCCCAGACATCTTGGCTACCTAGCTATGCAGGCCTTTTCACTAACCTTGAATAATCACAACCCTGCATTTTATGCAACAACTTGGACCCCACTTACTTATTGTGGGGTTTCACTGAATTCAAATACGTAGATCCCAAACAGAGTTTTAATTAAGAATTTAAACATAATTAACTCAACCCCACAAAAGCTAATGTTTTGAAAAACAAAACCTTATATTTAAGTAGTATTAAATAATTATTTGCATTTGTATGGTATTTTACCCTCTTCTAAAAATTTCATCTCATCTCAAATGCAATAGCCATTCAATAAATATTTGTTAAATTAACAAATTCAACAAATTTGTGAGTTAAATGGGCAGATATTTGAAAATAAGGAAACTGACACGAGAGGATAAGTGAGCGGTCTAGTTCAAATAGCCAGATGGGGACAGAGGAGGGGAAGAGAAAGGGAGAAAGGGTCAGATCTCTCGACTTCTAAACTAATGCTTTTGCCCCGACAGGAAGTTCAGAACATGAATGATCAGCTGTTACCTTTACTCTCTCGTGTTCTTTTCCAAGGGACTCATACTCTCCTAAAAGCTACAAGGAAAAACAAAGAATTGCACCACAAAATTAAATATTATAATATCAACGGAGGGACAGTCTGTAAAATAACTGCCCTTACTCTTCAACGATGCCAGTGTCATGAAAGAAAAAGGTTAACACATTGTTTCAGATTAAAGGCAACTAAAGAGATGAGTGAATGGATCCTGGACTGGGGAAAAAGATGACATAAAGGAACAATTTGGATATGGACTGCATCAGTATTAGATTTCTTTATTTGGATAATTTTTCTGTGACTATGGATGTATTTCTCAGGAAACACATACCAAAAGTATACGAGTAAAGGGGCTCAATGTCTACAACTTACTCTCAAATGGTTCAAGAAAAAAAAAAATATATATATATATATATGTATGTGTGTGAAAAAATATATATATGTGACATGATAAAGCAAATATGGCAAAATGTTAACAACTGGTGATCCTAGGATATAGGAGTACGACAGTTCTTGCAAGTTTTCTGTAAATTTCAATTTATTTCAAAACAGAAAGTAAAACAAATAATTTATTTCAGTCAATGCCCTTTAAGTAAGCAGTATTTGAAAAGATTAAAATGTATTTGCATTGTTCTCTTTGGAATTGTTTGCACACTACCTTTTGTTAAGTTAGTTCCACAGAGTAAAGGTACAATCCCCAAAGTCTAATATAATTAGGTAATTTATTTAAAAATACATAAGTGAGACTTCTGGTGAAAGAAGAGAGATTCATCACAGGATTTTCTTTTTATCCAGAGATCCCACTAAGTTAACAATGAAGCAATTAAAGAGAAAACAAAAGAGGTAACAGCAACGAGTGAGAGATTTCAATGAAGATGCAACAAGGCTACAACTTCCAGAGTCTGAATAAAGGATGCTAATGGCAAGTAGGTTGATCTCTTCATAACCCTGAGAGGCTCACAACTTGAACCCCAGGTTCAGTGGTGGGCAGGGTTGAAGCACAAGGCTGACCACAGGAAACTGGTTCAAAGTCCTGGGTTAGAGCCCAGGGCCTTTTCCCATCCCATACAGCAGTGGACTGTTCAGCCAGGCAATAGGGCATAGAAGACATAACTGTGAGAGAAAAATGCAACTTTGGAAACACAAGTATGATAGCAGGGTGGGAGGGGGAGGCAAAGAGATAAAGAGAAAATGACTAAGGAAAAGTCTTCAAAAAAAAACCCACTTGACTCTCCCCTCCCTCACTGCCACCAGAGCCTGGCTGCTAGGTTCCAGACAAGAAACCAGAAGACTTTTCTTTGGGAAAACTGAACAACCCCAGAAAAAAAGACACATTCACACCTGGAGGTTCCCTAACCAAATGCCTGGTGCATCACTTACGACTGCTTGTAAGTGAAGGTACCAGGAAGTAAGTCCCATCTGTGCACACAGAGTCTCCAAATAGCTTTTTACTGCCTCCCTCTTAAATGTGAACCTACCAAAGAACCAACATTTGAAAAAAAAAATTCCATATGAAACAGACTTCAAATCAAAATGAAAGGTTAACTTAGAAGAAATAATGAACCAAAACTAAAGAAAAGTATCAAAAGAAAGCTATTATTGGGACCTCCTTGGTGGTCCAGTGGTAAAGAATCCGCCTTACAATGCAGGGGATGTGGGTTCGATCCCTGGTCAGGGAACTAAGGTCCCACACGCCACGGGGCAACTAAGCCCACATGCCACAACTACTGAGCTCGCGTGCCTCAACTAGAGCCCACATGCCGCAAACTACAGAGCCCACGTGCTCTGGAACCCAAAGCGCCACAACCAGAGAAGAGAAAACCTGCACGCCACAGCTAGAGAGAAGCCCATGCGCCACAACAAATGATCCCACGTGCCTCAACGGAGATCCTGTGTGCCGCAACTAAGACCCAACACAGCCAAAAATAAATAATAAATAAATCTTTAAAAAAAAAAGAAAGCTATTATTAATATCCTCAGAGAAATAACAATGTTATATTCACAAAACAAGAACAGAAAGCTTTGAAAAACTAGCAATCAGAGAATAAAGAGCTCTTAGAAAGTAAAAATGAGAAAAGACATAATTAATACTAAGACTGGAAGATAAAGGACAAAGAGGCCATGATGAACACTAAAACATAAGTAAGTCTTAGAGAATCAACCCATGCAATACAACATCTACTCATAAAGGTTCCAGAGAAAGAGAAGAGAGAGAGGCAGGAAATTAATAGAGAAATAACATCAGCAAGTTTTGTAGAACTAAAAGACATTAATTTCCAGATTGGAAGAACCTATGCCCCAAACACTGTCATGGACTATCAGAATACCAGGAATAAAAAGAAGATGCTAGAAAGCTTCCAGAAGGCTAGTCATGAAAGGCACTGTGTCTGTCAGGAAGCTCTTTCAGGACGCCTGTCCTTGGTACTCAGCCATTATGCTGCAAAGAAGCCCAAATGAGGCCACATGGAAGGAAACATGGAAAGAACTGCAGCCTTAGTTGACAGCCATCATCAAAGGCCCCAGCTTCTGAGTTTCCAGCTAAGGTCCCAGATAATGCTGGGCCGAGATAAGCTGTCCCTGTTAAGCCCAGTCCAAGTTCCTAGACCACCGAGCCCATGAGCAGAATATGTCCAGTTTGGGGGTCATTTGTTTTGCAGCTCTGGTAACTGCAACGACACCCTAGAGGTACTTGCACACATTGGCAGAGGAGATACATACAGGAACGGTCATGGGAGTGCTGCTCATAGCAGCAACAAAAAGAAACTGGAAGCAGGAAAATGGATAAATAAATTGTGGAATACTCACACAATGGAATACTACACAGGGATGAAAACAAGTGAATTAGTGCTGTATGTATCAGCTTGGATAAGTCTTACAAAGGAAAAGAAGTTTCAGAACAGTAAATACAGTATGATAGCATTTATAGTTTTAAGATATGCCAAACAAACAACACTGACTAAGCAACCATACAAACATGATGATACAAAGACAGACATTTACTTCTAAGAAGGCAGAGGTAATCAGAAAAGGTACATGGAGGGCCTCAACGGCATCTACGGTATTTTAATTCTTAAGGTGGGTGGTGGGTCTACATGTATGTGTTATATTATTCTTTATACCTTTGTATATACCAGAAATATTTCACATACAAATGTTTAAATAAAAACTACATGTATCAACACAGCAAATCTTAGAAACAATGTTGAGAGAGAAAAACAGGTGGTAGAAGGATACAGTGCAATACAATTCACATATGGTTTACAAACATACAAAACATTACTATATATTGTTTAAAACAACGTGCATATATAGTAGAAGTAAAAAGAACAGAGTGGGGATAACCAAGAGCACATTTAGCATAGCAGGCACCTCTAGGGTGGGAGGGAGAGGAGTAGAAAAGTGTCTTTCAACCGTATCTACGGATGGCCAGTATATGGGGATTTAATGCATTACTCTATACCTTTCTGTGTGCTTAAAATATTTGACATGATAAATGTGGGAAAAGTCAGTGTTATCCCTGGAAATATTCATGTAATTTCAGCTGAAAACAACATTCTACCTATCCTTTGTGCTTCACTGCTACTCAAATAATGATGGGTTTTTAATTAAAGGCAATGACATCCCAGAAGCAATGAACATACCTAGATCTTAAGTTTCTAAATACCATCTTCCACTTAAAGGAACCAGGGCTCCAGGGAAAAATGACGGACTTAGGGCCGGGGCTAGAAAAGTACAAGATGGGCCTGGAACATCCGGCTGTGGCAGGAAGTCTAGATGTGCTCAAAGAATGACGGGAACCTGTCAAAAGGCCACAGAAGCCAGCTTCACACGTACCCCCTCAGGCCAAAGCTAAGACAAAGCATCAAAATAATAAATAGTAAAAAAGACTACCTCACTGAATAAAATAAGCATCCATGAGTCCACGCTGATAAGCAGAAATAAAGAAGAAAGGAAGACTACTCCCTGCAGTAAAATGTAGAGGGACTCACAGAATTAGAAAAAACACCCTTTGGCAGCCGCCACAGTAATTAGTGGTTTCAGGCAAGACATATCAGGGCACGCTACAGCTAGTGGGTAAAAGTTTGATGAGAAAAAGGTGATTTACAGAGTCTTAAATTACCCTCTCATAAGTTACATGTTCACTGCAGTGGGGGCGGGGCAGGATATAACTTTACAGTGGAGACCCCTGGCAAACCCCACCTTCACCAAGTGACCGGAGTTGACACTCACACAGTTCCCACAGGCTTCCTAACCGGAAGTGCTAAGAGGGGCTCCTGTGCATCACGACAACCCAATCTAACTGCGAAGAAACACACACCCAAACTAAGGACCATTCCATTCCACAATGTGCTGGCCAACGGACTCTCTGTGATGACAGATGCGGTCCCCATGCGCTGCCCAACACCGCAGCCACTACCTACGTGTGACCGCTGAGCACTTGAAATGTGGCCAGTGCAACTGGGGAACTGAACTGTTTGTTTTACTTAACTGTAATCAGTGTAAAGTTAAATAGTCACATGTGGCTAGAGGCTACCATGTTAGACGGCGTAGTTCTATAAAATAATTAGTCTATGATCTTCAAAGAGTTTTAAGGTTATAAAAGACAGAAAAACTGAGGATCTGCTCTAGGTTAAAGAAGATAAAAGAGATGTGACAACTCAATGCAACATGTAGTCCTGGATTGGATCCTGAACAAGGGAAAAAAAGTTTCTTTTGGTATAAGGAATACTTGTGGTATAATTTGCAAAAAATTGAATGGCATGTATAAATTAGATTACTATATTAATGTTAATTTCCTAATTTTGCTATGGTTATATAAAAGACTGCCCTTGTTTTTAAGAAATAGACCTTGAAGTATTTAGAGAGGAAGATGCATTATATCTCTAACTTACTCTAAAAAAGTTTGGAAAAAAAAATTTTTTTTTTTTTTGAAAAAATCTTTAGACTATATGTGGACCGAATGACAAAGCACATATTATAAAATGTTAACTTTCAGAATCTAGGGGAAGGGTATATGAAAATTATTCACACAATTTTTGCAACTTTCTGTAGGTCTGATGTTAAGAAATACAAGTTTTAAAAACCAGGAGCTCATGTACTCACACACACTAAAATTATACTATTAATGTGTATGAATGAGAACAGTAATAACCAAACCATGTAAAGTTCTAAACAAATATGGCACACTGAACGGAGTGTTCATATGCACTCCCTCCTGAAACTTTACTAAAATGACTATAAAGGAATAAAAAACATAGGGCTTGCTGGTATGATATGCCCAAAATGGTACTTTACCTCTGTGATTTTCCTCCTAATAACCCTAGTCTAATCATGAGAAAAATATTAGACAAATCCCAAGGGACATACTGCAAAATACCTGCCCAGTTCTCCTCAAAACTGTCAAGATCATGAAAAACAGGAAAAGTCTGAGAAACTGTCACAGCCAAGAGGAGCCTAGGAAGACATGAAGACCACATGTAATCTGGTCTGCTAGAGGGAGTCCTGGAGCAGAAAAAGAACATTAGGAAAAAAGCAAGGAAATCTGAATAAACTGTGGTGTTTACTTAATAATAATGTATCAATATTGGCTCATTGGGACTTCCCTGGTGGTCCAGTGGGTAAGACTCCCCGCTCCCAATGCAGGGGGCCGGGGTTCGATCCCTGGTCGGGGAACTAGATCCCGCATCCATGCTGCAACCAAGAGTCCACATGCCTTAACTTAGAAGGCTGCATGTGGCAACTAAGACCTGGAGCAGCCAAAATAAACAAACATTAAAAAAAAAAAAAATTGGCTCATTAATTGTGGCCAAGGTATCATACTAATGCAAGATGTTAATAACAGGGGAAATGGTGTGGGGCATATGGGAACACTCCACTATCTCCTCAATTTTTCTGTAATTCTAACTGTTCTAAAAAATAAAGTATTTTTTAAAAAGTAAAGTGTGACTGCAACTATAAAAGTTTTCAGATATGGAAGGCCTCAAAATTTGTCTCTTATGCCTTCTTTTTCTCAGGAGATGTACTCTAGCAAAACAGAGTTAAACCAAGAAAGAAGATATAGAATCCACACAAAAGGACAGATTCAATACAGGAAAGAAGCGAAGACAATTCCCAGGATGATGACAAAGGCAAGTCCTAGAAATCTGTGTATCAGACCTCAAGGGCAATCAGTTCAGACTGAAGCAAAGATACTGGGGAGGCAGGAGGAAAGGAAGTGCTATGCATGTAAAAAAACTAAGCAAGCAGATAAAAAGACAAGGCAATTAATTTAAGTCTAGGAAAAATAAAAATTGTAAGAGAAAGGAAATGCAATCACTGAACACTGCAACTTAGCTCTGAAAAATATTTGCACAGACATAAGAAACACTGAATTCTGATTCATTTATAAATGATAATATATCATATTTAAAGTCTAAGACACCACTAACTAGAAATCATGCTATTTAATATTATTTACTAAAATACTAAGAGGAAAAAGTGCTGCCAATTAAAATATGACACTATAAAGATGAATTCCAATTTCTGAGTTGTTCAAATGTAAAAGAATAAGCTTCTCAGAATCAATTTAATATATCAATCACATTGGAAAGAGGGGGGGAGTGTTTGTTTGGGGAGCAAATGGTATAAGAAAGCTACACTGTGACCTTGCACAGAGGGTAGTCAATATATAATGTCTGAAACTGACAGGGAAAAAAAAAGAGCAATGTAAGTTTGTTACTTAGAAACATGGAGCAAAACTTTAGAAGGAATGGCTAAAAGAGCTGAAAATAATGGCTTCTAGGGTAGAGGACTCCAAGATAGGGAGAGGTGAAGAAGATTGCTGTTTCTCATTTGATATTTGACCATTTAAACCATTTACATGTATTACCTTCATGAAAATAAATTTTAAAAAACAAAGCAGCAAGAATCAAATCTAAAGCTATGAGGAAGAAAATATCAACAGCCGAAATACTTTCAGATTTTACTTAAAAAAAAAAAAAAAAAAACCTAAGCCAGTTTCAATGTTATACAAATCTAAATTTTAAGTGAAATTAAATCAAAGTGAAAAATTTTATCAAGCCTGTTCTAAATCTGGTCCACTGTACCTGCCAGACACACAGATGTTGCTTTAAGATAGCTCAAAGGCTGCCCTGCTAGAAACAGAAAGGTGTGGGAGTGACACCATAGTTCTGAAAGCCCTGACTTCCTGCTTTAAGATAAGACCCAACTAACTCGATCAGAAAAGTATACGTATATTTGCAGCTACAGCAAAGTTACATAAAATGAAAATAAACATGGAAAAAATCATAATAGCTTGTAAGACTACAATATCTGAAATTACTTTTAGCCAACCACGTCACTGAGTTACTTGTCACTTACATCTTGAAACATTTTATTTTCTTGTTTTAGTCTTGCTTCTTTATCATCTGAGAGTTTGTAAGCATTCTCAAATGCCTCTTCTAAATCCTGAAGTCTAGATTTCAGTCGAATGATGGTATTGTCTTTTTCTTTATTACTTGTTCTCATTTCCTCAATTCGTTCCTGCAAAATTTTGGAGGCACTGCTGGCTGCACTGAAGCGTTCTCTAAGATCATTCTACAAAACAAAGACAAGGATAATACATTGTTTTTAATAATAATAAAAAAAATAGATGTCTTAATAGCAGCTAATAATCTGTGGACATTAAATATAAAAGAAAAGTAATAAAACAAAACACATAAATGGAAATGAACAAATTTGATATTCTGTTATATCCTGGGATGGAGACTAGAAAGGATTACCCTATAGAATAATACACAGAAAACCACTGTCTGAGGCATTCTGATTCCAGGACTCACCTGTAGATGACTTTAATGAGGAAAAATAACCATGGCTATTAGGGAAATGATTCCAAAAGCATAGCTGGAATTTGTTGCCCCACATTAATATTTAGAGGGACAAAAAGCATTTCTTACCCTATTCTCTCACTTACAATGAAAATAAAAGAGAAAATTCAAAACATCTGATATGTCAATATTCATTCAACAATCATTAATTGCAAATCCACTAGATGGCAGGCACTAGGGTGCTAGAAATATAAGATTAACAAGAGGACTTCCCTGGTGGCGCAGTGGTTAAGAATCACCTGCCAATGCAGGGGACACGGGTTCAAGCCCTGGCCCGGGAAGATCCCACATGCCACGGAGCAACTAAGCCCGTGCACCACAACTACTGAGCCTGCGCTCTAGAGCCACAACTACTGAATCTGTGTGCCACAACTACTAAAGCCCATGCGCCTAGAACCCATGCTCCACCTCAATGAGAAGCCCACGCACCACAATGAAGAGTAGCCCCTGCTCACCGCAACTAGAGAAAGCCCGTGGGCAGCGAAAGACCCAGCACGGCCAAAAATAAATAAATCAATTAATTAAAAAAAAAAAAAAAAAAAAAAGATCAACAAGAAAGAAAGGTCCCTGACTTCATGAAGTTTATAGTTTAGGAGGAGACAAAGATAACTTAAAAAAACATCAAAACTATCCCGGTTTCAGCACCAAAAAACAACAAAAAACAACAAACAAACAAAAAACCCAAAGACAAAGAAACAATGTCTAGAATATAACTGGCATTTTGCAGCAAAACACTGTTTGTAAAATTATGCACAGAAGAATAAAACTTGGTAATGCATGGGAAAGAAAAGTTATTTAAGAGGAAAAGGTTAAGCATTCCTAGTTATACACCCAAGAAAGCTGAAAATGCATCCACATAAAATCTTGAAAATATAAATGTTCGTAGCACTATCATTCATAATAGCCAAAAAGTGAAAATAACCCAAACATCCATCACCTGATGGATGGATAAACAAAATGTGGTGTATCCATACTACAGAATATTACTCAGCCATAAGAAAGAGCGAAGTCCTGGTCCATGCTACACTATGGATAAACCTTGAAAACCTGATGCTCAGTGAAAGCAGCCAGACACACAAGGTCACATATGGTTTGATTCTATTGACATCAAATACCCAGAATAGGTAAACCCATAGAAGCAGAAGGCAGAGTAGTGGTTGCTCATGGCTGAGAAGAGCATGTATTGGGGGGAGGTGGCTAAGAGGTTTGGGGTTTCTTTCTGAGTGAGAAAATGTTCTAAAATTAATTGTGGTGATAGTCGCACAAATTTGTGAATATACTAAAGGCCACTGAATTGTACACTCTAGAAGGATGAGTTTCATGATATGCAAATTATATCCCAAATAAAAAATAAAATTTTTAGAGGGTAAAAGTTTATAGTATCATATGAAGCCAGCAGCATTCAAAATATAAACGTAACAATAAGACATCCTAAAGGAGAAGACAAGCAACATATAACCAATGTTTTTATAAAACTATTCATTTGTCTCTAAAGTTCAATTAATAAAAAAGCTTACATTTTTAACACTAAGCCACTAGAACAGAAAATAGAGTACTTACTTACCACTTCTCTTTCCAGCAAGTTATTCTTATTTTCAAGTGTTCTCACACGACTAGTAGCTTCATTCAGAGCACTATCTAACTGGCCACATCTAGAAACCATATATTGAAACAAAACAATCAGAGACAAAATCCTTTCTCTTAAAAGTATTATAAAAATCTAACTGATTCTCCAATATGTTACGTAAAACAAATTCTCCAATGTTAGCCAAGACTAAGGATGCCATTTTAGTAAAATATACCCAATGAACCTGATATTATAGTATCCGGAAAAAATTAAAAATGATCTGAAAAGATCCCTAAGAAATATTAGGTGAACAAAGCAAGATATGAGCAGGTATTTGTACATTCACATTCATAGCAGCATAAATTCACAATAGCCAAAAGATGGAAGCAACCTAAGTGTCCACCAAGGGATGAATGGATCTAAACAAAATGCAGTGTGTGTGTGTGTGTGTGTGTGTGTGTGTGTGTGTGTGTGGTGTGTGTACAATGAAGTATTATTCAATGTTAAAAAGGAAAGAAATTCTGACACATGCTACAACATGGAAGAACCTCAAGGACATTATGCTGAGTGAAATAAACCAGACACAAAAGGACAAACACTGTGATTCCATTTATACAAGGTACCCAGAAGCATCAAATTAATAGAGACAAAGTAGAATGATGGTTGCCAGGGGCTGGAGGGAGGGGGTAATGGGGAGTTATTGTTTTATGGGTACAGAATGACAGTTTTGCAAGATAAAAAAAGTTCCGGAAATGGATACTGGTGACAGTTGCACAGCAATGTGAATGCACAATGCCAGTGAACTGTAAACTTAAAAATAGTTAAAATGGTAGATTTTGTTATTTTATCACATTAAAAAATAAAAATTAAATATGCAAGATATAGAAAACTGCATAAAATAACTTGATCTATGAAGAAAATATATATGTATATGCATTACAATTTCTGGAGGGATGCAAAAAATTAAGTCTAGGATGTGAAAATAGAAGATGGGGTAGAAAGACTTCGTATTAAATCCTTCTGTACTATTTCAAATCAGCATGAATGTTATTCTTATAATTAAAGACTTTCTTTGTAAAGTTAATTACCATAGAACCTCAAAATAAGAAAATACATGGAAGAATTTGGTCACCATTTTGAATCAGTGTTCAATGATGTGTTGCGAATAAAAGCTAATACTTATTCGGCACTGACTACACACTCAGTCTATGTTAAGCACTTTGCATTCATCCTCACAATCCTGTGAGTTAGGACTGCCATCATTCCCATTTGACAGATGAGAATACAGAGACAGAGAAGTTAAGTTTCTCCAGAGTCACACTGGGATTCTAAGCCAGGCAGTCTGGCTCCAGAGTCATGCTCCTACCCGCTATGCATTAATGCCTTGCAGAAATGAAATACTGATGAAACTGTTCTTGAAACAAAGATCACTAAATAGTCAAGTGTTGCTGTGTTGTTATTTTTCTGTTGTAATTACCTCACTGATTCCCGTATGCCAGAGATCTCATCCCCCAAGTTGCAATTGTGTGACAATATAAGTGTTAATGGTCCCATCTGCAATAGCAGTGGGATTCCCCAATTTGCAATTCTGAAATCTGAAAAAATTGCTGTGTATACTGACAACATAATATTGGTTTTTGTCTTAGGTAAATCATTTTTCCAGTTCTAAATAACTGCAACTTCCCATTTTGTTTCTACTGTGTTCTGTAACACAGTTTTATATGGTAAGCCAAATCAAGCCCTTTAGGGGTAGTGGTAGGAGAAAATAATGCATTGCTCTTCATTTGCACGCTATCAGTACATTTACTCCACTACCTAGATTGCTGTTGTTACTGTTATAACACGACCACTTATTTAAAACCCTGACTTCCAATTTGCTCCTCCTACATTCTCTCACTGCTCCGTGTGCTCTAGTAGCTTCTAGACATAAAGATGTTTTAATTAGCTCCCCTTCTTTGGCACCCCGTCTTTGACCTAACAAGGTCTACTGGTCGGCTTCTTTCAGACTTCTGTTTTCCAACAGGAAGTACCTGTGGTCATCTGTGCCTTCTTTAAAAACAAAACAAAACAAAAATAAAAACCAACTTCTCCCAGCCTGGTATCTACTCTTTTCTTTTTGTCCTAGAAAACCTAAAACTGGCCTTTTTTCCTGGCTCTTTTCAAAGTACTTCTCTGCCATTGTACCCCCATCGCCACCACCAACAGCAAAATGGAAGCTACAGAAAGGATCAGGATCAAGACAGCATGTTAACTACCACAGCGACCACACGCTAGTACAAAAGCTAGTTTTCCTGGCGTCCCTGGTGGCGCAGCGGTTAAGCATCCACCTGTCAATGCAGGGGACACGGGTTCGAGCCCTGGTCCAGGAAGATCCCACATGCCAGAGAGCAACTAAGCCCGCGCTCCACAACTACTGAGCCTGCGCTCTAGAGCCCGCGAGCCACAACTACTGAGCCCTTGCCACAACTACTGAGCCCATGTGCCTAGAGCCCTTGCTCCACAACAAGAAAAGCCACTGCAATGAGAAGGCTGTGCACCGCAACAAAGACCCAACACAGCCAAAGAGATAAATAGATAAATAAATAAATAAAAGCTAGTTTTCCTAGAATTCTCCAAGTTAAACTGTTAACTGGATCAGATTTCAGTTCCTTCCCAATCTTTTCTCAAGGGGTTTTGTCTTTTTTGCCCTAGAGAAGACTTTGCTGTCACCTAGACACCATCAGTTTTCAATCTGTTTAATTCCATTTGTAAAGTATGTTGCAAGTACGCTGTTATTTTTTAATTTTTTTAATTTTTTTTGGCCGTGCCTCATGGCATGTGGGATCTTAGTTCCTTGACCAAGGATCGAACCCAAGCCACCTGCATGGAAGCATGGAGTCTTAAATTAACCACTGGATAGCCAGGGAAGTCCCTCAGGTATGCTGTTATTAATATTAGTAAAAGCATCAAATTTTGTAAATGATTCTCTCCCTAAAATAAGTGGAAAGCTATCCCTAGTATAAGACCATTCTCCCCTGTGTGTCTATGGTTTTTTTGAATGAGATAACTGTTTCCACAGGTTCAAGAGTGTCTGGGTTAAAGTTATGCATATCTGGGTATGACGAAAGGTTGAGAACTGCCCCAGGACATCAATCATAGCCTTATTAGGGAATCCGTAGAGCATTAACCCTCCCATAAATGACATTCCTTTACATATACAAAATCTGCTCAAGTATCTCAGTATTTCGCCCACACAAAACAAATGTCCTCATCAATTATCAGTGTTTTGTAAGAGGATGGCTCAAATCTTTATTTTTTGGCTGCACCCACGGCTTGCGGGATTTTAGTTCCCCAACCAGGGATTGAACCCGGGCCCTAAGCAGTGAGAGCAAGGAGTCCTAACCACTGGACTGCCAGGGAATTCCCTCAAATCTTTAAAAATAATTACTTAGGCAAACATGTTTCTGTGTGAAAATTTTCAAATCTAAAGCACACGTTTTCAAAGTGTTTTAACATCACAATATATTATACTTTAGGGAAAATAATATATCCAAGTTGGAGAAACACTAACTTTACAGTTAAATTATAAGTCTTAACCTGTCTACAAGAATTTGATTGGTTTTCTTCCAATCTTCAACTGCAGAAATTTCTTTTGCCTCCAGTTTCTGTTTCAAACTATTTATTTCTGATTCATAATAAGCTCGAAGATCTGCTATGTGTCGAGCATGCTTTTCCTTCAGGTTCTGCCTAACCCTGTTGGTGAGAGGAAAAAACATCATTTAGGAAGCATCTCCTCACTATCTCGATAAGAAAAACCAAGAACATAATGATTCTCATACACAAAAATACAGGCTTTTTCCTTTATACACCCACAGAAAATATAATAGATTAATACACAAAACGACTACTAATAAAGCAAAAGAAAAAAAAAGACATTATATTTTAGATGGTCTACCTTATAAACATATTATCTTTTTAATTTTTTATACATTACTGAAGTTCAATAAAAACAATTTCCATAAAAAAAAAACAAACAATTTTCATCATTCAAACAGACATCATAAAAAACCTATTGACATTACAAGCCATTCACTGAAATACATACTTAGACAATATCACAGGATCTTCCAGGGAAGTCAGTGAAATGCATTCTGGGACACCACTGGCTGTACCTGGAAGCTGGGACTGACTGACTGAGGCAAAAGGTACCAGGCCAGTGTTTTCTTCATCTACACTGTTGACTGAGATGTCGTTACTACCAATAGTATATACTGCAGGAAACGTGGAACTGGTCCTACTTTCATTTTGGAACGCATGATTTTTCCAAGAGTCCACTGGAGAAACTTTTGTATTTGAAGGATATTTTGGGAATCCAGATAACTGAGAAGTAACATGACTTGCTTGTGAAAACGAGTCTATGTCAGAGTGACTAGCCATACTAGGTTCTAGAACAGAGTCCGGTGAGAAGGATATTCTGTCATCAAGGGCATTCAAAAAGCCATGTGGCTGAATCCCTGAAATCTGCTGACTTGGCTTCATGTGTAATGTTGGGTCTAGAGTCAGTACCTAGAAATAAGACAGACAACAGTAAGCTCTCGCCCTCTGTACTCAGTTTTTGTTTTTCAAGTGAGTAGGCTTTAGATCTCCTAGGGAAAAGGAAGCTCAAGATGAGAGTTAAGAGTCATGAGGCATCTTTCATTGTCACTCAGCAGAGTGCTGTCAACTTTACCTCCGGT
Source organism: Balaenoptera physalus (assembly GCF_965194825.1). Classification (NCBI taxonomy): domain Eukaryota; kingdom Metazoa; phylum Chordata; class Mammalia; order Artiodactyla; family Balaenopteridae; genus Balaenoptera; species Balaenoptera physalus. Next base: position 90,265,405 of record NC_138897.1, read on the forward strand.
GGATGATTTGGGTTGGAAGCAGAAGGGAGATTCCTCTCAGGTAACTGCTTATTTTCCCTCTGTTTTTTATGATAAATATCCTTCAGTGATGGTAGCTTCATCTCATTACTAGTATTAGACTTAAAGATACGAAACAAAATTATTTAAATATTATCAACGAATCAATGATGAAAAAAGTTTACTTTCCTGATATCAAGATCAGCACCATAAAAAGATTTTTGAAAAATTTAAAATAAACTGAGATGCCAGACTGCCAGATTTGTAATAAGAGTTTGGAAGTCATTACCTATTATGAGGCTCCCTCAGAATGAAAAAATTTTCATACCCTCTAACAATAAATATTACGGGGATAATTTAAACCTAAGATATTTAGCAGCCTAAGAACACTTCCAAAGAATAAAATCCTTGGTAATCTCCTTACTCAAAATAAGAACCAAGTTTTGAGGTAAGAAAAGACTTCATAATGAATGAAGGAATCAGAGCAAGAAAACTTCTGGCCAGATTAATTTCCTGTGACTCAAAGGGACAGGTGTCAAAAGGTGGAGTTCCCCAGCTCTGTAGTTATATTCGTGTTTAAGAGTTGGCAGACAACAAGAAGTGTTAAGAAAGAAGTTACCCAATGAAAATAAGACCCTTTTTAATTAGTAAAATAAGAAGATACGGGGACTTCTCTGGTGGCACAGTGGATAGGACTCCTCACTCCCAATGCAAGGGACCCGGGTTTGACCCCTGGTCGAGGAACTAGATCCCACATGCATGTTGCAACTAAGAGTTTGCATACCACAACTAAGGAGCCCACATGCCGTAACTAAGACCCCATACAACCAAATAAATAAATAAATATTTTTTTAAAAAAAAGAAGAAGAAGATACAATCCTAACTTCTACAGCTGAAATCAGGGCTTCGCTACACTGGAAGTGTTACAAACCTAAACTCCAAATATTAGAATACTGGGCTTAAATTATTTCAACGTGGGACTTATTGTAGGGCATGACAGGGGTACCATTTAACCCTGGGCCTCAAATTTAAACCGTGGACATTCTCTCAAATGAGATTACAGATTCAGCGAGAGATACATTGAAAGCACTGAAAGAACACATTCGTCCTATAGCTTTAAACTTTTAAACTGTCCCATTTCCAGATCCTACATAGACAGACTGCAGAGCACCATGAACTAATGTTTTTTTTAATAAACTCTATAACTAGCTTGTGAAAAAGACAATTAATTATACTTTTTGTGTGTGCATTAAAGGCATTAATTTGTTAAATGTAAACACTTAAAATTTACCACAATTTCTATAATCCTGCTTTGAAATTTTACTTTTTATATACCAACAACCTGGAAGCCTTTTCAAGCACTGAAATCTATGCCAAGCAGCAGCTCTTGGACTATGGCTACAGCCTGAGGAATCCTGCCCTGGGTGAACAGTTGCAACTATTCTATTTAGAGCTCATTGTAATACGAGGTAATATTTTTCACCACCTTTGTTTTTTGGTGTGTCGAGTGGCTTGTGGGATGTTAGTTCCCCGACAAGGGACTGAACCCAGGCCCTCGGTAGTGAGAGCTCAGCGTCCCAACCACTGGACTGCTAGGGAGTTCCCTTTTCACCACTTTTATGATTTCTCTTCTTGTCATATTTTAACATCTCTGAAGTGAGGATGTCTCTTGTAATTAACAGCATCTTACAAATGCCTTTGGTCAAGTAGCAGCTGTGACATAATTGTCACTGCCTGCTCATAAGCAAATAAAAAAGCTTTCAAAATTGGCCAAATAGGTGTCAGCAGCTTGGAAGAAAATCCTAGAGGCTACGCTGGAACCCCTGAGAAGCAGTATTTAAGTGACAGCGAATTAGACATGTTTAGCAACATTCCCCATCTGAGAGTCAAAAGCAGGCCAGTCCTACATAACTACTAAGCCAGGTAAAAACTCAGCACCAAGGCCTTTCATCCTTTTTTAAAGAAATGCCAAGTCACCAACGCTCTTGGTGGCCGGAGGGAAATGGCATGTGGAAAACACAGAAACCAACACTGACTTAAAAAGAAAGGAGTGTGGAGTGTAAGCTCCTGTAGGTAAAGAAGTTTCAACTGATTTACTTCATTTATATTATCCATAAGTATGTACGAGAATTATAGGATAAAAATATATGTTTACGTCTACAAAATATAAATTCTAAGGGATAAGAAAGCATTGTATCCATCTGATTGATGAATTTTTTTTCTTGGTAGAATATGAAACAGGAAGTCTTAAAATTGATGGCAACTTTATATTTTGAGTCAACAAAATATAGTGTTAATTTACTGATGTTGAAGACCAAGAAACACACACAGTGAGCCCTGTAACTGCAAAGCCCACTGCGTCTCCCAGACCCCTCAATCTCACTTCCCCCACCCTTCCTTCTTAGTGTTTATCTGTCTCTGTTTTCCTCCTTTCCTGAAGGACAGAATGCTGGTTCCCACCCTCTCTGGGACTCCGATGTCCAAAAATACACTGGTCCCACGTTGTCCTGTCCGTCTATGCCTGTCACTCGTGTTTACAGCTCTCCTGGTTACTTTAATTGTATCTCTCCTTTCCTCCAACCTATTCTCTCATCTCCTGATCTAAACACAGAAGGGAGATATATACATCGATGTACACATACTGGATATTTTTATTTCTTTGCTCTGAAGTCAACAAAATATTTACATTTCTTGCTCAAAGAAAATCAAAACAGCAAATTAAATTGCTCATAATTATGATACAAACGGATCAGTGGGAGGGTGTAACAGAACAGAAAATCAAAACCACGTCTGGGAACGGGGGAAGAAGTTTATTTGTGTACCTACTGTATTTAAAATAGTGGGCACAAAACCATGTCATTTAATTTCACAAAACACTAACCAGGCATTTTTAATTCCATTTTTAAGTAACGTTCCTACGATCACATAGGCAGTGAATGACAAGAGACCAAATCTGAAAGCAGGCGGATATGATTTAAAGCCCATGCATTTTTCTGTATATCAGAAATTAAAAAATACGAACTTTGTAAATGAAATAGTGTATACAACTGTATAACACAAATACACACGTGCATCGTGGGTTATTAAATTACCTGGCTTGGTGATACATCCGTGGAGGAGGCTGGAACAAACGTCTTCTCTAAAGTCTCAGGCAGAGAGTGATACATGTCCTTCTCCTTCAGTTTCCAGTAAGTCAGTCCTAATGTGAACAAATACACAGAATAGATAAGGGTGAGGAAAAAGAACAAAAATGCTTTCTAGAGTAACTTATTTCTACCTAAAGAAAATTAAACATGGGAAGTATGTGTTCTAGAATAACTTATTTTTACCTAAAGAAAATTAAATACGGGAAGTTTTTGGCTATCTGGATAGAGGAAATTGAATTTGGAAGGGAAAAAATTCACATAAATGCCTTGCCATGTAAGAGTCCTAACTTAATGATCCAAATATTTTAAACTGAACTATCATATTATTAAAAGTCAAGATAAACTCATGCAATTTAAAATATATTTTTTTAAAAGACAATTCCTTTATGCACAGTACAGACTTACATAGAAGCAATCTAAAGAATTCAATAATTCAAATCCTTATTGAGCGTTTACTGTACCAGCTGGGGAGGAGGAGGCGAGAAGAGCAAGCCGTGCACTGTAAGTCAATCATGCAGTACACACAGCATGTCAGAAGGTGGTAAGCACTCTAGTAAAACGTAAAAATCAGTGTAAGGGAATATGCAGTGCGTGGGGAAGGGAGGGCAGGCGCTCTTTTTGAATAGGGTGGTCAAGGATGGCCGTGTTAGCCATATACGAGGGAGCTCCCCCGCAAGGGGCGGGGGAGAACATTCCACACACAGGAAGCAGCCAAAGCAAAAGCCCTAAAATGAGAACTTATCTGGCATATTTGAGCAAACAGCCTCTCCACTGAAGCAGAAAAAGGGAGAGAGCAGCAGACAGCAAGGTCAAAGAGCAGAGCCAGATGTCTCCGGGCCTGCAGGCCTCTGTGAGGACAGACTCCCTCCCGACTGTTACTCTGCGGGAAGTGGACCCGCCGCAGGGCTTGAGCAGGAGTCACAAGATCTGACCTGTCTTTAAAAAGGATCGCATTGGCTACTGTGTGGAGAACAGATGGAAGCTGCAGGGGTGAAAGCAGGGAAGCTGGTTAGGAAGCTCGCGGGAACCCAGGGGACAGGTGATGGGGCTCTGCTAGGGTGAGAGCAGGAAGGTGGCGACAGGTGATCGGATCATGGTAATTTTCACAAGGCAAAGCTAATTCATCCTGAATTGGATGTGGGATTGTGGGAAAAAGGAGTCAGTACGTAAAGCCATTAAAGCTAAAATAAGCTCACCGTGGAGAGTAAAGAATGGCTTACAGACAGTTTGAATTTCTTAATTCATTTTGGAGTATCTGAAAAATGCTGAGATGATTTTTGCAGCTGTTTGAAATAACTGCAAAAGTACTTCTTTCTATCTTTACAGAACTTGTAACACAAAGTAAGGCAAGTAAGGAAGTTACAGCTACCAGAGGCACAAGACAACACATAATACTTTTATAGAAACCACTCTAATATACATGATTATCACCCTATGAGAAATGCACACGTTATTATTTTGAAAAAAACTCTAGAAATATAAGTATCATACCTGCTCCTGAATCAGACATCCAAGAATTTGGACTCTCATCTGGTTTGTTGAGGTAAAAAGCTCGAGAATGTGTAGCAGCAGTGAAATCAGACTACAATTCAAGAAAGAAAACCATTAGTTGCCAGCTAAAAATCATTAGGCACAAACTGCTGATGCAAGGAGTAAGAGCCAGGTGTCAAACCCAGGCGTAGAGAAACTTTCAGAGGTTCACAAAGAAAGCAAGCCTGGTTTTCCCCATGGTTACAAGAATCGCAAAATGATAGGAATTAACAATGAAGGATTTTCTATTCCTGTGTAATTTACAAAAGTTTATTTTGATTCTCTGTGGAGATGAAAGAGGAAACCAGAAGCAGACATTATGAGTTCAGAATGAAAATGTATTTATGGACTTCCCTGGTGGCGCACTGGTTAAGAATCCGCCTGCCAATGCTGGGGACACGGGTTCGAGCCCTGGTACGGGAAGATTCCACATGCCGCGGAACAACTAAGCCCATGTGCCACAACTACTGAGCCTGTGCTCTAGAGCCCGCGAGCCACAACTATGGAGCCCGTGTGCCACAACTACTGAAGCCTGCGCACCTAGGGCCCGTGCTCCGCAACGAGAAGCCACTGTAATGAGAAGCCCGTGCACCGCAACAAAGAGTAGCCCCCGCTCACCACAACTAGAGAAAGCCCGCGCACAGCAACGAAGACCCAACACAACCAAAAATAAATTAATTAATTTTTTTAACAAAAGAAAATGTATTTATAATTTGCCATCAACTTCCAAAAGAAACTTCAAGTGCCTAGAATTAAAGTCATTTAGTATAAAAATTAGTGTAAAAGCCATAACAATTCATTTTTATCATTAAGACTACAATAAATCAACTCTAAAAACTGCATATCAATAATTAATATGAACTTTAAATAGTAGACTACATCTTATATGCAAATAATTGGTTACCAGAAAGGGCTAAAAATGCTTACTTATCCTCAATTCTAATAAAAATTCTAAGCTAAACTCTCCTCACAATATCTCTGGTATTGTCACAAGAAATCTGTTTCCTCAGAGAGATATGTGATTTTCATCGGAATTTTTCTTATCAGTTCCACCAACACCAAACTTTTAATTCCTGTTAAAAAGTATTTAGCTCTACCTGCTTACAAGCACCTGTGAACCCACTGAAAAAGCAAAAGCGCACTAAGCTGATGACATTCTACATACCAAGGAAGGGTTATCCCCTCAGCCTTCTAAGGCACCACTTTAGCCTCCTTTTCATCAAATGTCTCTCCTAAAACGCCTACCTGTTCAAATTTCTGTCGCGCCTCTGTACTTAACAGACCAAGAGAAGCTGACTGCAAAAGACTAAGTGAAAAATCCCAATTAAAATATTTTGACTTTTTCCCGGTTCTTTGGTGTAAAACTTAACGCGCTCAGTCGACACACGCCCCCTTGGCTGGAGGGGGCTCACCTCACACGGCTGCCTGCTGCACTCTTCCGGGCCACCAGGCATCGGCTGAAGAAAACAGGCCCGGCTTTTAAAGAGCAACGAAAGTATGGTGCAAGGAAAGCCCTTCCCAAGAAGCTGGCCTCAGCCTAGCACAGGCTCTTCATCAGTAACAGCCGAGCAGCATCTGAAAAACCGCCATGGAGCCCACACCTGGGGAAATGGTAACAGGCAGTCTGTCCCAGACAAAGGACCAAGGAAACAAAGACTGATTTGAGCTTTGGAAAATCCTTGTGCTAAACAATATCCAATTTCAAGACATGCTTCAAAATAGCTAGGACCCAAAATAAACTACCTTGTATAAAAAGAAAATTGGATCCCAAGAGAATTCTGATCATAAAGATTCCCTGGATTTAGACTGAAAATGGAAAAAAAACAATGGGAGAAGAGAAAGGATGAACTAAAGAAGAAAGTTCCAACTTTTGTGAATCCACAGAATTTGATTCAGAATTATGCAGGTAAGAAGTGCATTTCAGGTGTGGTGTCTTTGATTCAATAACCACCATTACCTGAGAGCCATGTAAAACTTGGACATACCAAAGAAACTTGATTTCCCCTAATGATTTAATAGCAAAAATATCTAATTCACCTTTAAAAAATAGGAAAAATAAAACTTGTCCAGAGATGATCAAAGAAAAGGAAAAATTCAAAGGGAATCATGCCCTCATCACAGCTTTACCCTCTGCGCAACTGACATCCCCAGAGGCAGAACAGGCTACTAGGTAGACCTATCCCCCCAAGGGCATTTCTCAGGCAGTGTCTCTGATCCTTCAGCTGTTTGTCTGATTCTCCACTGAATCAAGGGAGAAAATTAGGCTAGATCATTGGTTCCAAGCTTTACAGCACGTAAGAATCACCTGAGGAGCTTTTAAACCACCTGATCATAGGTCACAACTGCACCAATGAGGACAGGCCGCCTGGGGCTGGCGGCCAGTCATAAGTAGATTTTTAAGGCTCCTCAGGTGACTCCAATGTGCAGCAAATTCTGGAAACCACAGGGCTATATGGAACAAATACCGATCCACAGTCACAAAAGACAGTGAGTCCACCGAGTTACACACCACAAATCCAAAGTTCATCAGAAGTGAAAAAGTCTCCACAAACTGAGTTTCAGTTAAGGTAAAAACAGAAAAAATGAAGCTACTATATATGAAAACATTCTCCATTTCTGCCAACCTATTCCAATGAAAAAAACAACTTTCACCCCAGTCTCCAAATGCTTTTATGCCACCACACCAAATAAGGATATACCATGCTTGATGGCACACAGGTTCAAAAGAACAGAGCTACCAATACAGCACCAGCCCCCAAGGCTTGATGGTTCATGTAGCTTCTTCACCTTCATTTCCCTCCTCAACACAAATCTGAGTAAGTTAAAAAAATGATGATATCAAGAAGCCTAAGTATCATGGGCTGAAGAAAGAAAATTTACTGCAAGAGAAATATTGCCTTATGAAGGCTGAGGGACTGCCTTCTTACGACTTCTACTCTTTTTTTTTTAAATTAATTTATTTTTGGCTGCGTTGGGTCTTTGTTGCTGTGTGCGGACTTTCTCTAGCTGCGGCGAGCAGGGGCTGCTCTTCGTTGCAATGCACGTGCTTCTCATCGCGGGGGCTTCTCTTGTTGCGGAGCACAGGCTCTAGGAGCACAGGCTTTAGTAGTTGTGGCACACGGGCTTAGTTGCTCCGCGGCATGTGGGATCTTCCCAGACCAGGGCTTGAACCCGTGTCCCCTGCATTGGCAGGCGGATTCTTAACCACTGCGCCACCAGGAATGTCCCCATAACTTCTATTCTTTAATAGATCTTTTTCAAAGGAAGATGGAAAGACAATGTTTAGGATGATCAAGACATGGCCAGTTTCTAAAGGAATCAAGTTTGTAGAGAGACTTGACTTTGCGATCTCAATGTATTATACTAAACAATGTTATTCTATGACAATTTAGGCCAAAAGGTCTTTAAAGATGTTTAAAACTTACTCAGTAGCTATAGCTCTTTAACAAAAGCAGCTGCTATATGAGCAAAAGGAATTTAAATGAATGTTTAGAATTTAAACATTCAATCTCTTACAATTTGGATTATAAATTCAGAGTTGTCCAAGCTTCAACTGTTTTTATAATGGCATCTTAAAGCATTCACACACAGAGTACTACTTATTACAACTTAACAGTAGAACAAAATTATCTGAGAGTTTTTTAAAAAACAATATATTACTCTCTGGCTAAATGTAAACATTTGCAGTACAAAGAGAATTAGGACCTTTACAAAATGTTTCATTTTTTTTTAGTAGTACTTTATCCCTCATTAGTTTTGATTTCCGGCCTACTAAAGAACCACTAATTGGAGCATTGTTTCCCATCCTTTGAGACACCAAAAAAGATATGTCAATGGAACAAATTAACAATACAAAACAAAGGGCAAAAAACTTATGTTAATGAACATGTGGTAAACTCAACATAATTATCCTAATTGTCCATAGATGAAGCATGCCAGAGACAAGTGACTTATCACCTACTTTCTCAATTGGTGATTTCTTGGTTTGCTCATTTCCTTGCACAGATTTTGAACACCCCTCTTCTTTATGTGCTCTCTTTGGTTGGTTCTGCTTCAGCTTTTGAGCCCATGATGTTATAGATTTACTATTTAAAAAGAAAAAAACAAAACACCTCTCTTTAAATGCTGTCCTTCACAAATAAAACTAAACACTAGTAGATACTATGTCAGTGGAAAATGCTTTGAGTTGTTTTTCTAATAGCAGAGAGAGGATGGATTTTTATTGATTCACATAAATTTCTTTTTACAATATCTTATTATTAAAGGCAAAATGAAGAAAAAGACTGACTAGCAGTGATTAACAATACTTATAGCCTGTAGCCATGGAACAGAACAAAAACCACTATAGTGGCCCCTTCAAGTACTCAGTACATCTCTACAGTGAAAGCATACTTTTTTAGATGGACTTATACTTATGGGTACCCAAGATTTGTGTTGCCACAGCAAAATACCTTACACTGGATGACATATTTCAGAGACATAAAACGGAACATAATTTTAAGTGATTATTTGCTTTACAAACATTCAGCCAAAGTTTCTTTTACCAAAAGTTTCTTTTACCTGGGTCAATCAAAATGTCATTTAACTTACAAAATCTCTTCTTATAAACAAAAAACATAAAACTGAGTATGCTTGTATATAATTTTTTGTTTCAAATTATATGAACATGTGCGACAAAATTCCACTGTTGATGCAGTCCTATACTCTAATTTTCAGCAAGTCGATAGTGACTAGAAAATATAAAAGGTATTTTTCTGGCAAGGCCTCTCACCTTAAGAGTTTTAGTAGTCTTATAACATTGTAAATGGGAAGACAGATGTCGTTAGCATATAGTGTGCTTTGTTAATTTCAGTTTTCAACAGGGAGTAAATAAAACAATTTGATAAAACTGATAGACATTCAAACACATCTCATTCCAACTAAAAGGAGCTGTATTTACTAAACATGTTTAGCTTATTATAAATGTAATAAACAAGTCAAACTCCCTTCAAATGATGGAGAAATTCTACTTACTTATCTGTTTTTCCACTGTATACTTCCAAAATCTTATTTTCACCAAGAAAACTGTGTTCAAATTCACCAGGAAAAATGGGAGTATCTTCCTTTAAAGATGCACAAAACTCTTCATTTGTATGTATATAAAGACTCTGGTTTTTCACACCATCTACAAGTGACTCCGTTTGCACCACCGGTGCTCCAAACTGTCCTTTAGAAACCTCTGCGTGCTCCATGAACTCTTGAGCGTCCTTAGATTTGTAGGTATTTAGTTCTGAGACACAAAAGGTACCATACCCACTGCTCACTGAGCTACTATCCACATTGCAGTCTGGTTGTGACATGGATGTTTCTTGCTGCATTTCAGGTTCTTTAGACTTGGGATAACTGATAACAGATTCATTTCTCTCACTGTTTTCAGAAAAAAAACCCATTTGACTTTCTGAAGATATTTGTCTGCTTAAAGAACTTCTATCACAGGACGCCCAGGAAGCATTATTGGTCTGTAACTTGACTAAATTTTTTATCTCCTTCTGTATACGCTGAAAATAAAAAGTTACAGATTTGGCTAAGGATGTATATTAACGTCACATTTTTATAAATGTCTTAAAATATTGTGTTTAAAAATAAGAGATATTACCCTAAAGATGACACATGTGCATTATTATATTTAGCTTATAAACAAAACTGATATAAAGAACTAATTGGGACCTTTGAGATGGCCCACACTCTGGCATTTCTCCCAGGGCCACTCTCACCTTTTGAGACAGACCGAGTTCTATATATGGAATGCGTACCTCTAAATAAATACATCTACTTCTTACCTATCACTTTGTCTCTCACTGAATCCTTCCTGGGATGAGACACAAAGAACCTGAGCTTCAGAAAGTCCTGACACCAGGAACTCAGGCCCCCACCCAGGTGGAGGATGGAATTCTGCTGCTGACCCTCCTGACTTCAACCAAGTAAAGCCTGGACTCTGTGGGCCTTTGTCCCAATTCTACGCTGAGCTCTCCTCTGCTTAAGCCCCCTCACGATTATGCATATACCCTTAGTTTAAAACTTCCCCAGTTTTGCAGTTTGGGGAGACACTGCTTTGGGAAAAGATCCCCGGTGTTCTCCTTATTTGCTGCAAGTAATGAATCCTTCCTTCTCCCAAAAAAAAAGGAAAAAAAAAAAAATTAACTAATTGGTTCTTCTGCAAATCTTACAATATAAAACAAGAATCAATATAAAGAACTTACTTGAATTTGGTTGTGGAACTGTTCCTGCTGGGCAACTATCTGCTCTTGGCATTGTTTTTCCACCAAATTGAATAGTTGTAACCACCTGGTCTAGTAAATTATAAAATATTTTAGTTAAACATAAATTTTTAAGCTAATATTTCACAGAAATATTCCTCCAGTGGGAAAGAGCCTTTTTTAAAAATGTATTTTTAATGTAAAAATCATAAGCTAAATTAATTATAAAACTAAATTTAATGCAAAAGTACACAGACATAGGCTTGGGCACCCCTTTCTTATGTTACCTGTGGTCTGGGTAAATTTGAGGGTCTGAGTAAATCTCCTTTTTCAAATGGCATCTTAATTTGATGTCATCTGCTACCATTTCTGATTAATCAAGAACTGCTGCTAGTTGTACTTTACATTTGTCTTAAGTCCCTCTTCCTTTCCTCATAACACCTAATGGTTTTCTTAAACACTAACCTGGACCCAGAAAAAGAATCCCGCATCTTAAAACAACAAATAGTTTAGTATTAGGAGAATGTGATCCCTAATTTAGTTGTTCTTCAAGTTAAAAAACCTTTTTTAGAGTCAGATATTAAAGTTCTTTAAAGCACTGCAGCTGAAAAAGAATGAAAAAATGACTCTGAAAACCTATGGAAGCGACCTATAATTCCCTCCACGGCCACTTTTAGGTCCTGATCCACCCTGACCCCCACGAGTAGTAGCTAAGTGCTCTTATAACTAGACTAGTCCAAAACACGGGAGGAGAGGGGGCACGGACTTCTCCAGAGGCTGACTTCAATCTAAAGGCTGGTCTACTTTCAGTAACAGAGCGTATGTAATAACATACAATGTCAACAAGTAGCTACCACAACTGGCTTCCCTGTTTAAAACCTTTCGGTGTCTTTCCACTCCGGTCATTCCCTACAGGGCCCTGCGTGATCTGGCTCATCTACACCTCCCAGCATCATCTCAAGTCTCTCTGTCCCTTTCTCGACACACACCAGCCTCGCTGGCCCCCTTCTGTTCTCTGGACATGCCAAAACTGTCTTCCGCCTCAAAAGTCTCGCACTTGCTGCACCCTCTACCTGGAAAGCTCTCTCCGCAGCTCTCAACGTGGCTGGCTTCTTCCCTCGCTGCGATTTCAGCTCAATTATCATCTTCTCTCAAAGAGTTTCCCAGACCATCCTCAGAGTCACTCTCTCTCTTTCTTGGCACCCTGTTTAGTTCCTTTGGAGCGTTTACCACAGTCGGAAAGTATCTCACTTGTTCTCCTGGTTAACCTGTCTGTCTCCCACCCCTGCGCCCACCCCATCTCCAGCACCTAGGACACAAGGCCCAGAGTGGACACTCAGATACACAGTCTAAACGAGTGTATAACAATGGATACTGCTAGCTGCACTTTTCTTGGTATTATAGACTACACAATCCAGGGACCCTTCAGGTTCACGGTGAAAGCCACTTATATAAAAGAATTAAGTTGAAACCTGTATAACGGTATTAAGGTAAAGGGGAGAAAACCTCAAGACTGGAAAAGAAAGCCTCAAAATGAAATACAATGGTACTGATAGGAAGCGTGAATTCTAAATCAACTGACTTCAGGACGAGGTGGACTAGATCAAATCAAGTCCCTTACCTTCTCAACTTACAATGTGAGGTATCTTATATTAGTCAAAACATAAAAGAAATCAGCAGGCAACAGTTTCCTTATTCAATTATACCCCTATACCTTTAGGGGTTATTTTTATCCTAATAAAGTTATTACTCACATAAAACTAAATTATGATAGAATAACAATTTACTTAACAAAAAATGGCTTCATAGTATGTGAGACACTTGAGATTAATCACATCCTTATCATCATTTTCTTATTTAGGATACAAATGAATAGAGTTCATTCAGGCCATAAATTAGTGGAGACTTTGTTTTTCCAAGTCAGATTTTATTGTTAATGTTTTAATTTTAAGTAAGTTAATTTAAGAATATTATTAATACTGTGAATAACATTATACACTTAATTATTAAGAAGGGCTATTATTCATTTCCAACTAAACCTATGTACACTACCCGCATCTTACGTGCCGGAGGGCACGGGCGCCTGGATTCCCCCTGAGCGCAGGTGCCTGGCGCTATTAGCCTGAACGGGGCTGCTGCCGTCCGCTGCTCTAGTCTGGCCTGGGAAACGTCCTATGGGCTTTTCTCAGGCCAGACTTCCACATCTCCACCAACAACCTGGGTGGTCCTGAACAAGTAAATTTAACTTCTTTATGCCTCAGTTTCCTAATTTATAAAAGGGGAACAGCAACACCTCATAGGTGGCTGAGAGGACTACATTTTAGATTTAAATGTGATGCATGTAAAGCAGTGATCTCAATGGGGGAACTATATTTTGAAAATCTGTGAGGTCATTCATGGTTGTCACAAGGATCGCGGGAGCACCACCAGCATTTAGTGGGCAGGATCCAGGGATACAAATCACAGGATAGTCCCCGACAATAAAGAACTGTCCTGTGTCCATTTTATATTATAAAAATGATACATATTTTGCATAGTTTTCAAATCACTCAATTGTCCAGGAATGCAACTACCAAGATGTTTCAGAACGTGCTCAGAAATGAGTCACCATTTCAAACAATCATGTCACCAGTTGCGGTGCTGGATCATCAGTGCAAGGCAGATGTATCAGTCTGTGTTGATAGCTGCCGCGTTCAAGGTGAGTCTACACAGAGGTGAACACCAGACTGCTGCTACATTATGTTGTCTAATGCGGATATGTCTGAGTATTTATAAATTTACATATTATCTTATTGTAAGTAATATTATTCCTCTTTTATAGCACAGTTAGGACATTACATTGATTTTTTTTTTTTAAAGCAGATACAGGCAGGTTATATTATCTGTGAATTTCATTTCAGGACAATATAAGTTGATATTATTTTGAAAACTGTTATAAAAAGAGGGCTTTGGGTCCAATAAGGTTGAGTGCCGCTAACAAAGTATCTAGTATACTGCCTGGCAAATACTCAATAATTATCACGTAACTATTACTATTATATACATAATCAGTAGTGCTAAATTGTTAAAATGCTAAAATAATTTAGTTAATGATGTGCTTTTAAATTTTTCTTACAATCATAGAAATATTAGCAAGTACTTAAGAATGTATAAAAGTATTTCTATGGAAATGTCTTAAAAGATTCTTTCCTGATCTAATAAAAATACATAACCTTCCCAAGTTTAAGCAGTGATAAACTTAAGAATCCCAGAAGAGAGGTTTTATAAAGGAATTCTAAAGAATCAGGTCATCCCCAGATCTCTTCCAGAGCTCTGTGGAGGTTTAGTTCTTTACTGTAATAATGTAGATTAGTTTCTTATAAGTGGTAGAAATCAGACAAATGTTACTATTCCAAAAGAAAGGTGTAAACATGAAATTCAGGGAAGAGTCAGGAATAAGACTTGCGCAATCATTACCCTCCCATTCTGTCTAAATCATTACCCTAAAGCATCAGAGACTTTTATTTTCATAGGCTATGAAAACACACAAAACAAATTCAAGAAATTTTACTGAAATGGCCAAAAAAGTATTTCATATTCCGTCAAAGTCAGAAATAGCTTAAGAAGCTCTTCAGTGAATAATCAATTATATGCTTACATTATAAAAATTAAGTAGTCAGTTAATACTCAACAGAATAAAAATCATCTGTTAGATCACAGGAGAAGAAAGGGCAGAAAGAAAAAAACCGGTTCAAATATTAAAAGGTGTAAGTAGCTGGTTGGTATTCTGGCTTGTAATCATCTGTGTCTTAAATTCACAAATATATTCTGATTCTGATTTAAAATGTTGATTTCAAAGACTAAAAGTAACAATTTCTACTTAAAAATGAATTTGCCAGAAGTCAAGCCACATTGAGGCAATGCCTCATTTTTTTTTTTTAAAGCGTATCAATTCAGGTATTATAAGCTAATGAGTAAGTATACTAGGGGAAGGATTTCATAAAACATTCCATTATTATTTACATCATTTTACAATGGCATTTTATAGGTCTTTTGCATTAGTACATACTGATTGTTATATGGAAAAAAAAGGTATCAAAAATTAAAACCCAGTTTTCTTTTAAGTTTGCCATAATAGTCATTTTTATAATTCCAATGATTATGGATAATGAATATAAGTAATTACACTTAGGGGTGGCTGCTGCTGAATTCTTAAACCAGATAATCTTTCATTCCATTTATTCTACATAGTTTTAAAACTATGATTAACATTTATAACAAAATCTACTGCTCTCTAAAGAATTTAATAATAATGTTTTACACATTTCTACAAAGCGTTACCAACTCTAGCCTTGGAAAAGTCTATCTTGGGCATTATTCCATGACACAAAACTTATTTGTAAGTATTCTTTTAACTGTTAAATTTTTATATCACAATTTAACCTATGGACAAAATAAAGAACCACTTGACCGGAACAACCAATATAAGTCAATGTAGCACAGCTAAATGCGATAAGGTATTAAACAGAAACCTTACTTTATAATTAGAAATATTTCAAAGTGGATTTAGGTTTTACAAAATGATGACAATTCTGTATAAGTTACTTAAAAGATCAGAATTAGTAACAATATCAATAATTTTGGAATTCTCATTTTTATGAACAAAGACAATATTTTAGTTCACATTTAAAGTATAAATTAGAATGTCTAATCACTTATATTTTGTTAAAATGTACCTTTGATCATTTTTCACATTTGTTCTATATTGTTCCCTAATTAATATCCTTGACCACTTTATTCTAGCAATAACTTAAGTATCATGCTCTTTAGGATATAAATTTCTATAATTTAGAGTTTAGTAGAGGCATATTTATAAATAGAATTATTTTTTTAATTCCAGAAATAAAACAAAACTAGATACCTCACAGTTTTTCCAAAGTTCCGAATCAGTCTTTCCACTGTTTTGTAGCTCTTGCATTAAAGAGGTTAGGACTTCAACTGTACCTTGAATTACAGATGGTCTGGTCTTCCCTGAGAAAGAGGATACCCCATTTGTACTAAGGTGGGGACTACTTCTGTTGAAACATAAATAATTCAAATGGTTTTCTTCATTCTACCAAAGTGTTGAATAATTCAGCAGTTCAAGATTTAGCAGAGCAGTACAAAACTACTGATATTTAATCCTTCTTAATGGCACCTCATTTGCTGAAAATCTGATCACAAGTTTGTCCATGAAAGGAAAATAGCAGTGAAAAGACAGACAGCACTTAATTGTATTTTTAAGAACACAACAGAAAAACCTTCTTCAGAAGTGAGAGAACACTCCGGAGTACAGCAGAAAATAAAAGTTTCTGCTAAACAATAAGAAAAATTCTAAGCTACTCCGATCTAAATTACTCCAGAGGATTATCTCACCCCGCTTTAAGAACAGCCCTTTACTGCTATGGAGACTCTTTCTCCATTGCCCAGAATTACAGTCAGGTCTTATTAACTGGAGCCCCCTAATTTGGTGTGATAAGGTGATGCTTATCTTTGCACTGTCTTTGAATAAAAGTAGTGCCAACCAAATTAGCAGCAAATATTCAGGACTTATTTAGCCTATTCAGTGCGTAAAATAGCACTGATTCTTTCCAGGAGGACTGCTTTTCCAAATCTGAGATGAGTTTATTTCAGATTTGTTTTATAAAAACACAAGGCATAATTAGGGACATTAAAATTTAACTTCTAACCATTGAAAGGTCACTTTATTTATTGATACTCTGCTTTGTTTCACAATTTGCAAAAAAGAGGACACTAATGAAAATAACAGTAAAATAATAAAGAGGATCAGAGAAAATACTCATAAAAATTCAAGGGAAAGAACATAATATGTTGTCCATTAAGTGTTAAATATACAATTATAGTTGTGTAATAATCAAGTTTAAATTTGGCCAATTTAACTGCCAGTCACAATGAAAAGGGAGACGGTTCAGTTACATAATTTTCATTAGAAAGGCACATTTAAGTTCCTCCAAGTAAATCAAACACTATGTTCTAAAAGGGGTTTCTTCTAGAAGTGGGTTTCAAAGGGGCTGCCAAATGATACAGGAAACAAAAAGCGTGGCCAACTTTCAGGAAGTGGGTATAGATTACGATGGCAAACATTTCTGGACCATATCCCAAGCTTTTTTTTTTTCCCTTTCCTCCCTATTTTAATTTATGCTTTCTCCTCTTCTTTTATGTATTCTTGTAAGCTGCCTTGAATTCCTCCTGAGGCCAAAGAATGAACAAATTTTTTAATGAATTAATTTATTTAAAATACACAATTTCTTCCAAGACTTATTACTGTGTGTAAATTTGCTCCTTTACCAGTAGGCCCCAGACTGCTGTGCTTTTGTTTTATTGTACCTGCTTTTTATAGGTGATCTCCTCTCCAGTGGTCCCTGCCTCTTTGCTGTTTTTAACCTACTGTAATTTAGAAACCAAATAATCAACTTGCCAGACTATGTACAAAATGAGAGTAAACAGGCCCTGATTAAAAACAAACCAAACATGGGATAGTTTAAAAAGAAAATGCATAAAATGCATTGTTTGATAGCATCTACTTTGTCAACTCAGAGCCTGTTTTTTTGCTTACTTCCTAGTATTCAACTTTAATTGCTACTTTCCAGATTGGTGAGGTATTTCTGCAATATGAAACATTATTTGTCCTCTTAACTTCAAAATGGAGAAACAATATTTAGACAACTAAATTTTAAAGATATACCTGTAATTTACCGAAAACAAAAAAAGTGTAAAGAAAACTCCAACTAGCAAAACAAATTCTTTTTCACAATGTTCCCCATGCAAAAGTACATCTCTGGGAGAAATGAAAAACATGAAAGGATTGAAACTATTCTTAACCCAAACAACTGTCCTTGAACAGTTCCTGATCATAGTTTTGGGGTTTTTTAAATGCAAATCAGTAACTATGACACTATTTGGATAAACTGGCAAACTATGCAAATAAAGTTATTCTGATTTGTCATTACATTAAAAAAAAAATCTATCCCATTCTTACCTATTAGTACTTAAGTTCAGTCCAAGAGAATGGGGAGAATTTTTTATATCAGATTCTACGGAAGATGAAGCTTTTTGTAAGGGTTTCCCCAAGTCAAAATCTTCCATAGCGTACAGATATTGTTACACTCTCTCACTGGAAAATGGCTCTTGCACTGTTTGAAGAAACTGAATCTGAGTCATCTTCAGATGCTTCATCGTCTAAAGGCATTTTCAGTTGCTGACATTCAGACTGTGAAATGTCTGAAGGTCCCAGGAGAGTCTGAAAATGAATGAGGAACAAAAACTATTATAAAAAGCCATTAAACCTAGCAACTGTCTTTTCAAGACTTTGGAAACCTTGATCCTTTTATACAAATCTACATTAAGGATAGCAACATTATTCATAATAGCCAAAATTCAGAAACAACCCAAATGTCCAACTGATGAATGGATAAATAAATGTTGTGTATCTGTATAATGGAATATTTTTCATAGAAAAGAATAAAGTACTGATTTATGCTACAATGTGGATAAACATTTAAAACACTATGCCAAAGGGAATTCCCTGGCAGTCCAGTGGTTAGGGCTCAGAGCTTTCACTGCCGTGGGCCCAGGTTCACTCCCTATTCCGGGAACTAAGACCCCGCAAGCTGCATGTGGTGTGGCCAAAAAAAAAAAAAAAAAAAAAATTATGCTAAGTAAAAGAAGGTCAATAAAAGACTTCGTATTGTAGGATTCCATTTATACGAAGTATCTAGAGTAGGCAAATCTATAGAGACAGAAAACAGATTAACAGTTGCCAGGAGCTGGGAGAAGGAGAGAACGGGAGTGACCAAAATGGGTATGGGGTGTCTTTTTGGGGAGATGAAAACTTCTAGAATTACACAGTGGTGATGGTTGCACAACTCTGTGAATATACTAAAAATCACTGAACTGTACACTTTAAAAGAGTAGATTTTATAGTATATAAATTATATCTCAATAAAAAATCTACAAATCTTCTGATTTGCAGAAGTAGTATTATCTTTTCAGGTAATATTTCACAATTTTATGTGCTTAATAATCAAGGTTCCAGACACAATTCTACAGTGTAACAATTGGAATACTTATTGATACGTGCCTTGTTCATTCCTTTAATAAATTCTACCAAGTATCCATACTTGTTGATTTATACAGTGAATAGATGAATGGGAACTACTTGGTATCTATATTGAATCTGGTACTGAAAACAGCCAATTAAACTGTTAACAGTGGTTGTTTCCCCACTGGCTGGAAGGTGGGAGTGGAAGGAGTGCACTATATACTGTACACGTAGAGTACTTTTGTACTCTGTGCATGCTATCACTTCTTAAAAAATAAACTATTTGCCAGGTCCACTAAAACTTAACTGAAGCTAGATGTACAGAGGTAAATTGGCTATAACAAGTCAAACAGCATGCCTCCTTCTTAAGGAATTCATGTCCTTAAAAAAAAGCCAGGAGTAAGTGGGTGGGGGAGGGGGAAGAATACAGAAAACATATGCTGCTTACAAGAGGGAAACTTCAGGGGGTGCAATAGAGGAAAATTACCTATTATTCTGGTTCCTCTAGGTTCCCACTTTCTAGGGCCTGGTTTTACAAAGCACAACCTTGAGAGCATCAGCTCACAAAGGAACCATTTCCTTCAGGGACAGGTGTGAAGGCCAAGGGTAACCGGACCTAACTAAACAGATTTCTCCCCAGTGACTCAGCCCATCACCAACGACAAATGGGGTATTGAAAAAGTCAGGGGCTGCACCTTCCATCTGGCAACGAAAATACCTGGATTCAAATCACCTTGCTCTTCCAGCAGGAAAACACAAGCTCTCCAGGGACGCGGATCGGCCTGCAACCCCATCTATAATTTCCCCCGTTGAGTTAATCCGGATGCAGTAGATCCAGATGCATCTTGAAATGCGATGCTTTCCCAGCAGAGCGTGAGGGTGGGGAGGAATGGGTGGGAGAGTGGGGGATGAATTAAAAAAAAAAAAAAAGATATACAATGCAAAATTTTAAGAACCTGATGGAGAATGGGTATAAGAACAGAGATTTTATATCTCCCATCAACAAAATTTGACGCTTTTGATGGCCCCAGCTCCTAGCAGAAAAAGGGAGTTAGGGGGTAGAGGAACGACTGATGGGGGGTCTGCTGAGAATATAAAAGTTAACCAGGCGTTTTGCTTTGGTGGGAGCCTGAGAGGGGGAAAGAAGGCATGATTTCAGGTTTTGAGGCCAGATCCTGACGTTCTCGCGCTCACAGCCAGACCGCAGCTGCTGGCGGCGGCTCTCGGGTTAAAGTACGAAGGCGAGGAGAACCCACGCAGTTGCCTAAATTGTAGGCACCAGGGAGGCTGGAGTTAAAACCACCGGTCCAACAACTACAATCGTGATTCTCAAAGTAAGCCCAGGAAGCTGGTCAAAAAAAAAGAGAGAGAGAAATCCCTCAAGCCCCCCGCCCCTCGGGAAGAGGCGCTCAGCGATTGGGCCTCGCGGGTGTCACTCAAGGTCAGAGTCTAGAAAAGGTGCACTGCCGCAAGCAAAGCCCCCACACGGCCGCGGGCTCCGCTGAGGTTGCGTTGTGTGAGTGTCGTTTTCCCCCGCCCTAACACATCAGCACACTCAGGGGACCGCTGACTTGGTGTCTTCGAGTCGCGTCCCCTGTCTCCCGCGACCGGCAGCTCCCCGCAGGCCGGCAGCTCCCTGCAGGCTGGCGGCCGCTTACCTGGCCGCCGTTCCCACTGCCGATGTCAGTGTCGGGCGAGCGCTTCTCGCGACCGTTAAACTCGAGGGAGCGTGCGCGCGCCCGGCGTCTTGGTTGCGATTGGCTGCTCGGAAGGGGGCGGAGACGGCCGAGCCGCGGCGCGCGCGCGTCCACTTCCCCCGTCCCGCCCCCAGCTCTCACCAAAGGGGGAGGTCCGACGCCCGCGGAAGGGGTGGGGCAGGGGAGGGGGCGGGGCTGCAGTCAAGTCCTCTCGTCTGATTGGCTCTCTGGGAACCTACTGCAGCTACGCGGGAAAGAAGCCTCAGCTTCCCGCATGCGCAGTTAGTAAGACGGGTCTCGGGTTTGTGAGGGGGGGCTGCGGCAGGAGTACGGCGCGTGCGCAGGCGCGGCGGTGCGTTTGCGTTCCCGCTCCTGCGGCCATTCCGGTTCACCCAGAATGTTGGGGGCGGGAGCCCAGTCCTGAGGTCAGGTAAGCGTCTGCGCAGAAGCCCGACACCCACACGGTTGCCCACGATTGTTAGGGGCTCCGGAGAGAGGACTGGGAGCTGGGACCCGTGAATTTCCCCGTTTGCGACCCTGAGTCGCGCAGCCCATTGACCTGAGGCCCCGCTGGCGGTGAGGTGAAGCCGGCCCGGACACCCGAGCTAAGTTTACCCTGGACCGGGTTTACCCTAGGCTGGTGGGGGTCGGCACTGGGGCTCTTCAGGGACTTGGGTGGGGGCGGGCGAGGAGGACCCACCCTTGTGGAGAAAACAGTTCCACCGAGGCCCGAGGACAGATGGAACGATGCTCGTTGACTTGTTCGGCGGAGCCTTAGGGAGCTGTTAGCACGCAGCTGGGCCTGTTTTAGGCGTCGTGGGTGTTTTCCTCTTGCCCAGCCTTTCGAAGGACCACAGAGAACCCTCCCCGTGGGCCCCTAGCCCATCTCACACGCACTGGTCAGTCCGCCTTTCTCAGACGAAAGGTTCTTACCCTTTAAGGTACTTCGGGCTCTTAGATTTTCCCCCGAGTGTCCAGAGCCCACGATAAAGGACTTCGCCAGCCTTGTCCGTAGGTGTGCCGGAGAAGCCAGGACGGAACAGATGTTATTTGCCCTTGGAATAACAAATCTGCCAAGAGGCATTCCATCTGATCTGAGCCTCCTAAGAATACCTGACAATTTTGTCTCAACAGTAGAAACTCAGTCTCTCCAAAACCCCATCCATGTATGGGAGAGTTCAAGCTTAAGTAAATCGAACCCTCCTCCCAGTTGTGTTAATCCACCCATCGGTACTGTGCTTGTGTTAAGAGCCAACCAAAATCAAATCATTTTTAAGCACACGGCTCTGTTTTCAGCAACCATGTTTCTTTCAAGTCCACCAAAAAACAAAAACAAAACAAAAAGCAGTTTTACCACTAATTTCAGTTGGTTGCAAAATCTGTTACTTGAGATCCTCACACTAGAATGGGAAAGTGGATTCCCGAGACGGCTCCAGGCAAAGGGAGGTGTGTTTCCTTGCAAGAAAAATGTTAACCCCAAAACCGAGTACTGGAGATTAGTTCCCAACCATGCAAGAGGCAGGAGATCATTGCTTTTTGCTACAAAATCTGATGGACTTTGTTTAGTTTGAGTGTGTTTTTGTTTTTGGCAGTGTCATTTTTAGGTAACTTTCAAAAAAATCTATTAATGTTTTAATAAGCCAACATGTTCAGAAGCTAGTATTCTAATTAACCGAGTTATCTTGTTAACCAACTGATACAAAATATTTTGGTAAGGTTATTCACACCTTATTTCTTAATTTAAGTTAAGCTCTTTGGTAGCGTCTTAATTTTTACAAATTCAGAGTGGAAACTGCTTTTGACTAATTGGTCTAGAGAGAAGCTTTATAAAAACAGAGAGGAGGTTTTTAAAGTCCATAGAAATTATTTCTGAATATAGAAAACAGAAGTAGAAGGTGTCAGAAATTCAAGTATATATTAAGTGTAAGAACTATTCATCTTAATTTAACCCCCCTCCCTCCTCATACTGGAGATTTTGCATTATTTGTATACAAGCTTACACCACTATTTTATGCCCTAATAAGGGTGCACAGCAAAGGAAACCATAAACAAGACTTTAAAGACAACCCTCAGAATGGGAGAAAATATTTGCAAATGAAACAACAGACAAAGGATTAATCTCCAAAATATACAAACAGCTCATGGAGCTCAATATCAAAAAAAACTATGTGATTTTATTATAACATCTTTGTATTGCTCAAGTATTCCTCTTTTGCCATGATGATGTCAAATTGACGCTTTTGAGTGGAGATCTTTCACTCTGATTGGGATAAGATTAGGCTGTTCAGTAATAGCAGCCGCTAATGGCTTGAGGCGTTTAATGTTTGTTAACCAGGGTGTTACTCTGTGTCATTTATTTTTATATACAAAACAGCTTGTCATTGGCAGGGGTTGGAGGAGGGACGTCCCCCACAGCAAAAATGAGGAACTCTAAAACTTTATAGTTTAACCATTGAAGAAGAAAAGGAATAATCAGGTGTACATTTAAACGTGACTTTTTTCATCTTTTCTGTCCTTCATGATTTTTTTTTGCTATATCAGATAATTCCTAAAGATCTCTATGTTTAAACAAGGACTTGCTGTGATGAAGGTAGTTTTTATCTTTCAATTTGAACCTTCTGGGAAGTCACGCTATATTCTTGGCATCATAATTATCTCTTTGGCACCTGATTTCATAGACCACAATTATGACCTCACCAAACAGCATATCTTCGGTTACTTCATGGTTTCCAAGTATTTCTTAAATTGGACCATGCCAAGTAAAATTGTTTGCAGGTCATTTTCTAGATACCTTTTCACTGAGCTTCTAAAACAAAAGTCCATGAAATAATCCGTTTGCAGATTGGGCTTGTGGTGTGTTAGCCAGAGGTTCCTGAGCTTTGTAATTTAGGGATCCTAAGCGCTTTACATTTGTGGCGACGTGTACGATTTTTTTCTCTCCCTCGATGGTATTAACCTCTGTTTCACAGATGTGGAAACGTGGCCCGAGTTGCACAGTGAGTAAATCATGGAGGCAAGGCATTGACACAGGTCACGCTGACTACAAAGCAGTATGGCCTTTCAGGGACAAAAAAGTGAGAGGAGGAGTCAAGGAGAGAACGCTGAGGAAAATGAGCTAACGCTTTTTAAGGAGCTGGGGGAAGAACAAATCTGGAGATGTTATGAAAGGTAAAGAAACAAGCAGCAGGAAGGACAATTTAGTTTAAAAAAGTGGACTACCTAATGTTCTTCCAAAACAAGTCTTCCTGAAATATTCCATACAGTATACATCCCTTCTTTCCTTTATTTGTATGAAATATTCACTACGATAACATATTTGAACGTGCTTTGAAAACCTAAGTCCTAAACAAATACAAAGCATCATTGATGGTAACAGAGTCTTTGAGACTTTTAGAGGAAAATGTGGAGTGCAGTTATTGCTGCTTTTTTAATGTGTTTGTGTTATTTTAATAGTGTAGTTGATAAGTTATAAAGTTCCTGTTAGGTGCCATAAATAGAAGAAAATCACAGTGGTGCACCCAAATAGGACAGGTGTAATTGTGGATTTGAAGTTCTCTGTTTAAAAAAAAAACTGAACGGGATGTTGGTATGGTATGAATTGAAAGCTTTTCTTTTTATCTACTTCTTTAGTGTCTCTTGAGCTGTGCAGCAGTAAGCCTATTATTAAATTTAGACCAAACTCAGAGTAGTTTCCTTTCCCTCTTGTCCTCCCAAATCAAGGATAGCAGCTCTGTTGTCCTTTCCTGCTCAGTCCATTGTGATTTTCTTATTTGAGAAATAATTCTCTGGAAACACTTACTGTGGCTGAAAGGTGCTCTGTCTTTAGTGTAGAGCCCCCAGCCTAGGAAATGACAGGGTCTATTTCAAGCCTGAGCCAAAGTTCCCAGGGGTTCTGTCTGGGGAGGTGTTACAGCCCTCATAAGGATTTCAGGCAACTAGAACAGGAGGATGAGCTAGAGATGTGAAAAGGAGAGAGAGGCTGCTTTATCTTCACTCCCATTCGGCAGGGAGCGCCAAAACACACTTTTGAAACATAGATTATTATTAAGCATTTCACAGAAAACCATCCTCTCATTTAGCTTCTGGTGCCATCAGCTGGCCATTTTGTCTTTTTAAAGCTCACTGTGTTTGGTCCTTCACCATTGATTAGGTCATTGTTTTTGAGACCTATTTTATCTCCTTATTCGGGAGGGGGAAGCAAGACCATGGCTAAGCAGGTAATCAGCACTCCTGAATTCTGGTCTCAACTTTTGAAACATTATAAACATAAGAAACAATAGCTCTTAAAAGTGTCTGTCCTAGCAGTTGGAAGAACTTGCTAATTCCTGTGTCCTTTGCTTCTCAAACTTCAATGTGCCTCTGAATCACTTGAAGATCTTATTAAAACACAGGTTCTCTGGGACTTCCCTGGCGGTCCAGTGGTTAGGACTCTGCGCTTTCACTGCTGCGGGCCCGGGTTCGATCCCTGGTTGGGGAACTGAGATCCAGCAAGCCGTGCGGCACAGCCAAAAAAAACCCAAAAAAAACACACAGGTTCTCATTTAGAAGGTCCTGAGATTCTTCATTCCTAACAAGCTCCCAGATGGTGCTGTTGCTGTTGCCCCGTGGACCACACTCTGATAGCAGGATTCTAGAGCTACCTCGTCCACTACAGTAGCCACGAGCACATGTGGCTAGTCCAGACTGACATGTGCTGTAAGCGTGGCCACACTTCAGATTTTGCAGACCTCATATAAAAAGAAAATCTAAATAAATTTTTTTATTGATTATATGTTGAAGTAATAATATTTGGGATATATTGGATTAAATAAAGTATATTGAAATTTACTTCATCAGTTGCTTTTTACTATTTTTAACGTGACTATAAGAAAATTTAGAATTTCACATGTGGCTTGCACTATATTTCTATTGGACAGTGCTGTTCTAGAACATTAATGCAGGGGACTTCCCTAGCGGTCCAGTGGTTGAGACTTCACCTTCCAATGCAGGGGATGCGGGTTCAATCCCAGGTCGGGGAGCTAAGATCCCACATGCCTCCCACTAAAAAAACAAAACATAAAACGAGCAATATTGTAACAAATTCAATAAAGACTTAAAGAAAAAGGCAGCTTTAAAAAAAAAATTAATGTGGGCTTCCCTGGTGGCACTGTGGTTGAGAATCTGCCTGCCAATGCAGGAGACACGGGTTCGAGCCCTGGTCTGGAAAGATCCCACATGCTGCGGAGCAACTAGGCCCGTGAGCCACAATTACTGAGCCTGCGCATCTGGAGCCTGTGCTCCGCCACAAGAGAGGCCGCGATAGTGAGAGGCCCGCGCACCGCAATGAAGAGTGGCCCCCGCTTGCCACGACTAGAGAAAGCCCTCGCACAGAAACGAAGACCCAACACAGCCATAAGTAAATAAATAAAATTTTTTAAAAAAATTAATGTCATAGAAGCAACGTTTTTGATGTTCTTTTTTCAGATGACCCAGTTTCTCAATCCCCTTGTGACCATTTCACCTGTTCTTTTCGCTCAATACGATACTCATTTGTCTTCTCTTCCTCTCCCGCCTGTTCTCTCCTTTACACCTTCTCCATCTCCAGCATTGCCATCGTGATCATGGGGCTTTCATGCAGCAGTCAGACGATCTTAAGAGCCAGGACTGCGGGCAGCAACCACCTCACCTGGGAGCTGGTTAGAAATGCAGAGTCTTAGGCACCACCCCAGACCTAATGAGCCGTATCCTATTTAACAGGATCCCTAGGGAATTTGTGCATGAAAGTTCGAGCCGTGAGAGCTTTAACAGTCTTCTTTCCTAAAGCACCCCATTTCAGCGAATCGCCGCATCTGTTCTTTCGGTTAGTTTGGATGACATTTCTGCAAGGTTGATAACACCATGAAAGTTGTGGCTAAGAGAAACTAGTACTCTACCTTTCTAAAAAATACTTAAACAGTGAATTTTAGGCGAATGGTATCCAGAGGTGGGTCCAGAGTTGAGATCCTGTGTCTTCCAGATTCAAATATCCTCTCTCTGTCTCAGAGACACGAAGGGAGAAGCATCCCCTTACCGCTCTCCAGGGCATTTCGGCTGTTGGTGAAACAAGCCTCACCTCACTGCATCTTGTTTAAATATGTGATTGTTTGCTCTGGTCACAGGCCACGTTCCAGAGCTGAGCATGCCACCCATGAGCTAGGTGTCAGTCTTGGTTTGGGCTGATTGTGGAAGCCAGAGGAGGAACTGTGAACCAGGTGGATCCAGTCAGGAAGAAAGGCGCCTAATAGGATGCAGCTTCCAAGTCCCAATAACCAGCCTTCCGGTGACTTGGGAGCACAGTGAAGTCTGAGAACCACTGCTCTGTGGCATGTCATCCATTCCGGGCTCTGGCATGTATCTTACTTACGGATGTCTTAATTTCTCTTTTATGCTACAGGCTCACTGGACTCATCGAGGCCCATGCACGGCACATAGTAGATGTTGAAAATATTCATTGAACAAATTAACATTGCCTGTTTTAAAGGCGTCAGCCCTGTTATCTCTTAACTTGACCAAGTGAGAGAGAGCGTGGCTTTAACCTAAATTGCAGTCAGCTGTTTAGTGCAGACGCCATCCTCCAAGGAAGAGCAGAGCCGAGGGGAGTTGGGGTGGAGAGCCAGCCGGGCCTGACGCGCACACTCACGGGAGGGAATCAGGGCGCGCTGTCGTGACTGCTGGTTTCCCCTTACGCACACCGCTTGTTACCATTTTTCTTTTTCTGTTTTTTTAATGTCACGATGAGCTCTAATTTGAGCTGCTTTTATTGTTCCCCAAAGACTTTGGGTTGCTCTGTGGGCATCACAAAAACTGAAATCCAATCCGTATTCTTCTCTGGGCTTTGGGGAAGTGGAACCATGGGTGTGTTTGTCATTTTTAGCCACCATTGGAGTAGAGCCAGAGCTCCAGGAGATACTAAAAGTATTTGGAATCGTCCTTTTGGCTGTTGGAATTAGCTGTTAAACAAAGCAGCCAGTAACTGAACACTGGGGACCTTCTCGAACTCCAGTTGGGTGGGAGACCTTCCTGTGTGTGTGTCAGCTCTGAACTAGGACAGAAAGGTAGATTTGAAACACAGTGGGCTGGTGACAAAGCAGCTGAGAAAAGCGCCGTCCTCTCCGCCCTTTGTCTGGGAGTTTCACCCCGTCTCAGACCTGCTTCCTTTCTTTGTCGCTGCACTATATTCCACTGCCATCCTGCCTGGTCAGATTTACTAACGGAAGAGAAGCCCCAAGAGAGGTACTGGGCTCCTGTTCCAGGAACTGGGCTCCTGTTCCAGGAACCTAATCCAGGGACTAGACACTGTCTGATACACAAAGGAATTCTGTTCTGTGGATTGAAAGCAGAAATAAGGGGAGGGAAATTTTGGACATCAACTTAGTCTCATTCATTTAATCATTATGGGGGAGTGGATTCTTTGTTGTGGAGATTTCAGAGAATGTGCCTGGGTTTATCTTTATCTTTTCCTGAGGATACTTCTGACATATTTCACACACAGTAAACAGAAGCAGCTTTTAAAGCACCACCTTCACTGGCATACTCTGTTTCAAAATATCTCCCTTGGTAGCCACGGAGCACAGTGGGAACCAACACCACCTCAATTATCATCCACCGGGACTGACAGAACCTGCTCCGAACATGCTGAACGTCGTACTTTTCACAAAGAAGATACGTCAGTCATAGGATTGAAAACTAGCATTGGCCTAAAGCTTGAAGAGTATATTTCATTATATTTATTTTCCATAGAAAGAGTAGAGAGAGAGATGAAGAATACTGTATTCATTCTAAAAATGACCAGTGTCATCTGTACTGATAACTGAGAAAGGCACTTGGATTTCAAATAACAGAAAATGCACATATTTACAAGGAAGCAATGCCTGCTAGCATGTTTCTGCATTAAGCTTATCTAGAGATCAGCGTTGGGCCCAGTGGATGTTAGCTGTCAGAACTGCTGGTGGGTGAAAAGTAAATGAGCCAAGAGAAACCTAGTGAAATAATTTGGTGGATGGTACGTTACTTTTGGCTGAGGAAGTTGCCTTAGGTAAACTCTAGTTCCTACCTGTGTTAGAGACCAGTTGCCATGAGCTAGAATTTACAAGGTTTCAAGTGGTAAAAGAAGCTGTTCAGAGCCTCACAGGAAGCAGTTGTTAAAAAGAGCAATATCTGTTTTTAGTGCCTGCATAATCTTCTATCAAGAAGTATTATGCGAGTGGCACATTCGTAGTTCCCCAAATCTGCCTGGGTGACAGGGATTTTTTTTTTTTTTAATTCATTTTTGGCTGTGTTGGGTCTTCATTGCTGCGCGCAGGCTTTCTCTAGTTGTGGTGAGCGGAGGCTACTCTTCATTGCAGTGCACGGGCTTCTCATTGCAGTGGCTTCTCATTGCAGAGCACGGGCTCTACGCGCGCAGGCTTCAGTAGTTGTGGCACACAGGCTCAGTAGTTGTGGCTCGTGGGCTCTAGAGCGCAGGCTCAGTAGTTGTGGCGCACAGGCTTAGTTGCTCCGCGGCATGTGGGATCTTCCCAGACCAGGGCTCGAACCCATGTCCCCTGCATTGGCAGGCGAATTCCCAACCACTGTGGCACCAGGAAAGCCCTGGTGACAGGGATTTTGCTAAAAACCAGTCTCATGCCTTCAGAGGTATCAGCAAAGCCCTTTCCAGAATACTGTTTTCTCTGATTTTACTCTAAGCCTGCGTGGGATGCATGGAGAGGGCTTATTCCCCCCATTTTCCAGATGAGAAAATGGGCGAAGGTTGTGACTCCCCCGCCCCGACCCCATTTACATGGAGAATACATAGATCTCTGAAAAGAGGAGATACCTTTCAGATCCTCTGCCCTCCTCCCCTCGAAAAAAAGCAAAGGCCTGTGGGATTCACCATACCCTCATGGCTATTATTCTCTATACTATTCATTTGTCAACTAAGACATTTCAGCCTTAGGCTAGTCTCGAGTAGTTACTGAAATCTCTTGTTCAGCACCTCTCGCTTTCTTCTTGAATATCTTCTCCGACTAGACTGTGAGCTCCATGAAGATAGCGTCTTGCTCTCTTTGACCTCACGTCACACCCTATAACTCACCTCATACTTTGAACCTAACAGGCACCTTAATAAAAATCAGTTGACTTGGTGGTTCTAAGGATGAGTACCGGTTGGATCATGTGATTGGCAGTGCTTCTGAGGGAACAGATGTTCCTATTCAAATCCATGAAACTGGAAACATGAAAAAACAACAATCATGACATTGATTGATAGTGATATTTACTGTGTCAGACTGTTTAAGCTCAAGCTATAAAATAGACTATCACGTACTCTCGTCTTTCCATTTTGATTTCAAAGGTTCTCACACACTTAAATAATGTCCCTTGACTCAGATCCTAATTCTTGTGTGATGTACTATGTAATATTTCCTTATCAAATTACAGCCCTGTTCTTTTGAATTTTACACTCAAAGCCTCCCCTTCCTGAGAAAACAACACTTCTGGGTGCTTTGAAGACATTTTTGGTCTGTTACAAGAAAATATTTATCAGTTGGCAAGGCATGTACTGCTGAGAACACGGTAGACAATGCAGGGCCGGAGAGAGGTGTGCATCGCCGAGTATCCTGTCTGCACTAATTTCCTAAATCCCCTGCCTGCCAGATGGGTGGTCATCGTTTGAACTGGTTCATAAAAGGTGATTTTAGAACCTGCAGTAGAATCTTGAGCGCAAACAAGGCTGAAGGGCTGTCCGTTCTGTCTTATTCAGGTCCTGAGCTGGCAGAGCCACGCGCTATGAGCACCTCAGGTCTGTTCCGTTTTCCTATCCCGCTGACCAGAGTGTGCATGGTGCCCTGGGGACTCCGGCTCTGCGAGAAGGCGGAACTCTTATCCCCTGGAACAGCGGTCACTCCAGTCCAGGCGGCAGGCAAGAAGGACCACCCTGCTCTGCTCTCCCTGGATGAGAGTGAACTTGAAGAGCAGTTTGTAAAAGGACATGGGCCAGGGGGCCAGGCAACCAACAAAACAAGCAACTGCGTGGTGCTGAGGCACGTCCCCTCAGGCATTGTCGTCAAGGTAGAGGAAGGAGGCCGTGGGGGTCCCCTGATTTCCCCTGAGTGAAAACTTGTTCTCACCATGACCCCGGCAGTAGAGGGACTGCAGGTCTCGTGCCCGGTCCCGAGCGTTCCTCCCAGGCAGAACCTCCTGCATGGCGTCAGGAGCCTCCTTCCAGGATCCTTTGCAGTTGCGCTCTTGCTGCAGCTGTCCTTGAACTTGGCAGGCCACGGTTCTTGTCGAGCCACTGGGCTGCAGGGTGGCTGCAGAAAGCTCTGTGGCACTGCCGTGGGCTCCGGCCCGCAAGCAGCACGCGGGCCCTGGCTGTCCACCGGTGGGCTCAGCCCTTAGCCGCCTGGCTGATCGCTCAGATGGTCGCATTCTCCATGTCCCTCCGTCCCCTCTTTGGTAAATGTCAAGTGACACCTACCCTTCTGGAGAACGACTGAGTGAGATAACGTTGGCAACCCGATTTCAGCCCTCAGAGGAAAAACGCCGGGCACAGCTGCCTGTAGGAGTCTTCCTTCTGAATATAAAAAACCAACCTCTGATCAGAATATCGCCAGCTGTCAATACATTCTGAGCCTCTAGGAAACGGTGCAGAGCTTTTCTCCCGTTTCCTGGTTTGGTACTGACAGTGCATTCCGTATCCCCAGAGCCCTGAAGGCAGCACGAGCCTTGAGGCACAGCAGAGAGCAGAGGCAGGTTTTCGCACACCAGCGGTACCTTTCGCAAGTACTTATATATCACGTGAGCTTGTGGCCGGCCCTGTTCTGAGCCACTTCACATTCGAGTTAACTCTTAATCGTCACAAGCCTACACTCATGATGTGGAATCTGAGGCACAAGGAGGCTCCTGCACCTGCAGGAGAGTCAGCCCAGACCGAACCCAAAGTCTGTTCCTAACAGCTGTTCTTCACTGCCACGTTTTTGAGCCAAGAGCGTATTAGTGAAAATCTCAATCATTTTTCTTTTCCTCCTTGAAAAAAGTGACATTCATGAGCAACAAATAAAATTCTGAAACCTATTTTATATAGCTTACTCCAAATTTGCTTTTGGTACCATTCTTTCATCCCAATTTCACAGAATTTCTTTTATCAAATAGCTTTGCAAGGCACTCACCAGTGATAACGGAGATATTACGTAATGAATATTATGGCTGACTAATAATAAAGAGGCTACTTTCCTTCTTCAGAGAGAAGTTTACATTTATAAATGGGGCACACAAAGGGCTTGCTTAGACATACTGGTTGATGTTTTCAAAATTATTTGGGAACGTTAAGTTATTTGAAGGCTATTGTTACTTCTAAACAAAACAACACTCCTAATATGGGAATAGTCACAGTGAAAGCCACATAATACAGCTGGGGTGTGGGAGTGGGCGGGGGCCAAGCAGAGGCGGGAAAGGGTATGGCCTTCGTCCTGTCACTGACCTACTGGGACTCCTGACAAGTGGCTTTCCCTCTGCGGGCCTGACCCCTCTATAAAGGGACTAGGTTGAATTTAATGATTCCTGAGGTCCTGCCCAGAACACACTGGCTTTCACATTATGAAATATTATCTCTTACAGTGCCACCAGACTAGATCCGTCGATCAAAACAGAAAGCTAGCTCGGAGAATCCTGCAAGAGAAAGTGGATGTTTTCTACAACGGTGAAAACAGTCCTGTTTACAAAGAAAAACGAGAGGCAGAGAAGAGAAAGCAAGAAAGGAAAAAAAGAGCAAAGGAGACCCTAGAGAAAAAGAAACTCCTGAAAGAACAATGGGAATCAAGTAAAAATGTGCCCAGAGAAAGGACTGCAGATTCTGACTGAAAGAACCTGCCAGATGGGACTTCCCTGGTGGTGCAGTGGTTAAGAATCCGCCTGCCGATGCAGGGGACACGGGTTCGAGCCCTGGTCTGGGAGGATCCCACATGCCGCAGAGCAGCTAAGTCCGTGCGCCACAACTACTGAGCCTGCGCTCTAGAGCCGGCGAGCCACAACTACTGAGCCTGCGTGCCACAACTACTGAAGCCTGCACACCTAGAGCCTGTGCTCTGCAACAAGAGAAGCCACCGCAATGAGAAGACTGCGCACTGCAACGAAGAGTAGCCCCCGCTCGCTGCAACTAGAGAAAGCCCACGCGCAGCAACAAAGACCCAACGCAGCCGAAAATAAATTAATTAATTTTAAAAAAAGAACCTGCCGGATGCCTCCAGGGACGGCGTGAGCTCCACCACCAGCGCAGCTGTGACGGGCTCCAGAGACAGCAGAGTTTCTAAACAGCAGACAAACTGTAGTGAATAGCAATGCACACTTTGAGAATAAAACTGTAAAAAGAAACACGAGGAAGTCATTACTGTAGAAGGTCAAGGGCACTTTTTGGGGGAGGAAAGGCTGTGATTGTGACACTGGGCTTGGAGGGGCTTCTGGGTGGCTGACAGAGTTCTATTTCTTGACCTGGACAGTAGTTAGAAGTATGTCACCTTTTAAGCTTCACATTTGCGTGGCTGTATCTTGTTTTGTTATCAGAAGTTAGAAATGAAAGTTTTTTTTTTTTCCGGCTGCACCACGAGGCTTGTGGGAACTTAGTTCCCCGACCAGGGACTGAACCTGGGCCCCGGCAGTGAGAGCGCAGAGTCCTAACCACTGGACCGCCAGGGAATTCCCGAATGAAAATATTTTCTGAAAAAAAGCATTAACGTTAATAATGGAAAACTATAGAATTGAGTCAAACAATAGCATTTAGTGCCTCTTTGTCATCTGCTGGAAGGTCATTGTTCAGTGATACATAGATGTCATTAAGAGAACAAAAGAAAACAAGATGGCGAAAGATTTACAAGTTAGTAAGTTACTTGCCCATTTACCCCATTAGCTTAACAGACTGTATGTTGACAAGTAACCTCTGATGTGGAAGTACACATGTCATTCTCTGTATGCTGATTTACAAGTAGTAGGTTTATAAAAGATGCGGTTTCAGAAACTTGGGTTTGTGAATTTGCTTGATACCATCCTTCAAGCTGGATCTGACCTTACAAATTGTTTGGGGGTTTCTTAGGCATGGTTTGTTAGAACACATCTGGAAGTTTATGCATAAAACTAGTAGGGAAACAAACCGTGAGGTGAGAAGGCCACTGTCAGACACAGGGTCTGCCTCATCAGTGAAGACCAGACTGCATGCATCCAAATAAAGTTACCTGTAAAGAAGCCAGGTAAGGTCTTCTCACCTCAGAGTAGCCTGGTTTGGAAGTTTAGCTCTACGCAAGGCTCTTGACCTCTGGTCGCAGTGTGCAGTGTGCCCTTCCCAGTTCCAACCTCCTTTTAGAAGGGAGCCAAGTGAAGTATCTGGCATGGTACACTGAAGACCATAATAGTGGAAGGGAATTTTGGGAGCTTCAGACAAGAGGGACAGAAGCTTTCATTTCTGTCTCCCTTCTTGAACCTTTTTGAATTTCCTGTCACGTCCACGAAGGAGATGCAGACAAGCTGACTGCCTAGTACCCATTCCTCCGGCCTTTAGAGCTGTCATGGCTGGGACCTGGCCTCATGCCTGTGCAACTGACCACGTCCCTCCTTTTGTCTTACTCTACCCCTCACCACGGTAAATCCTCATTACATCGGGATCAGTGCCTAAGGAATATACTAAGGATGACCTCAAAGTCCCTTTGGAAGGCACTGTTGGGGACCACCCCATGAATTCTCAACACATCCGAGGCAACCCAGTTTTCCCAGCACCAGAGCAGGTAGTTCTTCCAGTGAGAACAGGATGAAGTAGCTAGCTTGAGTTTAAACGCTCACAGGATAAGTTCCTAAAAACAGAATGGCCTAACTTGGGGGAGCACAGAAAGGGTGAAATCAGTAACATCGCCTCTGCACTTGTTTTCCTTCCTGGCACACCCTTAACATCTGCTGCAGTTAAGATGCGTCCGTAACGCAGCTTCACCTGATCCCTGCCTTCTGACTTAACCGACACATCCTGTCCCTGACCTGTTGTGCTACTGATACCGTCACGCAAAATGTTTCTGGACCAGGTGGGAAAATGCCCTTTGACAGGTCCCTCCCCACTCCCGCTGAGGAGCTGTTCTTTAAAATACCGCCAAGAATTCGCGGAACCCACGTCTTAATACAGGCTGTTAGTGAAAATAAGCTTTATTACATCGAGTAATAAATACAAAGATGCGAACAGTTCCATTTTCTTCCAGATGTTTGGGTCAACTTACAGGAAAGCAGAACTGAAATCTACATACAGTCTCAGAAAAAATTTCGGGGATCCTTGTTAGGTTTGGTTTGGGAGGTTGCTCTTTCTTCTGTATGTATAACTTGTGCATTTTTAAAATCGACTTCAAAGCACTAATAGTCATGCAAATGCTTAAGCAAAAAAGAATTTACGTTAAGCAGAATCTATAGTGTATGGGAAACGAGGGGACCAGCTACTAGTTAAGTGTGCTGTCAAGTCGGCACTACACAAAAAACCCTTCAAGTTGTATCAGCTTATGAAAAGGAACAAAGAACAGTCCGGGTAACATAAATGTATTCAAAAGAGGAGAGCGAGACACTGGTATCTTGGAGACAAACTAGTTTGCAGTAAGATAGGTAATTTGTACGTGCATCTTTTGAATCAATGCTTTAAAAAACAACAACGAACACCTGGGTAGTTCCTAACTATTTAAAATGTAACTCCCAATCAACTGCAAAATCTTTCCTCAATCTTACAGACTGTAGATTCGGAGCCTAGTGAACCATGGGAGGGGCAGGGGGAGGAGAAACCAAACTGTTACCATTTTGAAAACAAAAGTTTCATCTGAGCAGGGGAGATGAACTGTAACTTATTCTCTCCGAAGAAGATGGAAAACCGTCCAGGCTCACAAGGCAGCTAGGACCTGGCATTCCGTTCCGTTTCAGCCAAGCACTCCCGCACCAATCCTCGAGCGTGGATAATGCCTGGAAGAGAAGCAGAGGCGGGCGTCAGCCAGCAGCACCCATTCCGGAAGAGGAGGAGGGTCCTTCCAAACCAGCCGCGAAACCCTCGGACTGGAGGAGAGGAGGAGGGTCCTTCCAAACCAGCCGCGAAACCCTCAGACTGGAGGAGAGGAGGAGGGTCCTTCCAAACCAGCCGCGAAACCCTCAGACTGGAGGAGAGGAGGAGGGTCCTTCCAAACCAGCCGCGAAACCCTCAGACTGGAGGAGAGGAGGAGGGTCCTTCCAAACCAGCCGCGAAACCCTCGGACTGGAGAAGAGGGGGAGGGTCCTTCCAAACCAGCCGCGAAACCCTCGGACTGGAGAAGAGGGGGAGGGTCCTTCCAAACCAGCCGCGAAACCCTCGGACTGTAGGAAACTTGGGACCTGCATCCAACAACCCAAACCCCATCCCACCCCTCAAAGCCAACACCCCTCTTCACGTCTCCCTAAAAGTTTCTTCCCATGCTCAAGGTGACAACCAGCAAGCTCCCTTTTCATGACGTTACTCTCCATATGAACCATGTTACCATCCAGATGACAGGAGTAAGTGTGTCCCCACCCAAGTTCTTTAAGCAGGGACCCGCTTTGGAGATTCCACGCCTTCAAACCATTATTTTTCCTGAATTCTAGAAAGGGCTTGACAGTGTCAGGCAGCCTGCCTGGTTTGGGTGCGAGACGAATGCTCACTCAGGCCACCTTGGTCCACTGCTTTGTCCTTCCCCCCCAGGGGACGGGTGCCATCTTCTGCACTATTATT
Organism: Balaenoptera physalus; assembly: GCF_965194825.1. Taxonomy (NCBI): domain Eukaryota; kingdom Metazoa; phylum Chordata; class Mammalia; order Artiodactyla; family Balaenopteridae; genus Balaenoptera; species Balaenoptera physalus. The sequence goes on from NC_138897.1 coordinate 90,301,830, forward strand.
CTCCCCTCATCTTTTATCTCTATAGTTTGGGAGTTATCTATTGCTTGTTTGGGTTTTTTTTTTTCTTTTTTTGGCTTTACTGAACTTCATGAAATATTGATTTCATTTTAATAGGCACCAAGAATCTACTCCTTCCAAGAGCTGACCCCCCAGAGGGCACTGGGAATGACACCCCAAGTCACTCAGGTGTCCCCACCTCACAAATCTTACCCCCCAGAGCTTCTGAAGACTTTCTGGAAAGGGCTGTGTAGCCGCTGTCGTAGCTACTCCACTCTGCCATTGTACTGTGACAGCAGCCGCAGACATTAATAAGCAATGGGTGTGGCCATGTTCCAACAAGTCTTTACTTACAACACAGAAGTCTGAATTTCACATAATTTTCACGTCACAAAATCTTATTTTTTTCACCATTAAAAACCGCAAAAAACATTCTTGGCGCTTGACTCCCTTGCGCCCTATGACCCTTCTTACTTTCTATGATGTAAACTCGGCCACCTTACTGGTCAGGGTGACTGTGGGACCAGCTGCTCACCCAGGATATGCCCTGAAGTGGTCACCAGGTGTATCCATGTGTTGACCTGAACTGCCGGCTTTGTTGGGAGGCTGCAGATCGCCTGTCAGAAAGACTGCGGGGTCCAGCATCTTCCCAGGCATTTGCAAACAGGTAACCGGCACTCCCATTACCAGGACTGTGGGCAGAGCGATGCCCACCTGACCCCCAGGACTGGACTGGGGTTAAGCTCCTCCTCTCCCCCGAGCCCTCTTCCGTTCCAGCCTCTAACTGCCAGCCCCCCTCCCCACACCTGTGCCTGTTATTCCCCGATCCAGCTCTGCAATCGGTCAGTCTCTTCACAAAGGTGTCATGAACCGGCCCACTGCTCTGGGTGGGAGCCTGTCCTCAGCCGGCCTCGCCCATCACTGGAGCCGTGGCCTCAACTGCAGCCCCCCTGTCACGCCCCAGATTTATAGCCACAGGACATTCCCCTCTTGATTTTCTCCAAATTTACTTCTCTAACCTTAAAAAAAAAAAAAAAACCTCCTAAAATTAAATTCACACATAAGCCACCGTGCTCTGAACTGCCACCTTCTAAAATAGAAATCTTTTTCTCCTCTCCACGCCGCTTTCACTTCATGAAGCAGCAAAAACCAATCTATTTCTCTGCCTTCTGAAGTCAGCTGGCCAGTCACCTCTTCACGTGAGTCATTTCTTCCTGTGGCACCATCCTCCCGCCCTCCCTCCCTCTTCAATCAGGAAAGAACTTCAAAGCGTTCTCACTCTCCCGCCCCAGACTAGGACGGACCACACGCCCCCCTGGGCCCCACTCCTAAGAGGACAGCAGAGGGCAATGCAGGCCCCCTTGGCCTCGTGTCACTGGCCTCACCCAAGTTGGGAGCCTACCTGATTGGGCCGCCCAGGGCTCCTAGGACCAGTGTCGGCCAACGGGGGCAGAGCGGGCGTGAGGCAGAGCTGCGGGATCTGGGTACAAAGACTTTTTTTTTTTTTTTTTGGCCGCACCACGAGGCTTGCAGGATCTTAGTTCCCCGACCAGGGATCGAACCTGAGGCCACTGCAGTGGAAGCACGGAGTCCTAACGGCTGGACCGCCAGGGAAGTCCTGGGGATTCCCTTCTTAGACGCTGCATCTGACAACTGGCCGCCAAGCCCCTTCCGTCAGATGTACATCCCACAGACCCGCTCACCCAGCCTGACACCTCCACAGCCAACGGTAATTCTGTAACAAAACGGGAGCCCCTGTGCCGCGGGGGACTCTTCCGTCTGCCACCCTCCGTTTTCCCCAGAAAATCTTTCAAGACAGTTACTAGGCCAGTGCCGTGGGGTCCGCCAGCAGCGAGGCGTCACCTGGCAGGGGGAGTCCCGGGCCCACGACTTACCTCGTTTTAGTCTCTCCATCGCGCTCTTGCTGCCCGCGTAGGTGGGTCTGATCTCTTTCCCCAGCTCTTCGATGATGGCCAGCAGCTCCGCGTATTTGCTCTGGGGCACCTGGCTGTTCCCAGTTCCCTAGAATCAGGAAGAAAAGGGTTCGGAAGGATTGAACCCAACCTGACCCCAGTGCCGTGGTCAGGACCCCACGGCGTGCCAGCTGCACGAGGGCAGGGCTGGGGAGAGGCCCGAGCCAGGGGCAGGTGGCGGAGGGAGGGCGGCCTGGCCCAGCCTCCAGGGCAGCTGCGGCCAGGCACGGCCCACCTGGGCGACAACCACAGAGCAGGGAGCCGGCCCTCTCTAGTGTTCCCGTGCACTCAAGGCAACCACCCAGCAGTCTGCAGAAAGCCCTTTTATCATCTCAAATGAAAGAAAAAAAAGAAAAGACTGGCTTGTCGATAGGAAAGTGTTTGTTTACTGAGAATTTACTTGAAGGAGCCAATGGGCGGGCAAGTGATGGGGGGGGAGGGGGGGTGCCGAGGGTCCAGAGTGGGCGGAAGAGATGGAGGCCACACCTGGGGTCAGCAGGACCGCAAAAACTGCCAGAGACCACCCAGACAGAGCCCAGAATGTATTTAAATTCATCCATCCTCCCCCGCAGGCGGGGCCCACCACACAGAAACCCTTTCTCTCCAGAACCCCACGAACAGCCCAAGCAAACACCCGGACCAGGGAGGCTGGGGTCCCGCCGGCCTGTGGGCCGAAGCCGCCCGCTCGGGCCTCAGCCGGGCCTCCCTGCTCCTCCTCCTCCCCCCTCCTCCCCCCACAGCCGCATCAGGGCGGCCACCTCCCCCCAGGCCCTCGCCTGCTGCCCCCTCCTCGGCCGCCTCTGCCTCTTGGCCTCCTGGTCCTTCCTCCCCTCCTCGTCCAGCTCCTCAGCATCCGCCCGCCGCCACCTCTTCAGGGGGGCCTCGCCCGTGCCCGCCTCCCCTCCGGGGGCAGGATGGCCTGGCGGGCACGGCTCCAAGCCGCCACCTCATCCGTGGGGCCGGCCTCCGTGGCGACCTCGGAACGCGAGTGGCAGCCACGGGAATCTCCCGGCTGGCGGCCCGGGTCCCCCCCGCGGGGCGGCACTTCCCTGGCGGCCGGCGGCGGCCGCCTCCCCTGAGGGCCCGCCTACCCGGTGGGGAAAGCTAGTCTCGCCGAGGTTGGGGCAGGGACGGTCCACAGTCCCGTAACTGGTGGAACCAGGTGTAAACCAGGTGTAGAACTGAGGGGCCAGCAGCTCTCGGTGCAACGCACCTGGACTCCACTAGGATGGGCCCGTCCTCCCTGCAGGGCCCACAACCTTGTGGGGAGTGAGTGGGAGCAGGGCCCCCTCTCCTCTGTCCAAGCTCAGATCCAGAGTCAAGGCCAGACCTCACTTCCCCAGGGACCAGGCATGAGGAGGCCCACCAGGGACACACATGGGGTGGTGGCCACATCGGGAACTGTGGCTCTCGGGGCTTCCAGCCTTCTTTGGGCTCTCCCACCCCTTCCTGTCACTCGGTGTCCCCCGTGAAACCCCCTGCCACTTCTCCATTCTGACGCCCTGAGCCCTGGGTTGAGGAAGCTCAGATGACAGCTCCATCATTTCTACTCCTTTCACCGCTTCCCCTCCTGGCCCAGGCCACCCCTAGGGCCCCTCCCACCGCACTTCCCACCCCCGCTGCCATACCTGGGTGTAGCCTAGAGATGGCGGCCCGTAGTCACTCAGCAGCTGGCGGTACTGTGAAGATGTCGCCATACTGGTGGAGGGCGGGTGGACACTCCCAGCTACGGGGGAGGAGACAGGAGTCAGTAATCAAGTAGCCTTGGCTAACTGTATCCGAGGTAAGGACTGAGTCCCCCTGCCCAGAACTCATGCCATCAACAGTGGTCTTTTGTCTCTGAGGACACAGAACCCTATTCCTGTCCTCTAGTTTGGCCCCGGCTGATACTCGGCGTAGATGACTGATAGTAAAATGTAGCGAACAGACCACTGCTCTTCACTCCCACCACCACAGCAGACATTGCTAATCAATCACAGAAATCCTTCCCATACATGCAGTCAAAACTGGTAGCAAAGACGAAAGCTGCTGCTATTCTCAGCCTTACCCTTGCAAGTTCCCTTCTCCTGGGTCCTGCTCCCCAGAGGTTGATATCCTAGAAACACATGGCTGCCACAAGACCCCATCTGCTACTAAGGCTGGTCCACACCTGGGCTGAGACTTCCTGTGTGCCCAAACCTCTGCTGGAGTATATGGTGAGGAAGACAGGGGAAGATCTGGAGGTTGTGAAACCCAACCCTGGCTGGGGACTGGGGTACTGGACACAAAGTCAGGAATCTGGAGCACATCACAGCCTGTCTGTGTGTCCTCGGACAAGCCCCTCAACCTCTCTGAGCTCCTGTCGCCCCTCCCCAAAGAGGGGACAAGACTCTCGGCAGTCTGAATCTATGCCCGGCTGGCTTCACCCCCACAGGGGAGGCGTAAGACCCCACTTACGGACTGTAACACTGGGCGACACTGTCCCTCAGCGGAGGGACCACGGGGGGCCAGGGCCTGGCTCAGAACAGAGTCTCCTGCACGGGGTGTGGGGAGGCCCTCAGCAGGGAATTTTCCAGCTCCAGCTCAGTAGCTGGAAGCATTCAGACCCACAATGGCATCCGAGTGGCCATCGGCGAGTAAGGGACGTCCTGCAGAATTACGAACAGCGGTAACCATGGAGAACCTACCCAGCCCTCCTCAGCAGCTGCCCGCATGCCTCCACGCCCGGCCGGGGAGCAGCTTCCCCTCCGCCTGCCTTCCCAGGAGCCAAACTGTCTCTCTCTCACGCACACAGCGGGCTCTGCAGACTTGGCCCCGGGGATGGACAGCTGGTGCCAGGCTGGCCAAACCGACCAGCTGCTCATCTGGTGTGGGCAAGGGGAGGGGCAGGGGAGGAAGGAAGTTCAGGAGCTCAGGCTGCTGGAGCTGGAAGGGGCCCTGGAGCCCCTCACTGCAGAGAGAGAAACACAGACCAGAGAGGGCGGGCACTGCCCCAGGCCACACAGCACAGAAGAGACTAACACACCGCACCTGTCCCTCTGTCCAGGAGCTGTAGACAGCTTGGTACCCGACGTGTCTTCCTCAGTCTCAGGCCTGCCTGGATTTCTCCACTGGGACCCAGATTTATGCTCAAACACAGGATGCCCAGTCAGGAAACATGAATTGTGCCACCTCTAAGCTGGGGACTGGGCACAGCACCGCGCTCCTCCGGGCCTCATTACCACGCCTCTACAGTGGGGGAGCCGAAACACCTGTGCTACAGAACCACACCTCTGTCTGAAGCAACTGCGGGTGTGCAGTGGCCAGAACACAGGAATGTGGCAGGGCGGGTGACCCCCAGCTCCCCTCATCACATCAGGCAAACCCCAATTTCCTGACCTTCTGATGTGGGTGGTGAGTGTGGTCTGGGTAGCTCAGGCTTTGCTGCCCCAGGCCAGGGTTCAAGTCCCGACCACCACAACTTACTACGCCTCTCTGTAAGGCCAGGATGCTAAATGCAAGACTGCGGGGGGAGAGGGGGGTCTACTGCACTGCTCGGCACTTCAGGCCATCTAGAAGATTCCAACTCCCTGGCGGGAGGTGAGCTGGACACCTCCGGTTCATTCTCTGCACCACCTCCTGCCCTCCTTCTCTCACTGAAGTCTGTGTTTCTTGCCTCCCCGACCCATCTTCTCTCCCACAGCCAAGCGCCTGGACTAGGGGCCAGGCCAGCTGCGCCATACCCGGCTGTGTGACCTGCGACAGGGCCCTTCCCTCTCTGGGCCTCAGCGTCTCCATCTGTTTGAGGTCATGGTTCCCAACAGAACGTCTCAAGGCCCTAGATCCTGCTCCTCTATGGTGCTGGGGTTAGGTCCTGGGGGGCTGAGGGGAGGAGGAGGGATGGGTTGGGGGCTTGGGGGATGGGGATGGGGAGTCAGGCAACAGCTCGGAGCTTGACTTTCCCACGGCCTGGGTGATGCGGTAGGTGACCCCGCCTCTGTGCCAGCGCCAGTCCCTTACTCGGTGTTCAGAGGGGGGTGTCTGTGGCCCTGGAGAGAGCCGGCGGAAGGGCCCCGAGTCCCACTCATGCCCACACCTTCCTGCAGACACAGCGGCCGGCTGCCGGAGGCCTAGGAGAAAACCAGACCGGGCGTGAGCACAGCCGTCGCAGAGAAGCACAGACAATGCGTGCAGTGTGCGGGGACCAGGGAGGGCCCGGAGCCCAGGGAGGGGCTGGCAGAGGCCAGCAGCTCCTGGGGCCAGGCGCGGCTCCCCGCCCCCAAGCCAGACAAAGAGCGCCCGGGCCTGGGGAGCTGGCGGCCTTCCCGCCACTTGGGGCGCCTGGGGGGGCTCTCCGGCGGGGAGGCGGGGGCTTTGTCTAACTCCGCCACTGCCACCGCCGGCCAGGCCGAGGCTTGGCAACTCTCGAGCAGGAGGCAGGGCTGGAGGGTGTGAGGGATGATGACAAGGAAGCCGGAGGAGCGGCAGCGGAGAGTCCATCTTGGATGCAAATGGCACGGGGAGATCCGGCCTTTCTAAAGGGGTCCACGGGGAGGGGGGCGGCCCCACCAAAACACCAGAGACCTGGGGACTTCAGCAGTCCTCCTGGAGTTCACCGCAGGAGAAAGAAGAAAATCTGTGTACAGGTGCTAGCCAGCCCAGAGCAGGGCTTCGGGGTCCCCAGCGGGTGCCTCTGTCACTCTGTGACCCCAATCCCTGAAGGGCCCCGTTTAGGGCGCCGGCCTCAACTGCACCAGGGCCAGCCTGAGATTTCCCGCCGGTCCGGGCTGGCAGCAAGACCCTCCACCCATCCCACCCCAGAGTCAGATGAAGGAGGCAGTTAGAAATACTATGGCCACAAAGCTTGTCTTGGTAAGGTGTGCAGACCCCAGAAGAGGTGAGAACATTTGAGGAGAAAACAGGGGCTCTTGGGGCTTAGAGGCCACATTTGACCAACTCAACTATCCCCCACCCCGTCCATCCACCCCCTGAATCTTAACCCTTTCCAATCCCCAAATCTGTCTCCAGGAAGTTAAATATATACACACACACACACACACATACACACACCCCTATACATGTATATGCATATACATATATTGCTTTCCTGGGGCCCTCTTCAGAGTTTTGGAATTATGGAGTCAACATTCGGAGACAAGGCCCAAAACTTTCGGCCAACTGCCAGCGTGGCATTTCTGACCAGCAAGGCCAATCCCCTCCCTGCCAAGCCCCCTCCATGCACCTCGCTTTTCTGGAAGTTTGTTTCCCATCCAGAGTTTAAGGAGAAGAACCTTGGTGAAAGGACAAAGCCGGTCCCCTCTGAACCCACAATTTCACCTATCGCCCTCGGTCCCTGGGGCAAGACCCTAGGCACAGCCTAAAGCTGCCTGACAACTTCTGCAGGAGTTTCCTGGGACCGCCCAGCTCCAGCCCCAGGGAAAGGAGAGGACGGCCCCTCCGGCTTCCGAAGGAGGGGGCCTTCTAAACCCAGACTTGGGGGCTCCGAGATGCGGGGCCCCCGCTGAAACGACGCCCCCAGCCGCCGCCTAAAGGCGCTCCGAGGCCCCCGATCTCCTCCAACTTCTCTCACTCCGCGCACGCCTGAAGGGACCTCCCGTGCGCCCCGTTTTGGGCGCCCCGTCCCGCGCGCCAGGCCAGGCGGGCGCCCACCGACGATCTCCCCTGCACCGCCGGTGACCCCAGCGGCCCCGCTCCCTCGGGGGCGGCTGCACCTGGCACTCTCGCCGCCCCGCAGCGCCGCCCGCGCGTGGCCCGGGCTTGCTCACGTGCACCCCTGCTGCCCGGGCCCCCTGTCCGGACCTGCCCCCAGCTCCCTAAGGGCGGCCCGCGCCGGGGTCCGGGCGGCCCGCGACGGGGTCCCGGCGCCCCGCTCCCGGCGTGGCCCGGCAGCTCCCGACTCCCGCCGGCAGGGGCCCTCGCCGAGCCGCCCAAAAGCCGAGGAAAAAGGAGCCGAGAAAGCCTCCCCCGCCCTCGCTCGCCGCGCTCCCCACGAGCCCTCGGCCGCCGGCGTGGGGGGGACCGCGGCGGCCGCCGGTGCCCCGGGCCCCGGCCCGGCCCCGAGGCCCGGCGCGGGGCGCACCCGCGAACTTTGGCAGCGCGGGCACCGGAATCATGGCGGCGGCGGCCGCGCTGCCCCGGGCCGGGACCCGGTGCACGCCGACCCCGGCCGCCGCGGGCCCCCGGGAGCCGGGGCCGGGCGCGCGGACCCCCAACTTGGCGGCAGTTGGGGCGCGGCGCGCGCGGCCCGCGGGGCGCACTCACTCACCGGCGTTGAGGGAGGCGGCGGGCATGTGCGCGGTCAAGTTCGGTTTGTAAGACATCCCCCCGAGCGGCGGGGCGCGCCGGGGCACAGCGGGGCCCGGCCCGCGAGGGCGGCGGCGAAGGCGGCGAGGCCGGGCGGCGGCGAGGCGGCCCCAGCGTCCGTGCGCCCGTCCGTGCGCCCGCCGAGCTCCCGCGCACTTTTTGTTGTTGACGGCTCGGGCCGCACCGGCAAATATGGCCGTCCCTCACCCTGACACCCGCTGCAGTATATCACCCATACATCGGGCGGGCGCGCGGGCGCAAGGGCGGCCGCAAACTTTGAGCGGAGCCAGCGGGGCCGGCCCGGGCCGGGAGGGGGCGGCCCGGCGCGCCGCGGCCCGGCGTCAGGGGGCGGCTCCGCCCGCGGCCGCGCCCCGCGCCTCCGGGCGCGCTCGGCGCCCGCAACTTGGCAAAGTTTGGGGGGCTGGGGTCCCGGCGGCGCCCGAGGCCCGCTTGGGTCCCTTTCTTCTTCTGCGCTGGCGGCGCCTGGAGATTTGTGCTTGTACCGATTAATGTTTTTTTTTTTTTTTTGTAAGCGAGGTAGGATTGCAGAATTACTTTTTTTCCCCTTGACTGTGGGGGCAGGGATGGAAAATTACCTGGAGAAAATGGTGGCGAGTGGTATTTTTAAGCACGTAGATCATTCCAGACGCCGAGGTCGGGCTACTCCCCAGAATAAGAACAACCAATTCTTGACATTGATTTCAAATAAATTTCATGTCCCTGTCGGTATTAAGTGGTTTTTAACCCCTTGGCGGCCTAGACTCCTTTAAGACCGGGCAAAACCCAGAGGCCTCCTCCCCTGGGAAATACACCCTCACATCTACATAATTTTGCATCTTAACTCATTCAAATATCTAAGAAGCGCCTACTATGTGCCGGGCACTGTTCCTGGCGCTAAGGGTACCAGAATAAACTTAACAAAGTTTTCTGTCTCCTGGAGTTTACATTGCAATTGTTGATCCTCCTCCGACGGACCCCAACCGACTTCTCAGTGATACGCAATCATCAAATGCATTTTGCATTAGATGATGAAGCTTTTGAAGGTGTTATTTCTTGGAGTTCTGCTTTATTATTACTTTTAAAAAATTTATTTATTTATTTCGGCTGCGTTGGGTCTTCGTCGCTGCGCGCGGGCTTTCTCTAGTTGCCGCGAGCGGGGGCTACTCTTCGTTGCGCTGCATGGGCTTCTCATTGCGGTGGCTTCTCTTGTTGCTGAGCACGGGCTCTCGGCGCGCAGGCTTCAGTAGTTGTGGCACGTGGGCTCAGTAGTTGTGGCTCACGGGCTGTAGAGCGCAGGCTCATTAGTTGTGGCGCACAGGCTTAGTTGCTCTGCGGCATGTGGGATCTTCCCCAACCAGGGCTCAAACCCGTGTCCCCTGCATTGTCAGGCAGATTCTTAACCACTGCGCCACCAGGGAAGTCCAGAGTTCTGCTTTAAATAGTAAATCTTGTCAAAATACACAAGATGCCCACCCTTTTCTACCTTTTTTAATCGCCATGCTTTGCAGATTTCTTGATAAGCCACAGACATTCAGATACATCTGACACTAGTGAGGAAGGCCTCAACCTCTTTGCCTGAGGGAAGGGATACCACCGATTCCTTCCCTCTGTCCCTTTAGGATTGAAGGTACAGGCGACACCCCCTTCCCAGGACCCCTTGTGGTCAGCTTTAGGCTGGTTCAGCCAAGGATGCTCAGCGAAATTTTATTTCACAGATAAATTAATATCACCCTTTCCTACCCTGCTCCCAGGGGACCAATACTCTATAGAGTAGCACTGTCCAACAGAAACGTATTGCAAGCCACATATGTAATTTAAAAGTTTTAGTAGTCACATTTTAGAAAGTAAAAAGAACTGCTGAAATCAATCTTTATATTTTATTTAACACAATATATCCAGAAACAGTATGATTTCGACATATAATGAATATAAAGCAATTACGATACTTTACTTTCTTTTTATGATACTAAGTCTTCAAAACCCAGCATGTATTTTACCTTTACAGCTCATCCTAATTCAAACTGGCCACATTTCAAGTGCTCAGTAGCCACAATAGCTAGTGGTTTTCCTACTGGACCAGTTCAGGGCTAGAAGCTATAAGCAGAGGGCTCATAGGCTGACAGACCTTGGTATTAATTCTGGCTCCATCACCTATTCACTGTTGGACTAAGCCTCCATTTCCTTGGGGCAAGAATCCAGATCTCAGTGGCCTGCTTCAGTCCTTTCTACAGATGTTGTGGGCTATTCTCTTTCCATACTGTATTTTTACCACGATGCCCCCTCACTGATCATCATTGGAAAATATTTTGCCTTTTGTTTTTAATTGAGATCTAGTTCACTTAGTATAAAATTCACCCTTTAAAAATATACAATTCAGCGGGACTTGGTATAAGCACAGAGTTGTGCAATCATCACAACGATCTAATTCTAGAACATTTCTGTCATCCCCAAAGGAAACCGAACTGCAGTCACACCCCATTCTCCACTACCCATAGCTTTAGGCAACTGCTAATCTACTTTCTATGTCTAGGGACAGACCTATTCTGGACATTTCATATGCATGGAATCAGTTACAACATGTGTATGGCCTCTTTCACTTAGCATAATACTTTCAAGGTCCATCCATGTTGTAACATGTATCAGGACTTTGTTCCTTTTTATGGCTGAATAATATTCCATTGTATAAACAGACCACATTTTGTTTATCCATTCATTAGCTGACGGACATTTTGCTTGTTTCCACTTTTTGACTATTATGAATAAAGCTGCTATGAACATTTATGTACAAGTTTTGTGAACATGTTTTCAATTTTGGGAGTATATACCCAGGACTGGAATTGCTGGGTTACATAGTAACTCTATGTTTAACTTTTTGAGGAACTGCCACACTACTTTCCATAGTGACTATATCATTTTATATTCCCAACAGCAATGTATAAATTTTCCAATTTCTCCATATCCTCACCAACACTTTTACTATCTGGCTTTTTTTTTTTTTTAATTTATTTTATTTTTGGTTGTGTTGGGTCTTTGTTGCTGCACGCAGGCTTTCTCTAGTTGCGGCGAGCGGGGGCTACTCTTCGTTGCGGTGCACGGGGCTCTCATCGCAGTGGCTTCTCTTGCTGTGGAGCATGGGCTCTAGGTGCATGGGCTTCAGTAGTTATGTCACATGGGCTCAGTAGTTGTGGCACGTGGGCTCTAGAGCACAGACTCAGTAGTTGTGGCACACAGGCTTAGCTGCTCCACGGCATGTGGGATCTTCCCGGACCAGGGCTTGAACCCGTGTCCCCTGCATTGGGAGGTGGATTCTAAACCACTGTGCCAGCAGGGAAGCCCATATCTGGCTTTTTTATTTGAGGCATCCTAGTGGGTGTGAACTGGAATCTCATGGTTTTGATTTGCATTTCTTTAATGAATGATGTTGAGCTTCTTTTCATGTGCTTACTGGCCATTTGTGTATCTTCTTTGGAGAAACATCTATTCCAATCCTTTACCCATTTTTTAACTTGAGTTTTTATGTTAAGTTGAAAGAGTTCTTTATTCTGGATACTTGTCCCTTCTCAGATTTATAGTTTGCAAATATTTTCTCCCATTCTGTGGGCTATCTTTTCATTTTCTTGATAGTGTCCTTTTACACAAAAGTTTTTAATTTTTTTTTTTTTTTTTTTTTGGCCGCACTGTGCAGCTTGTGGGATTTTAGTTCCCCGACCAGGGATCAAACCCTGGCCCTTGGCAATGAGAGCGTGGAGTCCTAACCACTGGACCGCGAGGGAATTCCCCAAAAGTTTTAAATTTTGATAAAGTCCAACGTATCTATTTTTAAATTTTTATTTGCTTGTGTTTTGGTACCATATCTTGTCCAAGGTCATGAAGTTTCACGTAAGTTTCCTTCAAATAGTTTTTATAGTTTTTGTTCTTACACCTAGGTCTTTGATCCATTTTTAGTTAATTTTTGTGTATGAAGTGTGTCCAGATTCATTCTTTCATGTGGATATCCAGTTGTCCCCGTACCATTTGTTGAAAAGTTTATTCTTTCCCCATTGCATGGTCTTGACACCTTTGTTGAAAATCAATTGACGATGAATATGAGTTTATTTCTGGACTCTCAATTCTATTCCATCGATCTATGGAATCTATCCTTGTGTCGGTACTCCACTGATTTGATTACTGTAGCTTTGGAGTAAGCTTTGAATTCAGGAAGTGTGAGTGCTCCAACTTTATATTTCTTTGTCAAGATTATTTTGGCTATTCTGGGTCCTTTGCACTTCCCTATGAATTTTAGGATCAGCTTGTCCTTTTTTGAAAAAAAACAAAAAACAAAAAACAAAAAATACAGTTGGGGGCTTCCCTGGTGGCGCAGTGGTTAAGAATCGGCCTGCCAACGCAGGGGACACAGGTTCGAGCCCTGGTCCGGGAAGATCCCACATGCCGACGAGCAACCAAGCCCGTGCGCCACAACTACTGAGCCTGTGCTCTAGAGCCCGCGAGCCACAGTTACTAAGCCCACGTGCCACAACTACTGAAACCCGCGCGCCTAGAGCCTGTGCTCCACAACAAAAGCAGCCACCACAGTGAGAAGCCCACTCACCGCAACGAAGACTAGCCCCCGCTCGCCGCAGCTAGAGAAAGCCTGCGCACAGCAACGAAGACCCAACACAGCCAAATAAATAAATAAATAAAATTTATTAAAAAAAATTAGTTGGAATTTTGATAGGGCTTGTATTAAATCTGTGTATCAAGTTAGGGAGTATTGCAATCTTAATTTCAGTGTTAAATCTCCCAATCCATGTATGCAGGATGTCTTTCCATTCATTGAGGTCTTCTTTCTTTAATTTCAGCAATTTTTCAGTTTTCAGTGTACAAGTCCTGTACTTCTTTGGTTTGTTGTATTCCTAAGTATTTCATTATTTTTGATGCTACTGTAAATGGAATTTACTTAATTTTTGGATTGTTTCTCTCTAGTGTGTAGAAATACAACTGATTTTTCTATATTGTCTTGTGTCCTGCCACTTTCCTGAACTCACTTTTTAGCTGTAATAGCTGTTTTGTGTCTACACGGAGATTCTTTAGGGTCCTCTATATATAAGATCATGTCATCTGCAAATTAGAGAGTTTTAGTTCTCCCTTTTCAAATGGGATGCCTTTTCTTTCTTTTTCTTGCCAAACAGCCCTGACTAGAGCCTCCAGGACAGCACTGGATAGAAGCGGTAAGAGCAGACATCCTTGTCTTGTTCCTGATCTTAGGGGCAAAGATTTTAGTTTTTCACCAGTAAGTGTGATGTTCATTGTGGGCTTTTCATAGATGCCTTTTATCAAGTTGAGGGTGTACCCTTCTCTTCCTAGTTTGCTGAGTGTTTTTATCATGAAAGAGTTGGATTTTGTCAAATGCTTTTTCTGCACCTATTGAGATCATGTGGGGTTTCTTCCCCTTTATTCAACAAATAGTTATCAAGAGTCTGAGTGTCAGGCACTATTCTAGGGGCAGCAGCAGACCATCCCCATGTCGTGATGAAGCTTATCATTCCAGGCATGGCAGCCCTATTTAGCTGTCCCCTCTTACCTCACCACACTGGAGCCTTGCCTCTCACTAGTTATTCTTCTTCAGGCCAGACTGGATTTTGACCCTGGTGCTTGTTCATTCCCACGTCCGAGCCTTCATTACACCACTGTGCCCTTGTGTTCCACTTGGCCAACTCCTGCTCACCCGTCAAAGCCCAGCTCAACTATCCCCACCTCTGAAAAGACTTCCCTGCCTGGCTGCCCCTCTGCTAATGCCTGCTATTGCATTTAACCTGGTCAGTCTCCTTCATGAGTCTGAGCCACTTGAAGGAAAGAACTGCATCCTCGAATGTCTAGTCAAGGCATATAGAACATTCCATAAAGGGCCTCAGTGTGCTCCTAGAAATGAGACAAAGCAAGATCAATTCTCATTTGCAGGCGGTACTCCTGTTCTCAACCTTCTTCCTGCTCACAATTCACTTTCCATAACAGATGTGTTAGCTTCCTGGGCTTGCCATAACTAATTACTACTAACTGGTAGCTTAAAACAACAGAGACTTATTTGCTCTCAGTTCTGGAGGCCAGAAGTCTGAAATCAAGGTATGGGCTGGGCCACACTCCCTCCGAAGGCTCTAAGGGACGATCCTTTGCCTCTTTCGGCTTCTGGTGGTTCCATGCATTCTTTGGCTTGCGGCTGCATCCCTCCAGCTCTGCCTTCAGATGGCCTTCTTCTCTATGTGTCTTCTCCCCATCTCTTCTAAGAACACTTGTCATTGGATTGAGGACCCACCTTAATCCAGGATGATGTCATCTCAAGATCCTTAAATTAATTACATCTGCAAAGACCTTTTTTCCCAGAAAGGTCACATTTACAGATTCCAGGTGGACATATATTTTTAACTTTTTTTGGGGGGGTGGGGGTGGGGTAGGGGAGCACTATTCAACCCACTACAACAGGCTTCAAAAAAGGATCCAGATTTTTTCCCCCTTTCTCCTCTGAGAGTTAAAACCCCTAAAAAGGGGAAAAAAAAACCATTCCTAGTGGCTCCACTTAAAAACATCTGTGTGAAACTCCCTCAAATAGGTCCTTTTATTTTTATTTTATTTTTTTCAGCAAAGAAAGGTTTATTGCAGGGTCAGGCAAAGAGAACGGGGTGGCTTGGGCTCAAAAACCCTGAACTCCAAATAGGTCCCTTTAAATGAGTGGTCCTAGAAGGATCTAGAATGGTCCCTTATTAGTTTAATGGACATGTCACAGAGTGGCTTGCCAGGGAGTAGAGCAGATGAAGGAGAAGGGGGAGCCTAGTGAAAGAGCTTGGCCTGGAAGAACCTCAGGAAATAAGTTTTAGTTCTGGATCCACCATGAACCTCTCTTTAGGCCTCAAATAACTTGTTTAACCTACCCAGGCCTTAGTTTCATCTGTAAGACTACAAAGGTTCAACGGGATGAAGCTCTAAGAATTCCCGAAACTCCAACATCCTAAGAAGGCAGACAACACACGTGCCATTTTCTCTAAGGAAAAACATCAACCCGGGAAGCCCTGAAATCATTTTGATACTGTTTCCATCACCATTCTGGGGCAATCAGCTCCAAAGTGGGGTGCACTTGCCTCACATGGTAAGAAGGGTGATTCATAGGAGTGAGGGAATATTAGAATTCCTGTTTATGTGGGATTTACTACATATTAGCACAGCACACATAAGACTTATAAATAACTTAATAAACAATAGTAGACGTATACTCAGAAACAATTAGAACATGTGACCAAAAAAGTTTGGAGACCACTGACTGAAGAAACTAGTTAAGCAGGCAATCAGACCGAACAGTTTGACAACCAGACAAGTTGTGGGTGAAGTGTCATGATTAAATCAGCAGTTAGTGACTCCAGTGTGGTTTATATCCTCAGGACAGTAATACCATACTTTATATCAAGTTGGGTTTTGATCAGAGGTCTACACCCAAATTTATTAATTTTCAGTTATGTTTCTGCCATTATTCCTGTTTTACTGAGCAGGAGCCAGCAAGCTTTTCCTGTAAAGGGTCAGACAGTAAATATTTTAAGTGTTTCAGGCCGCACAGTTTCTCACTATGCAAGTCCGCCATTACAGCACTAACACAGCCTTACATGATACATCAAAGACTGGGCATGACTAAGTTCCAATAAAATTTTACGAACACTGATATTTGAATTTCATGTATTTTTCACATGGCACAAAATATTCTTCTCTTTCTTTTTTTAAACCAGTTAAAGTAAAAACTATTCTCAGCTTCCAGGGCCATTCAAAAACAGGTGGTGGTGTACTGGATTTGACCCGTGCACCATGGTTTGCCAATCCCTGTTTTAGACCTCAAAAGTTTGTTTCTTCTTCTTTTTATTTTAATTTGATTTATTTGTATCTTTGGCTGGGTTGGGTCTCCGTTGCTGCGCGTGGGCTTTCTCTAGTTGTGGTGAGTGGGGGCTACTCTTCGTTGTGGTGCACGGGCTTCTCATTGCGGTGTCTTCTCTTGTTGTGGAGCACGGGCTCTAGGCGCGGGGGCTCAGTAGTTGTGGCTCACGGGCTCTATAGCGCAGGCTCACTAGGTGTGGCGCACGGGCTTAGTTGCTCCACAGCATGTGGGATCTTCCCGGTCCAGGGCTCGAACCCGTGGCGCCTGCAATGGCAGGCGGATTCTTAACCACTGCGCCACCAGGGAAGCCCAAAAGTTTGTTTCTTAAGTCTGATCTACGATAGACAGAAAATCAAAAATGGGGCATGCAGGGACTTCCCACGGTCCAGTGGTAAAGAATCCACCTTTCAAGGCAGGCAACGCGGGTTCGATCCCTGGTCCAGGAACTAAGATCCACAAAGTACAGAGTGCCACAAAGTACAAAGCCCACGTGCTCTGGAGCCTGCACACCACAGCTAGAGAGCCCGCGCACCCTGGAGCCTGCACGCCACAACTAGAGAAGAGAAAACCCACACGCCACATCTAGAGAGAAGCCCGCGTGCTTCAACCAAGACCTGACTCAGCCAAATAAATAAATAAATGGGGCATGCAAACATTTGAGGACATAATAAACATCTTCATATCAATACCTCTGAACAGGAAACACACATGTAAAAACAAACTGTGGGAAAAGAAAGCTAAACAGAAAATCCAGTATTACTGCAAAAATTGAGAGCATTGTATAATTTATCTTGATCTAGGCCTAAAGATGAAAAAGGGGATTCTAGAGACCTCTTATGGCTCTAAACAGTGGACATCTTCACAAAACACCTAACTTCCTACTGAAGGTTCATGAATTTCTCAATTTCCTACAATTAATAATTTATTCTAATTTGGATTTCTCCAGTAATTGCACATCAATCTTTGTGAAAATGAATCTTGCCTACAACCAAAGATAAACAACAGAAGCTAGAACATTTTTTGTGATACTCAAAAATTTACCCTCTAAAGTTCCCCAAGAAAGGATACTGAAGAAACTGGCAAGAATGGCTGCCTTGGAAAGAAGAAGGGGGCCAAGCGGGAGGAGCAGAGAGAGAAAACGTTCACTGTATGTTCTCATCTGCCTGTTGACTTCTGTCAGGTGTTGGTATTACTTATTCAAGCAAACTACCAATCAAAAACATAAAAATTAAGTATCCCAGACTAATTTGGTGTCCACCTAGCCATCTTACCTTTGCATGCTACCTGGTGGTAATTCTTAGGTGGATGGTGATTTGGAACCAGCAGTGTGGCACTCGCCTCTCCTAACCCAACGATGCACTTGACGCCCAGAGTGGGCAGCTTTCAGAGGACGAAGCCAACTTGCTGAGAGTTGGGCTCTAAAAATAAACATTTTGCACATTTCTTTTAGCCTCTTTTCTCTCCATAAAGGCCTCCACAGATGGCTTCTTTACATCATGCTCTCAAATGACTAGCTGATAAATATTCATACTTATGGAAATTGTATTGTACATACTCCAAACCCCCAGCCAGTTAAAGTTTGTATTTTCTGTTATCTCAAGGGTGGTGCCCCCTTGCTCATGGGTCTTGTCCTCTGTAAAACACACACAAATTTGTGCACACACACACACAGATCAGAAACCAGCTTTTGCCTCTGTATGATTAATTTGCTTAGAGGCGATTTTGACCCTCAGGAGGCCATTAGGCCATGTCTGGAGACATTTTGGATTTCCATTAACTGGGGGGTGCCGGGTACACAGTGTGTACTACTGGCACCTAGTGGGTAGAAGCAGAGATGCTGCTCTACACCCTACAATGCACAGGACGGCCCCCACCTCACCCCACTCTCTGCAAAGAATGGCCCGGCCCAAATGTCAATGGTGCTGAGGCCCTGGGAGACACAACGTGAGGCTGAAAGCAGACTGGATTACAGATTAAAACACTGAAGCGGAACAAGGTCAAAGCAGACTGGAACCGTAACAGAAAAACTCAGTGGGGATGGTGGAGGCTCTACATGAAGTCTGGCCTCTCGTTTCTTATTCAAATTAATACTCAATTTATTAAGGTTATATATTCAAGAACAAGTTTCCTTTCAGTCTTCAAGCACGACTTAGAAATATTTTAGGAAAATTTTAGTTAAAATGTAAAACACTCCCTTTCACTTGTTCTTCAATTAATGCTCAATTATCTCACGTATTTGGCAGACTAAATTTCCCTAAACATAAACACCGTTTACAAATTTGATTAAATTCCTTTAAGCATTTACAGCTACAAACTGAACATGACTCTCTCAAGCATTTCAAACCCCACAAAGAAAAGACTCGCAAACAAGCCAGACTCCAAACATTTACAAAATGCCTTTGTCCGTGTCTAGAGGACAGTGGCATGGACTCCTGGCCCAGACCGCCCCCTTGCTGGTTCCCTGACCTCTGTGCCCATCTCACCTGTAAAGTGAGAGCGCCAGCACTCATATGGCATAGGGGCAGGGAGGTTTAAACACACACACGCACACACACACACACACACACACACTCAGGGCAAAGGGATCTACTCACTGTTCTGGGTGTCCTGTGGTGTCTTCTCTCCTGCTCATTCCCAATTTCTCTAGCTTTCCAAGCCCAGTGCAAGGAGCTGACTGGATCTCTTGTCCGATTGTTACTTCTCCATCGATGAGCCCCAGGGCTCACCACACTCCCTTCTCTCCATCCACGGCAGCCTCCTCAAGGCAGGCTGGTGCCAGTGGATGGTCGGTCACCTCCTGGGCCCCCCATCAGGCACCCAGCGTTCCTAATGTCTCCTTCCTAGCTCCCATAACCACCGGAACCTTAACTTGCTCGCTCGTTTGCTATCTCTGACATGAGAATAACCCTACCCACGAGGAGTCTCTACTGAGGACTGCATGTGGCCCGACATAGACACACAGCAGTTGCTTATTAAACACTTAGTGAAGAAACACGAAATACAGGCACTTGGGCTTCTCTGGTGGCGCAGTGGTTGAGAGTCTGCCTGCCAATGCAGGGGACAGTGTTCGAACCCTGGTCCGGGAAGATCCCACATGCTGTGGAGCAACTAAGCCCGTGCGCCACAACTACTGAACCTGCACTCTAGAGCCCACGTGCCACAACTACTGAGCTCGCGTGCCGCAACTACTGAAGCCCGCGCGCCTAGAGCCCGTGCTCCACAGCAAGAGAAGCCACCACAATCAGAAGCCCGCGCACCTCAACGAAGAGTAGCCCCCGCTCGCCGCCAACTAGAGAGAGCCCGCGCGCAGCAACGAAGACGCAACACAGCCAAAAATAAATAAATAAATAGAAGAAATACAGGCACCAATTTCCACAAAAATTAGAAACTAAAAGGCTTTTCACCTGAAAACCGGAGGACTGAGGACCACAGAAAGCACCCCAGCGACTGGCACACGCTACGTTGTCTGCAGTAGTTTCCATTTTGTCTTTCCTTAAGCAGAGCTCCAATCTTAAGACTCACAGACTGGATGGCTGTGCAACACCAGGAATGAATTTTAAATAGGAAGCCTCATACCCCCAAGTCCTCCAACACTCGTGGCACCTTTCAGGGAGGACACCCCATGACCCAAGCCCCCCAGCCGGGGCACCCGGTGCTGACTCACTGAAGCTGTGCAGCGGCACGGACACTTTTGACTCTAACGAATGCTGGGTTGCATTTTATCCACATCGTGAGAAGTCTTCCAGAATTCATTTAAAATAAAAAACCAACAGAGAAGAAGTCCGAGCCCCCAGCGGAAAGCAGCTCTCTAGGTGAGCGTGGTAGCCCTGACACAGCTTAAACAGGTGCTCAGAACCCAGACAAAGAAAATACACAGCGAAGAGCAGCGTGTTAGCCAGTTTAATTTATTTAAGAATCTTACAAAAAAAAGAAAAAAAAACAACAGAAAAATCAAAAGACACAACAACAAAAAACCTAAATACAGAATTCATTACGCTTCATGGTTGATCGTTTTTACTTGCAAGGGTATAAACCTCGCTAAATGCAGCCAATACATTTTTATTGCATGAGACCCAATTTTTAAAGTTACAAATCAAAACGGTCAGAACAATCGTTTCTGGACACTCGGTACTGTATTACCACGGAAGGCTGAAGCAGTGCAGTATCATGAGAACAGTGCGTACCCTTCATACACTGACGGACATTCAAAACAGAGTAGCAATATAAAAAGAGATTTTAAAAAAGAGAACAGAACAGAAACAACCAGAAGAGTTTACATCCACCTTTGTTTCAAATTGTCTTTGGATTCCATCATATGTTGTCTCAAGATGCACCATGTCAGATCAGTAAAGGAAGGAAGATCTATGCCTACGTATAAAAGTATCCTTTGCTCAGCAGAGGTAGAACCTGGCAAAAGTTTTATTGCAGAGATACAGCGTACCTCTTCCCACCTCTCATGGTTGATGGTAGATACAAGTGGTTATTGAAAAATAATATCAGTAGTTTGCAAATTCAGTATAAACCATGAACAGGATGATTTTTTCTGATGGAGGTGAGACTGCAATGTGCTACGTAGAAAAAAAGCTCTCTGCCCCGTAAAGTGGAAGTCAGAAAGAAGGCTGAAGCTTCTTTATCCTCTTCAGTGCCACAAATACTGTCACAGCAAGAAAGGCCCTCAGGACAGGGTGGGCGGAAAAGCCAGGGAGTTCTCACTAAGGGGTCTGCGGACTGACCCTCAGCCCCAAGGAGGCCTGATCTGCAAGTAGCAAAGAGAACCGACATTCCCAGGTGGCACCCCTTGCTCGACTCTGCACTACAAGGGTGTAGTCTTAGCCTGATGGTGTCCTGACAGCTGCTCCTCCACGGGCGCCAGAGGAGGAAAGCCGGGCAGGACGTGTTGGGACAGGGATTCCCGCTGCAGCTCACCTCTGAAAAGCCCCGTTGCATGACAAATTAGGTTCCTAAGACTTACCTAAATGCAGACAACTTTTAAATTTCAGTACGTCTATGAAGTTCAATAGTAACGAGTGAAACATGTGCATGAATGAAGGCCCAAGAAAGGCTCACGGCTATCTTTCCTGAAAGTTAAGGAGGAACATTTTCTTAAAAGTGCAAAATCTGTAAGTAAAAACGCAATGTTTGCCTCCCTGGTGATGATTACCACCACTTTTGTGAGCCACCCCTGGGTCTGCCCTACTGGCAACACTAATCCAATCATTAAGAATGCCTTGATCCAGCTCAGCTCCTAGGTTTACAGCCAATCTAGTCAAGATCAATTCACCAGTTCACTGGTGGCGGGATAGCCCATCGGATCCTACCAGCCCGTCCCTCCACAGCTAACTGGCTGTTTTACCCTCAGCACAGCATCAACCTTGAGCTGAAGGCTCATGGAAGCCTCCACAGCAGTTGTGCTGCTCGATTCCGGAGGACAACTGTCCCTTAAAGGACATTCTCTAACGTCACCTGTCAGCATGGACTGTCTCCACTCCTGCTATAAATATCCTTAAACTGGTGGGAGCAGAAGCAGATTACCCATGCTCGCTGGAAAGTAAGCTTCTGCTTGTTACTTGCGGGCTAAAAGTACACGCTCGACTTCTTAAAGAAACAGAAAATCTGCAGCAGTAGCAGGTCATAAATCACTGTTCAGATCTGCAAGATTTTCCCCTCAGCTGGAAAGCCGCAAGGATGAAGGATTTGGTGCAGGCCTGAAAAACTGCAAGGGTAGGAACAAGTCGGGTTTACTGAAGAGCTAAGTTTGATCCCAAATGCACTGAAGAAGTTAGAGGAGCTTAAAGGAAGTCTTGGGAAGAAGCTTTTTAGGTGAAAACCTCAGGCTCACGATAGCTTCCAAAGAGCAACGTGA
Organism: Balaenoptera physalus; assembly: GCF_965194825.1. Taxonomy (NCBI): domain Eukaryota; kingdom Metazoa; phylum Chordata; class Mammalia; order Artiodactyla; family Balaenopteridae; genus Balaenoptera; species Balaenoptera physalus. The sequence continues at coordinate 90,323,833 of NC_138897.1, forward strand.
ATGGGCATAACCAGTCATATAACGACAGCATCAGAAATTGCACTCAAGTACACTCCCCCCAACACGCCGCATTGCACACGGTAAAAATCTGTAATAAAAATGCAGGACACAGTCAGGCACGTTGAAAAATATTAACACAAAACAGACATAGGAATTCTGTAGTAAAGATGCAAAACCGAATTCTAAAATATACGGACAAATTCAACTAAGAAGTTTTTCATACGTTTCTACATCCAAAAAAAACACCAAATTGTTAAGAAGTCCCCTATGGGAAGTCAAGAAAAGAATAAATAGGACTGAAGGGAGGAGGGAAAAGAGAAAAACAAGCTGGTGGCGTCCCAATTTACAAGAAATATTTACATTCAGAATTCAAAAAGAACTCAACATTTCTATATATACACATTATGTACATATATATATATATATATATATATATAAGTACAGCATAAAATCAGAAGGTGGGTTTTGGATTTCACCTCAAGTACGCAGAAAAAAATTACTAGCTAGCTCGAGCTGCAGGTATCTAGATGTGTTTCCTTCACTTACATGCCCTTAAAAGACACTGCCTTTGTACTAGACAACTGGCATCCAATGAGGACTTTTTACAAATGGCTTTTGCTCGCAGGTGTAGCCATGACATGGACCGCCTGCTGCATATTCCAGCAGCAAAGCGTGCACAGCGAGCGTGCAAGGTGTGGTGTTAGCCAAGGAGACTCCAGACATAGAGGAAGGATAGTCAACAAATGCCTACTGTCCCTGGGATGCCTGCACTAACCGAACATCTGTTAACTGCATACCGGTCTAACAGCGACTCTTATGTAGCACCATTCTTAGAAACTATCAAATATCATTCAGGTACATTTTTATTTTATTTTTTTCAGGTACATTTTTAAAATGAGAGTATTTAGATAGGGACCTTCCTCTTAATATCTAATCAAGAAAAGGACCCAAGTGAAAAACACTTTTCCTCTGCTCCTACTTTCATAAATTGAAATGCATCAATCATTTCTAATCTATTGCTTTTTTTTCCCCTCCTGCTAAACTGGAAAGTGGAGGGGACTGGGGAAAGGCTCCCATTATACAACGGTAAGTGTCTGGTACCCTTTCTCGTCGTGCCTGTTAGAAGCTGCTCTAATAGCATCACATGGAGATTAGCAAATGAATGCCCCAGTGGCTACAGCCAGAAAATTATGCCTCTAAAATATTATATACCCCTGGAGCTTGGTAATCTAGAACTTTTACCATTACAGATGAAGCAGAATACAAGTAAAAGGTTTACTGTTGCAACTCAAAAAGGTTTCTGAAGTGCTAGTTGGATTGGAATAAATATATATATATATACATACACACAACACTACATTGCTTTGGATGCAGGTTCTTGCTAACTTATATACAGATGTAAAGAAAAGACACTGAAGAGTGTATCGGCAATTTAGCAGCAAAAAGGGAAAATTGCTTAAGATATTTACTTTTTCATCAAGTTGTGTTTAAAAATACCTTATTAATACTTTTACGAATTCATATCGTTGATAAATATCTGGATTATCCCACTAAACTGCAGCTAGAGACCTTGTGGTAGGGAGGGTGCTAAATTAGGGGAACACTAACCCCCCCGCCAATACCATCTGAGCAGCTCTGGACTGGGAAAGTGGTTTTCAGTACAATCGGCACTGTAAACTCTGAAAACACTAACGTGACTTGTAATCAATCTTTGTGCTCAGAGCCATATTGCTAAAAAGGGAGAAAAGGCATTACAGAGGCCAAATGGACTCACATCGGGTTCAACAAGGTCCCTGGGTTCAGACGTGGCATTCAGATCCTGAAATACAAGGATCTGTTGTACAGAAGTTAGCTGTTGTTGAGACTTGATTGTTTGACAGAGGAGGACCTTGAATGCTGGGTCTTCCCACGCTGACCAACCTAAAACTTTCTGACTTGGATAAGGGCACAGTGTTAAAGGTCATACGTTCACCTCCAGAGAGGAGGCTGGGCAGCAGACTCCCAGCGCTCACATGCACACCACACCACGATAAGCATGTGCACGTGGCACCTCAGCTCCCCATCCATTTACACGGCTGCCTTTCTGAGGTCTACTTTGAGAGTTTTCAGAGGCCTTATTTCTGGACTTTTTTTTTTAAAGCAAAACAAAGCTGTTCTACAAAGAACAGAACATACATATATCCCCCTTTGCAACAAGATAGCTATTCCAAGAGCAAACATTACATCATAAATTGTGAGGGTCAACTAACTGCATGCTAAAGAATCCTCACACTGAAGCTGCTTGGAAAAAACCATAACCTGCTAAAAAAGATACTCCCACACACAAAAAAGGGAAGTTGGGCCAAGCCTCCAAGAGGGAGTCTCTTTTCCCCAACCCCGCCATTTTGCCTCACTGGAGGGAACAGGCTCGTTAGGCTTCCCCCTCCGCAGCTCTATTTCACCTTGGGATGTTGACGGAAGCTGAATGGGCTCCTGATTGAAAAACAGAAGAACTGGGAAGTTTTGGTGCAGGTGGACAATTCCGCTCTTGACTGTCAGCTGGGTCTAGTGGCCCTGACAAGGGACATTGGTTGATATTCATATGGATCACTGCCTGAGATATAAGGACTAGACTGAGGATAAAAGTTGCATCCACTGGGCAAAATATGCCAAAGAACAGAAATTATTCTCAATTTGTTCTTTTAGGCGTCTAGAATAAATAAATCCAAAGAAAGAAAACTTATGGTAAACGTGACATAACCAAACTCAGGCTTGAAGAAACACAAGAGGATGACAGCCTTAGCTTTCCCATCACTTAACATACATCTCACCTAATTCTACAAGAAGTTTAGAAAGTTACAAAGGAGAACAGTTCAACTTGAGAAACTTCCAAAAGTACTATCATTTTACCCCTTCCTCAACACCGTTTCAATTTTGAGGGGTAGGTTTTAAGCCAAAACATAAGGCTACCTGGAATGTTGAGCAACACGCAAGTCCTGCAGCATCCCCATCACAGACTACTTTTGAAGGTGGTGAGGGCCTAAACAAGAGTCCACTTCTGCTTAGTATAATAACTTTTTATTTGACATCTACAAGATTGTGGTATCTTGCAGCTTTTGACCAGGTTTATACAATCTCAGTTTTTCAATAGTGCAACCTGTGCAAGCAAAAAAAAAAAGGAAAGGAAAAAAAAAAGGTAACAAAAAGACCAATTGTCCCCTCACTTGTTTTTATAAACATCTATTATAGGCGAAACAAAACTTACCCATATTATAGATAAGTGTCTATTCACATTTGTACATTACCATTTTTAACAGCTTGAGATAAACTCTACAATGTCTTACAACACATTAAACAATATTCAAGTTACTGGGTAACAACAATAACAACAAGAAATAAACATACAGCAGAAGCCTCAAGTGTTTCCTCATTGTCTAGTTTACAACTCAAGTACGTTTTCCATTTTTAAGAGTGACAAAGCAAATTAAGATAACGAAGTAAAAAAAAAAAGATTGTTTGCAAGACGGAAGCCAATTTGTACTTCTTTCTAAAACTATCTTTAAGTTAAGAAAAATGTAATTTTAAGAAAAGCAGGCTTGTAGCCATTTTTGCAGCACACATTAGGAATACTATTAATACATTAAAATTAACTTTTAAGAGTTTTATCACCAAAAAATGTATGTACTCATTACCTTGACAAGAAACCTGGGGCAGGGGGAATGGGAGAAGGTGATTTCGCAGGGTTTGAAGCAATACCCAGGTATAAACACTATAAAAATGCAATAACCAATGCTGTACATCTACAAATGTTTCTTTCCGCTACTTGACTTCTGTGTTAATCTCGTTTACGCATGCTGTCAAAGACATGCACTGTCAGAACAAAAACTAGAAAAAGAACCTGAATGCATGATATGTAACCTTTCGTTTCATGCTTTAATAAACCTATTGTTTTAATAAGTTGGAAAAAGAAACCAATATATATTTTCTCTATTTATAGACTCAAAACACATGCATCCGGGGATAAGTCCCACAGCAATGGCATGGATGTGCTGCGTTAACCCTGAGCACTGTATAACATAAAAGTAAAGCCAGTTTGGGAAGTTCCAAGCATTTTTAAACCAATTATGGTTCGTAGCTTTTAACAAACTCACAAACAAACAGACTGACACACACGCGCACATACCCCTCTGCTCACCCAAAGTAGAAGCATACGGTAAGTACCACGGGAAAAGCGCGAGGAAAGACATATGTACCACCATCGGCACTGCTGATTTTCAGTTTTGCTATCTATTCCAGGTTTGTCCTTATTCCCAAAAAAATTAACTAGAGAGAGAGCACAACTGAAAAAAAATTATAATTCTTTGGAAACTGTCCCTGATTTTTATGCAAATGATATGCTTCAACAGCGTTTCATATACATCCATGTTGAAACCTGTCTGTTCTTATGTGTTGCTCAAATTGGCGATGCTCTGGGGGTGACGCTGCTGCCAGAGCTGTTTCTGCTGGACTGCAAGCTGTTGAGACTGGTCTGAAGTTGACAGGAGATTTATAAGAGGAGACACACAATTTGCAGGAATGATCAAACCTGCAATTAGAAAACGAGAATTTATAAAGGTTGCTTCCAGGAGAAACCACACTGTTTTACAGCTTCATAGCAAATTCCAAATGAAGTATAATATTAAGTTTAATGAACAAGACTCCACGAAAAAACTAAATGAGCACCTAATAACTGAACTGGCCCCTTCAGAAGTAGCCCGATTCCTCAGTAGCGCCACCCACAAATACCTGAGCACATGCACGTGTCTAGTGCAACATCATCTTCTTGCTGGAGCGACAGAAGGCCAAGTACAGTACCTTCCTATCTACTATCTTTGAAGCTCCACAAATGTCGGCAAGCACCACCTTCTTTGGCATGTACTACTGTACCAAAGAGACTACAGAATAGTGGCTGCAAATTCAAATGCGTACTGAAGCAGTAACTTCTAAGTGGCACAGTGTGGAAGTCAGCAAACTGGAGAGTGTATATATCCTGGGTAAGGGAACTTTAACTCCTCCCATGTGGGAACAGGGGCTCAACGTTCCAAGCTTCTCTGTTGTTGCTGCTGCTGTTGTTCTTTCGAAGAAGATAGAAATCCAGTCTTCTGATTTTTTTTTAATAAATTTATTTATTTTATTTATTTATTTTTGGCTGCATTGGGTCTTTGTTGTTGCACACAGGGTTTCTCTAGTTGCGGCAAGCAGGGGCTACTCTTCATTGTGGTGCACGGGCTTCTCATTGTGGTGGCTTCTCTTGTTGCGGAGCACGGGCTCTAGGCACCCGGGCTTCAGTAGCTGCGGCACGCGGGCTCAGCAGTTGTGGCTTGCGGGCTCTAGAGCACAGACTCAGTAGTTGTGGCGCACAGGCTTGGTTGCTCCGCGGCATGTGGGATCTTCCCGGACCAGGGCTCGAACCCGTGTCCCCTGCATTGGCAGGCGGATTCTTAACCACTGCACCACCAGGGAAGCCCACAGTGTTTTGTTTTGTTTTTTTTTTTTAATTTTATTTATTTATTTATTTATTTTTGGCTGTGTTGGGTCTTCGTTTCTGTGCGAGGGCTTTCTCTAGTTGTGGCAAGCGGGGGCCACTCTTCATCGCGGTGCGCGGGCCTCTCACTATCGCGGCCTCTCTTGTTGCGGAGCACAGGCTCCAGACGCGCAGGCTCAGTAATTGTGGCTCACGGGACTAGTCGCTCCGCGGCATGTGGGATCTTCCCAGACCAGGGCTCGAACCCGTGTGCCCTGCATTAGCAGGCAGATTCTCAACCACTGCGCCACCAGGGAAGCCCACCCACAGTGTTTTGATTTTTAAAAGTTGGCAACTAACTCAATTGAAATCTCACAACCAAAAATACTTGAGGATCAAAAAAATGTCCTGGACTGACTAGCCCACAGGCTACCAATGTGCAACCCAGGATACAGAGAAAGGTTGTTGCAAAAGAAACAAAGACAACGTGACAGGGACAGTGCAGTAACTGGGTGGGTTTCTGTGAGGCCTGCCACTGAGGGAACAGGGGGGGCGGCCAGCCTGGTCTCCCCTGCTCCCTGCAGGACTCCAGTCCATCCTCTGTGCACAGTGGCTTTGACTTCCATAGTCTCAATGTGGCACACTGAACATAAAGACTTCAGAGAATCCTTAGTCTTCATACCAGGGAGCCTGCATAGATGTCAACAGTGAGGAAGGGGAGCAAGAGCACCGAGGGCAGCATAAAATAACAACCACATCAGAATTTCAGCCAGAACCAACTACATCCATTCAAAAGCTTAACTACTATTTATCCTTTTAAGAACATAATATAAAGCAAGCTCTACCCCACCACTGGAATAGATAGATGCTAAGATTCTAAGACGTTAGAAGCAAAATAAGAAAAACACAGGACCTGATTTTTCTTCTCAAGGCGCTCAAACCAAAAAAAAATTAAAACTCACCTACAATCCGCTGTCCATCCTCTGTTCTTAGCCGAACTATCTGCATTTTCACGTTCGTGCCACTGACAGATGCGAGAACACCCTCGACTTTTGTCCAGACACTCAGTACTGAGCCACATAATACATAGTACGTGCGGCAACGAAGACCTATTTCACAAACTAATCCCAAACTTGCTTTTTTGCAATTGCCACGCCTAGGATAGATAATAAGGAAAAAAATGTGTATGTGCGTGCATGCGCACACGCACACACACACACACACACACACACACACGAGGCCCACAAGGTCTACCCTAATTTCAAATGGAAAACGCCCTACCGTCATTTACCTTTACTGATAGTTTTGTAGACTGCAGTCCTCTTGACGTATTGGATTACCCTGTCCAACTTAAGGTATCACCACTGATTTTAAAATTACAGTTATTTCTTGGGTCTGACTCCCTTATAAAAGGGCTGATTTATTGGTCTTGATATCCACTTAAGCATCTGTCATTTTAATATCCATTAGTTTACTGTGTTAATGTCAGTTTATAAAATAATCCTGCCAGTTATTTCTATAGTATTAAGCTACCAATATACAGTTCTAAATCAGCTAAGTGGAAAAGGCCTCAGCAAATAAACAAAAGCAAATTTATCTACTTACATGTGTCTAAATAAAAACCCAGCTAAAATTCATCTATATCCTGTATCCTTTTTCAAAAAGTGGGCCAGATACTCCATTTTCAATGCCTTGAAATGAACATAATGACTTGAGAACACCTCTGGCTAGCCTAGTAGCACAGCAGGATCAGCTCCAGGGCTCAACAACAAAGTTTCTAGTGCTGTTAACTATTTGAGGCACCCCTGTGGTTTCCTAGAAGTTCCCTAGCCTTAAAAATAAAACTGATTTGGGACACCAAAAAAACTTTGGAAAAAAAAAAAAGAGGAAGGAAAAGATAAAGGAAGGGAAGGAAGGAGAGGAGAAAGAAAAAGTCTCAACCCTAAGAATGATAGTTAAGTCCATGCCAGCAGACAACATTTGGTTGGCAGTAACAAAGCATCAGTGGGGAGACCTAAAACAGTGCATGGTCCAGAGACTTCCAACAAGTACCTCTGCTTAAAGAAACAACACCAAGCAATTGATAATCTGCTTGTGTACTTATAGGGACAGATAGCTAAAGAATGAAGGGGTGTTTAAATTAAATCTTGATTATACTTTGGAATATATGGTGATAAAAATGAAAACTAACCAATAAGCATGAGTACAAGTATCTGCAGATGAATTATACTGATCTAACCAGTGGACCAGGGCCTCGTCTGAGACTACCTGTGAAAATAAGACAAAAATTCCATTGAAAAGGTATTGTTTTAAACAAACTGGTTGCCTAATTTGGTCTCTAAAGCCAACTTAAAATCATCTTTATATAGAAAACATGGTCTTCGCTACTGCTTGCATTTGAATGCTATCCATAAAGCTCTGCCATGAGGTTTTTCCCATGTAATGAATATTTCAAATAGTTAACTTAATTATAATTGTTTTCAAGTGAAAATGGCTAGGAATAATAGTAATATAAGGTAATACTAACAACAAAATAACATAGTAAAGTTAGGAAAAACAGATATCACTGTTTTTCCAGAAATTATTGCAAAATATAAACACAGCAGTTCACAGTAAAACCAAGAGTTGGTGGGAAGGAATTTCAGTCTTGTACATCTTCCCTTTATTTAAAAAATTCTAATTTTTGTAGTTAGCACTATAGAAACTTCCTTTTCTGATAACATAAGCTGATTCAAATAATCATCTTTAAGTTTCCTAACGGTTGATAACATTAAGACTGGTATATTAATTTAACAAGAGTTGATAAAACTTTTTCTGAAAACAATTTTCCAGTAATCAAATAGGAAAAATTGACAATTTACATATAAACATAGTTGCAATATATTATTATAAAACAAGTATTCATATATAACATCATGTACAAATGGAAAAATACCTTCTTATATTTCTTTTTTAGATCAGCATAAATTTCTAATTTGAGCTGTTTCCCAGTATTTGGTCTATAAACTAAGAAAAGCTTCTTTTTAGGATTCACTTCTTTAACTAAGATGGCAGTTTTCTTGTTGTTTCTTATCTATTAAAAATAAATAAATAAATAGGTGAGAAAATATAAAGATTCAATACTGCACACTTTAAGACAGGCTTGTTTTTTGTACCATCACATCACCAAAGCCAAATGAGTATGTAAATACAAAACTGTGTGAAAGGGTAACACCTGCCGTGTAACCGGCTTGAACAAGGTCTCACCAAAGTGAAGGCTAATGGACCTTATCTCTGAGGCGAGACAACCTTTAGAAAACTGTGCTGAGTGAGACTTAGAGCACGATGTCCAGGGGAGACAATTTGCTTCTTCTAGTGCAGGAAGCTGGACTCGCAGCCTACACAGGCTCAGAGGTGTGTGAGGGAAGAGTCCAGGCGGTGGGGGCAGAAAGGGTCTTCACAGGAAATAATTTTACCTCTACTGTATGTTACTCTCCTTCAAGTTACAATGAAATATATAACCTTCAAGATAATGCTTTTTGATCACCCACAGTCCTCTGAATTCATCTACTCCATCAGTGCTACAACCTATTCCTATGGTTGTGTGAGGGTAAAATATCACATGAAATATCACAAATTTCATCTGTAAACAGTACCGCTATAACAGGAGAAAGCCAAATGCTGAACAAATAATACATAAATATGATGCAGAAGTGGAAGAAAAGGATGCATTAGACAAACGATGGAACTTGTTTTATTTAAAAAATTTTTTTAAAGTTGGACTTTATGAGAGGAACCCTGAAAGATTTGTAAAAAGCCCCATTTAACGCAAGGAAAAATAAGATTGGGAAAATTAGTATTTCTTTTGAAGAATGGTGAACAATTTCAAAGCAACAGTCTCTGGAGCAAAATTGAAGGAAAAGGAAAAGTTTCAAAGGTATTTTCCCAGCTCCTCTACAAAATAAATCATTTGCTAAGCTCCTACCTTTTTATATTAAGATAATTCTTACACTGATAAAAGGACTTAATACTTTACTTTTCTCTTCATTGATACTAAAGATCCTTTGTCTTTTACTTGTTCAAATGATTTGAAACACTGTTTATATAATTACTGCAAAGTTTATGAAACAAAAGTTAAGTGAAAAATACATTTAAAATTTTGTATCAGCTCATGTGAAATTCTCTAGCTAACTATACTTTAAGGCAGTGTTTAAAGCATGTAACAGTGTGATCTATCTTGACAGTGTCAGGTTAATTCATTTTAACTATAAAATAAATCATCACACTACAGTGGAATTAAAAGTGATTCTGACATGGCTTCCCTAATGTCAACACATGTTAAACACATTGCAAGTCATATTTGCTTGTTGCTGAGGAGGTTCAACAAACGAGGCTACACCTTCTTGGAAGGATGTCTCTTCTAAGGTCCTCGACTCTTCACAACCAGCTGCCTGCGGCCATGCAGCAGAGAGTAACAAAGGACAACGTTACCACATCCTTTCACTCAAGGGAAACTGGTGGGGATCAGCATTTTCATCAAAATCTACCAGTGCTTCAATTTGGCAATAATTTCAAATGAAAAAAATATAACCAATATCCTATATGGACCAATCAAAATCCCATCCAAGGCCTCAGAGAAATCTGAATAAAATCTAGTGAACTGTATCAGTATCTTGGTTGTGATATACTATAGGTTTGTAAAATGTTACCATTGGGAAAAATGCTGTAAAAGGAATTTCTCTGTATTATTTCCTACAACCTCATGAGAATCTACAATAATCTCAATAAGATTTTCAAACACACATACACACACACACATGCACAACTAGGAGCCAGATCCAGTTTGAGAGCTTTGCTATTGAATCAGAGACCAGTAAACCAGGTTTATGGACCAAATGGCCTGAGGCTCCTAAGCTTAAGAATAGTTTAAGGAAGGAAGGGAGAAAGTTTCTTAGGAAGGAAAAAAATCCATGCTGTTGAACCTAGGGTCAGGACAGGAATAAAGACCCAGACGTAGAGAATAGACTTGAGGACACAGGGATGGGGTACAGTAAGCTAGGACGAAGTGAGAGAGTGGCACTGACATATATACACTACCAAATGTAAAATACATAGCTAGTGGGAAGCAGCTGCATAGCACAGGGAGATCAGCTCGGTGCTTTGTGACTACCTAGAGGGGTGGGATAGGGAGGGTGGGAGGGAGGCGCAAGAGGGAGGGGATGTGGGGATATACGTATACATATAGCTGATTCACCTTGTTATACAGCAGAAACTAACACAACACTGTAAAGCAATGTTGTAAAGCATTGTATACTCCAATAAAGATGTTTAAAAAAAAAAAAAAAAAAGGAGAGAGAAGGCAGCAACTTAAACTCAGCCAAATCTGCTTGTTATCTTTCCCCTCAATCCTGATATGTCCTTTTACTTGTTCAGTTTTACCCATCCCACCCTAGCTAGAAACCTCAAGATAATACTAGAAGCCAAGAACAAAGCTGGGGGGGAAATCATTTTTCAGACTTTTAAGAGCTAAACTTTTTCTCCTCCAGGATCTTCAAAAGAGTTTTTCCTCTCATTCACACATAGAAAGAAGTAAGTGATCTTAAGATCCAGTGATGCCATTTCTCTGAATCTACTCTAGAGATACACTCACACAGGTACATAAAGAAGCATCTATAAGCACGTCGTTTGTAAGAGAGAAAAAGTGGAAACAACCTAAAAGTCAATTAATACGACACAGGCTAAATAAACCATGGTATATTCATAACACAGAATGCCATGCAACAGCCACAATGAATGAAGTAGTCCTATAAGTATCAATACAGAAAGCACTCCAAGACTGACTGTTTAGTGAGAAAGGCAATTTAAAGAATGATCGATACTGTATCATAGAATTGGTGTAAAAAAAATAACCAACAACAAATCAACCACCTAAAAGAGTAAATTGTTTCCTATGGCTACAATACATATGCATTAATGCACAGACAATGGTCTGGGAGAATAGACACAAAACTGGTAACGGTGGCTACCTCTGGGAAGGTGGGAAGGGAACCGGGGCTGGGAATCATGGTCAAAAAATTTAGTGTTATCTGTATTTAAATTTTTTCACAAGTGTAATAATGCATTCATGTGTACATAATTCAATTAAAGAATTTAAGAAAAAAAAAATCCACAAAGAATAGTCAGCAGAGACCACATACGCTCTGCAAAACCTAACATACTTACTACCTGACCCCCGACATAAAAAATTTAGGGATTCCTGCTCTAGAGAGCTTATTTATGGTTTCACCCTGCCTGTGGCATCATCATATTTGGTCTCCTTTACGCAGTTCTTGAACCAGGTCTTCATTTACAGTTGGTCACTCCATAAAGGGCTTGGCCAAAAAGTTCGTTCGGGTTTTCGGTACCATCTTACTGAAAAACCAGAACGAACTTTTAGGCCAACCCAATATTTGCAAATAAAAAGCAAAATGTGCTATACACATACAAAGCAATATTAGTCACAAAAAGAAATGAAGTTATGACACATTCTACAACATGGACGAACCTTGAAAACATTATGCTGAGTGAAAGAAGCCAGACACAACTGTCACATACTGCATGATTCCACTGATACGAGGTACCAAGATATGCAAATTCATAGACAGAAAATAGATCAAAGGTTATCAGGCCAGGGAAAGCTATTGTTTAATGGTGATGTTAGCACAACATTGTGAATATAATTAATGACACTAAATCATACACTTTAAAATGGATAAAATGGCAAACTTTGTTATATATTTTACCATCATTTAAAAAAATTAACAATGTAAAAAAAAAAAAAAATTAACAATGTAATATGCCAGAAATCGTTAAATTATATACTTTAGCGAGTGAATTGTACGGTATGTGAATTATATCTCAATAAAGTCGTTAAAGAAAAAGAAATTAAGGAAGAGATAAAAAGAATTCAAGAGAAAATACATATTAAAGGCAAGCAAAGATATAACGTATGCATAAGAGAAGTCCCGATAAAGGAGAAATTCAGGGAATAGAATACTAAAAACATTACAAATAAAAGTAATTAAAAAACTTTCTAAAATAAAGATTTGAAACTACATATTGAAAGAGCATATCACATAGCTGAGAATACTGACCAAGAATGACTAATACCAGGATATACTCTAAACTAAATTAAAAAGGGGAAAAAATTAGAGCACCATCAAATTTTGACAGCAGGGACTTCCCTGGTGGCGCAATGGATAAGAATCCACCTGCCAGGCTCCCCCGGTGGCCCAAGGTTAGGAATCCACCTGCCAGTGCAGGGGACACAGGTTCGAGCCCTGGTCCGGGAAGATCCCACATGCCACAGAGCAACTAAGCCCGAGTGCCACAACTACTGAGCCTGCGCTCTGGAGCCCGTGAGCCACAACTACTGAAGCCCGTGCGCCTAGACCCCGTGCTCCGCAACAAGAGAAGCCACCACAAGGAGAAGCCCACACACCGCAAGGAAGTGTAGCCCCCGCTCGCCACAACTAGAGAAAGCCTGCGTGCAGCAACGAAGACCCAAGGCAGCCAAAAATTAATTAATTAATTTTTAAAAAATAAAAAAGAATCCACCTGCCCATGCAGGGGACATGGGTTCGAGCCCTGGTCTGGGAAGATCCCACATGCCACAGAGCAACTAAGCCAGTGCGCCACAGCTACTGCCTGTGCTCTAGAGCCCGTGAGCCACAACTACTGAGCCCACGTGCCACAACTACTGAAGCCTGCGCACCTAGAACCCGTGCTCCATAACAAGAGAAGCCACCGCAATGAGAAGCCTGTGCACTGCAACAAAGAGTAGCCCCTGCTTGCCTCAACTAAAGAAAGCCCGCGCCCAGCAATGAAGCCCCAACGCAGCCAAAAATAAAAATAAATTAATTAAAAAAAATTTTTTTTGACAGCAACTCTATCTCAAAAGAATAAGTAGTAGCATCTTCAAGATATCCAAGAAAAGAAAATATGAACTAAAGATTTCATTTCTGGTAAAATTTGTCTTTCAAGTACAAAGGCACAAACTTACCAGCATGTAAGAATTCAGGGAGTAATGTTTCCATAAGCCCTTCCTGAATCTACTACAGAATGGGCTTCAGACAAAATAACTAGAGAGATATTAACCTAAGGACTAGTGAGTGAGTGGTGAGCTTTAAATATAAATTAATTACCTGTAGAGCTAAGATTAATTAAGGGTTAAAAGAAGAGTATACTATATAATTGCCATATGTTGACATGCAGAAACAGTATAACTATTTTTTAAATAGCAGAAAGTAAGCTTATGCAAAAAAAGTTATTATTAAAAAAAATTATTTTCAGGAATATTGGGGCATAGTATCCATGATATTTTATCATCCTGTGTGCCCTGAAGAACAGGGATTATTAGTGTGGAAGAAAGAAGACAAAAATATCAGAGAAGAGGTGAGATTAAAATTTCCATAGTTTTGATCAGGACAAATAAATATGCATTCATTTGTGTGTGTATATGTATATGTCTAAATGTAAACATGTACACACACGTGCACACACACACACAGGCACACTCACACATCCTCTCTCCTTAGCTCTGTCCACAAGCAAATACTAAACCAATGAATATAGTTACACTAATAACTGAAAACTGAATCTTGAAGACATAAAGCATTATTATGACTAAAGAAGGTCACTCACTATATTATGGAAAAAAAGGGTTCAATTTACTAAGCATACGTAAACTTTTTTTTTTTTTTTTTTTTTTGCCTGCACCACGCAGTATGCGGGATCTTAATTCCCTGACCAGGGATCAAACCTGTGCCCCCTGCAGTGGAAGCATGCAATCTGAACCACTGGACCGCCAGGGAAGTCCCCGGTAAGTAATAATTTAAAACTTGCATTAAATAATACTCTTCAAAATGTATTAAATAAAAATATATCACAATTACAGTGATAAATTATTAAAACACAGAAAGCTAAATACAATTGGAAAATCAGCACAAAGCGAACAGATAATTACAATGCTGGCAATGAAAACACATTACATATCTTAACAACAAACATTTAAGGGAAACAAGTCTTACTTGCAATGACAAATAAAAGCCATCATCTGGTCCTGTCAACTCAGCCCAAATCTTGGTAGCTTCCTCCCAGGACATTCCTCTCTCTACACTTATCTGTAAAAAAAAATAATAATAAAATTTAAATTAAACTCACTTCTGAGAATGCTTACCAGAAAATGACATTATACTTGAATGTGCACGTTTTCTAAACTTACCGTGTATAATTCTACATGGCCAGAGGTTGAATATCCTGGAGTCAGAAACTTCTTAACATCACTTTTCCTCACTTTTTCATCTCCAGAACCAAGATCTTGAACAAGAAAAAGCAACATATAAGTATAAAAAAAAATTTCATCAAGAATACATATGACAGGCTTCCCTGGTGGTGCAGTGGTTAAGAATCCGCCTGCCAATGCAGGGGACACGGGTTCGAGCCCTGGTCGGGGAAGATCCCACATGCCACGGAGCAACTAAGCCCGTGCGCCACAACTACTGAGCCTGTGCTCTAGAGCCCGCATGCCACAACTACTGAAGCCCGCGCACCTAGAGCCCATGCTCTGCAACAAGAGAAGCCACGGCAACAAGAAGCCCACGCACGGCAACGAAGAGTAGCTCCCGCTTACTGCAACTAGAGAAACCCCATGTGCAGCAAAGAAAACCCAATGCAGCCAAAAATAAATTAATTAAAAAGAAAAAAAAAAGAATACATATGATGTTTCAAAGATTTCCCAACTTACCTAAGATTCCCATATCATATCTTCCATTTTTTTTGGCATTTTGGACAACTGCAGTAAGTGTGTCTGCAAAATACTGAAATAACGCATTCTGTTGATGCACCTCCATGCCCAAAATTCTATTCAAGAATTTTCCTATGTTGTTATAATCTGCAACGACAAGATTGTATTAAAGATTTAATGCATTCAAATGGCAATTTTAAAAATTCATTCATCTCAGCCTAGTAAGAGTCTCACTTTCTCCTCTAAGCCTTCCCTCACAACTCCTGTACTGTTGTTCCCAGAACAGGGCTATACTTCGACCACTTCTACTTCTAGCAATTAGCACGACTACACTACATGCTCAAAAGATGTTTGCCAAATTGAATTTTTGCATCTTCAGCTTCGCTTATTGAAAGTATGAATACAATTTAGCACAACAGAATGTTAGTTTTCCAACATTAAGTCTTAACCCATAAAGTTTTAAGTGCTGTTAAGTCAGTGAAGCTCAACTTTGGCTGCACAAGTAAGAATGCCCAGGAGCTTCTGGAAAATTACCAATGTCTGAGCTCCTGCCCTGGCTTCAGTACTTTTTAAAAAGCTCAACAGCTGATCATCTACACAACCTGGTTTGAGAACTGCTGCTATGTAGAGAGAAGAGAGATTCAATTTCTTGAATAACCATAGTTATTCATAGCAAAAACCACCCAGAATGCTCTGTGAGCACTCAGTAATGAGGGATTGAGACCTACAGACTTGAAGCTTCCCCTTCAAGTTGACGAAAGCATAAAGAACAAAACGGGCTATAATGATACAGCAACAGTTATGAACATACATACAGAAGTCATACCATTACCTTTATCTAGAGTAAGAATTCCTGAACGATCTTCTACATTTATCAGGCCAACTCCTATCAGTCCTTGTCGAACATCTGTAATAAAACAAATTTATAAAAAACCTTATAGCCCAGGGCTTCCCTGGTGGCGCAGTGGTTAAGAATCCGCCTGCCAATGCAGGGGACACGGGTTCGAGCCCTGGTCTGGGAAGATCCCACATGCCGTGGAGCAACTAGGCCCATGTGCCACAACTACTGAGCCTGCGCTCTAGAGCCCATGAACCACAACTATTGGAGCCCGCGCGCCTAGAGCCCGTGCTCCACAAGAGAAGCCACTGCAGTGAGAAACCCACTCGCCACAACTAGAGAAAGCCTGCGCACAGCAACGAAGACCCAATACAGCCAAAAATAAAATAAATTTAAAAAACAAAACCTTATAGCCCAAATAACTCAATGAGCTGTTACTTGACTAATCAAACTAGATCAAGTTCTAGCATATAAGACACAGTCTGTGTATCTTCCATAGTTCCTATTAGCTGAATTAAATGGAACCCACAGCCCCTAAAGATCTTTAGACACTTCAAAATTCTAGAGTACTCAAACCACACATCATATTTTATTGTTTCACTAAAACGTCATATCTTTCCAACAACGACCCTTGGCAGTGGAGATCCTTGGCTACAAAGCTGTCATCCACAGAATCTAAACAACTTTGAACATACAGCAGGATACTGATTAAATAATTTATGTAAGGAAATAATCATGCTTCCTTCCCAAACGTTACCTATCAGTATTGACAAGGCGATGCAGAAGATAAGCAACATATATAACTGTCAACATGTTCTGAATTACGTTACTAAGAGGACAGTTTATAAAACTTTTGAAAAGTATTTGTGTCCAGGCTCCAACCCAGACTTACAGTAAGAAGGGTTTAAGAAAGAGAAAAGGATCAATAGGAAGCATAATTATATCCTATTTACACATTTATTTAATCAGCTAGACTGCTACATGCTCAAAATGTGTAGATTCTGCAGGTGACAACTCTGTAGCCAAAGAGCTCCAATGCAAAAAATCCTCATTTTGGGAACCCATCCTATGGGAGGAAATTACCTGAATAGAAGGATAGCTGCTATAATTCCAGCACTGTTTGTGATGCAAAAAAATGAAAACCACTTGAACATCAATAAGGGAGAAACTGAAGAAACTGTTACATAAGCTAGATGCAGAATATTACACAACTGTTAAAATATGTGTTAGTGGCGCTTCCCTGGTGGCGCAGTGGTTGGGAGTCTGCCTGCCAATGCAGGGGACACGGGTTCGAGCCCTGGTCTGGGAAGATCCCACATGCCACGGAGCAACTAAGTCCGTGAGCCACAACTGCTGAGCCTGCGTGTCTGGAGCCTGTGCTCCGCAACAAGAGAGGCCACGATGGTGAGAGGCCCATGCACTGCAATGAAGAGTGGCCCCCGCTTGCCGCAACTGGGGAAAGCCCTCGCACAGAAATGAAGACCCAACACAGCCAAAAATAAATCAATAAATTAATTAATTAAAAAAAAAAAGAGAGACCTTGTTTTAAAAAAAAAAAAACAAAAAATGTGTTAGTACTATAGCTATTGATTTGTAAGGGATGCCTGTGATGTACCAAGTGAGAAAAGTACCTTGCAAGTAACACTAACATTTTTTTTAAAAAAAGCTCTGTGTTTAGACAAACGGACAAAGGTGTGTTAAGGCTGCGCTTGTTCAGATTGTCAACATTTGTAACCTCAGCAGGTGAGATTGGTAGGTAGTAGGTAGTTAAGGAGAAGGTATGGGCTCCTCATTATTCACTTTTAGATTGTTTTCATCACTTACAATGAATAAATAACATGTAATTTTTTAGAATTAGAAATAAATTGGGGAGTTGTTTTTGACAATCCCTCTAATGACCAAATAAAAAGAAAATAAGAGGGAACGAAAGGGAGGAAAAGAACAGGGCCAAGACTTTATTGGTTTTTTGTGTTGTTAAATGCCATCAGTGATTATAAGCCCCTGCCAGCTAGGTCAATATGGACTGTTACCAACACTAAACACCAGCTCAACTGGAAAGGACTTCCTAGTAAAACGTGTTAACTCTAGAAGGATAATGTTTCCAATACCTTACATCTGTTTATTCTCCAAAATATTTTCATAGTTTGCTGAACTACTGAAATCACCCAGACTACTAATATTAATGGGGTAAAATCTATTCTTCAGATTTGCAAGATACATCTAAGAATTTCTATAGCACTACTTAGGACTTTTTTTTAAATATAAAAATTTCTACATACACACAAATGTAAAGAGAATATTCTATGGACCACAGGTACCCAGCACCCAGTTTTAACAACTGTTAATACACGGCCAGTTTTGTTTTATCTGTACCTCCACTAGCCCCCACAGATTATTTACCTAGGTACTTCAAATTTTAAAAGCTATTTGGCACATTTTCAAATTAATCTAACAAAACCATTTTTCCTCTAGTAATTTAGTATTAAACAACATGCAACAAACTCTGTCAACAGTAAAAACACTTCACCTGAATGAAATTTAATAAATCTACTGCTTATTATAAGATATCAATTTAGGCATCTGGTAACTATCAATTTCTAAATTTTATACATTTTATGTCCAAAGAAAACTAAAAACAACAGCACATGTTCGAATGAGTTTTAGTACCTTCTTGTCAGTACTCATTTTCCTTTGTTATGATTATTTTTAAAAGTTACCTTTAAAGAATTCTCCAGGATAGTCTGGAGGTGGTGATACCATAGGAGAATCTAGGTTTACAATGGATTTCATGACAATTTCTAAAGCATTTCTTCCATACTGCAATAAAAACCAAATAAATTTAACAAGTTTCAGCATTTGGATACTCTTCAATCACATGACCAAGTGAATGCTATAAAAACTATTATTGTACCAAAGAGTCAAAAATAGCAGGACTCAATTATTTTTATATATATTTTACACTGCCTAGTGCCTCATTCACACCTTTGTACACAGCAGGCATTCCATAAGCATTCCATAAATAAACAACTTTCTTTACTTCTGGGAACTCACACTTCATGCAGCCACAAGTATTTATTATAATCTTATATTCCAATAGGAATGAGAAGATGATTATATTGCACAGTTGATCACCAAAGATCTAACTGCCATGTGTCTTACAGGACTAGCCATGATTTTATAGCAAAACCATACGAGGAGGCAGCTTTAAGTTTTAAACAGCAACCACTTTCCCTTTCTGTTCCTTACAAACACCGTACACTGCAATCATTTTTCAGATAGTGAAAGCTGAAATGTACCTTATTATCAAAGTTGAACCTACTCAGATCTCTGGATTCTGTTGCTCTTCTGTCTCCATGTGTAAGCGCACCCTATCCAAACATAAAATCTCCAATCAAGGCACAGAAGACAGGTTAACATACATCATCTTTTACACACATCTATATAACTCAAAAACTTACCAAACTCTCAAGTCTTTTAGCAACAATAGATGCAAATCTTTGTTCTCCTGCCAATTCAGAAATCAGAAAGACATATTCCGGAGCAGTAACTTGGTTTGATCTATGAGTTCGTCCTGTAATGACATTAAAAAAAAAAAAAAATTGCTGATTGTGTTCTCTAGATACTAGTATTCTGAGACCTATTCCCAGCACTTTACAGTAAGCTGGTATCCAGAAATCTTTAAACCAGAGGAAAAATTAAAGAACGTAATATTACCCTAACTCCCCAAAAGGCACAAAATCAAAAACGCCAACTTGAACAACATCTGTATTCAGAACAATACTCCCACTTACGGGGGAGCAGAAACTACCATAAACTTATTAAATGATAAACGCATTACTGGTGCTACCCCAGTTTGGTTGACTACAATGTTGCTGATGCACAGCTGCTCTGGATTCTCCCAAAATTGTTGTTGTTGTTTTTTTAAATCACCAGGTCACAGGGACATGAAGATGGAAGGGAAGGGAGGAGCAATGTGCCCTCAATGAAGCTTACCGGGGGTTGAAAAAGACATCAAGTGGCAGTTGCTCTGACATGGATAACATCCTTGGAGATCTACAATGAAGATACTCCTGAAGAGCCCCATTCTTGAATATAATGCCAGAAAGCCCTATTGTAGGTCTTTTACAGCTTTTAAAACAGCCAAGAAATAAATTCATGATGCCTTCTATATTTTAAGGTATATGCAATACACAAACATCTCCAAAACCTACATATATGTCAAGTTTTAGTATATCTAGCATTAAAATATTTCCCCAGTAATTCCTGGCTATGAAGTGAAACTCAGTGTAGGAACTTACCAAACTGCTGAATTGCTCTATCAGCACTCCATGGTAATTCCAGAGTCATATGAACTCTTCGCCTTTGATTTTTAGCTCTCCTATCTGCTTGTAATGAAATACCTGAGCTGGCAGCTTCTGAGATGATAGCAATATTCTGTATCAAATGTAAGGAGAAAAAAACAAAAGATCACTTCTGCACAAAGACAGGTGGGGAAACATCCACCAACACATATTCTCCTTTACTTCCTAACCCTCAGTTTTAGCTGTACATGGTTACAAGGACACCCAGAATCAAGATTACATTTCCCAGTCTCCCTTACAGCTAAGTGTGGGCACACTCCAGCCAGTAGGTCACATGAACAACGTCCACGAAATGTCCCTAATCAAAGATATGCCCTTCCCCTCCTCTTTTTTTCTCTCTGCTGGCTGAAATGTAGAGATGTAATGACTGAACCTGAAATATGGAAGTAACTAGGAAATGGAAGGCCACATATTAAAGGAACAAGACAGAAGAGACCTAGACTTCAAGGGGTCATACCAGTCCTGGCCTACCTACTCAAACTTGTACATGAGAAATGAACTTCCACTTTAAGTGAATATGATTTTGGATTTTCTGTCACTTAACAGCCAAATCTGATCCCAACTAATACAATTTCTAATGCACATGGGCCTAAATTACTAATGAAACAAGTACTTAAAACAACTGTTAATATCTCTACCTATAATCTTTAAAATATGTAACATGAGCTTTTAAATACATTTAAAAGACAACTTTGATAATGGTAATAACTACCATCTATTTTCTAGTTGCACAGGCAAAAAAATTTTGAAATACAAAGTAAAATGTGGATAAAGAGATAAGATTTTATTCTACTTCTTTTAGATTAAGGAAGGAGGTTGAAGTGGTGCTCCTACCTATTTTTTAGCAAAACGCTTATAGCAATTCCGACTAGATGGATAAAGAACTGATTTGAGAATCTGAAAATTGATGAAGTTTACTTAACAGTAAGAGCATACAGAAAGGGCCTCTGAAGGTGACCACAACCTCTGCAGTGGTCAGTTACGCAAGTGAAATCTACGACCATTCAGAGTAAATCATCTCAATAGGACATGGCAGAGCAAGACAATAAACAGCAAAATCAAAGGATCCTAGTAATCTGGGCATGCTTAAATATATTTCTAGACTCAAAATTACACTGACACTAGGGTGTAGCATTGGATGACCTGAGAGAACACAATTTAATATTCTGATTAAAGACTTCAAAGACCTCCAAAGCTATCAAAAGCTACATCTAATTCTGTGCACAAAACACCACATTCGATTTATAAGAAAATAATGAAAACATGTAAAATGTTCAGTGATTATGTGTAATTACTTAAAAAAAAAATAGAGTAAGAACATTCAACAGACATGATTTATATTAAAAGAAAAAACCTAAAGATTAATCTAAACATATGGGCATCATTCCTTTCGCCAAAAAGCATCCCAGAAAAACATACCTTATCTCCATCCATAAATCTTTGTTTTTCCGTGATATTTAGTATTTCCACAGGGACATCAAGTTCAGATCTTGACTCATAAGATATACTTCCATCATCATTGCTTACAACCCTCCCCTTGCGGCCAGTCATCTGCAAAGCCAAACAGTGACACTTACAAGTAACGTAGCTGACTATGGTGCATGAAGCTCAGGGCTCCCATCATAGAAACTTGGTGGGAGATGAAAGGGATAATGAAGCCAGCATGTACTGTGCAACCTGTCCTGCACCAGGCGCTGGGGGAGAGAGAACATTGCAACACAGTGCCTGGTTCTGAAAAGTTCAAATTCCAGTGGAGAAAACAGACATGCGGCAATGATAACAAAGCCTGCGTGACAGGTGCGATAACAGAGATCCGTGTCTTGGGGCAGATACTCAAGATACTAGGGGCAGGAATTTACTTGCTCTAGGATGACAACTAGAGTAGAACAAGGGTTCTAAGATCTAAGAGAGGATATTAGATAATTATATGATCATACCAAATATATCACTTATTCTAAAGGGTTTGAAAGTGGCAAAAAATTACCTAGAAGAGACACAGCCCTGATCAAGTCATATTTACCTCAGCAACGTTCTCAGGGCCACCAAGTTCATCAATAAGTTCATCCAGGGTATTAGGAGGGAGGTCTTCAGCTAATTTTTCTAGTTTATCAAGTAGGTCTTTCTTCATCTGCTGGGCCCTTTCCACGGCATCCTGACTTGTTATAAGGCTATTGTTGCTGTTGGTGTTACTGTTAGCTAGATAAAGTACATTTGTTAAAAATCAGGACCAAGTTTAAATATTTGTTTTGTCTAAAAGTACATTTCAGGGCTTCCCTGGTGGCGCAGTGGTTGAGAATCTGCCTGCCAATGCAGGGGACACGGGTTCGAGCCCTGGTCTGGGAAGATCCCATGCCGCGGAGCAACTGGGCCCGTGAGCCACAACTACTGAGCCTGCGCGTCTGGAGCCTGTGCTCGGCAACAAGATAGGCCGCGATAGTGAGAGGCCCGCTCGCCGCAACTAGAGAAAGCCCTCGCACAGAAACAAAGACGCAACACAGCCAAAATAAATAAATAAATAAATAGCGTTCCCTTAAAAAAAAAAAAGTACATTTCACAGACAAAGCAAGCTTCCATGCGGATACCTGGTGCACTGTTAGGAGCAGGTGAAATTACTGGCGTAGAAGAAAAACTAGGTCGTTTTGATCCAAGACCTGATGCTAATAAGGCACTTTGAATAGAATCTGGATCTATACTTCTCTTTTTTTTTTTATCTTTGTTTTTCTTGTGGTCCTTTCTGATTAACCAGGGATCTGAAAATTAAGGAAAGACATGTATCAAATCATTTGTTAACACAAGTACAGAATTTCCAAAGGAAACACCGTTGAGTTTCTTTGTATTGTTGAACGACAACTTGTAAACCACCACCAACTTCAGAGATGCAGTACACCCATACACCATGAGGTAAATTCCATGGTTTGACGTTAAATATAAGTGCACAAAATTGAGGTCATGATCTCACATAAATGTGCTGAACCTCCAGAAGACAGACAAGCTTGGAGCTCCCACCAAGCAAAGATTAGAATCTGTGTGATGATTTCTACAGGAAAAAAAAGGTTTTAGTACAATACCCCATTTCAAATACACAGAAATAGGGACTTCCCTGGTGGTCCAGCGATTAAGAATCTGCCTTCCAATTGCAGAGGATGCAGGTTCGATCCCTGGTCAGGGAACTAAGACCCCACATACCACAGGGCAACTAAGCCCGTGCGCCGCAACTAGAGCTCATGTGCTCTGCCGCCTGCATGCCACTAGAGAGAAGCCTGAGCGCCGCAACAAAAGATCCCGCCTGTTGCAACTAAGACCCAACGCAGCCAAAAATAAATAAATAAACAAATACACAGAAATAACTATCCTTTAGTTTACATTTAATAGATTCATGAACTCACCATCTTCATCATCCTCACTAGACTCATCTCTAAATGGGTTGAAATCATCGTCATCTCCAGAACTCATGTTTTTAGAGCTCTCGTAGTCGCTTTCTTCATTATCGGAGGCATCAGATTCACTTCCACTATCATCAGAACTGCTACCAGTAAGGCCACCTATTTTTCGTGCTTTTTTGGATTCTCGAGTTATTTCTTCACCTATCCTCAAACCCCAAACAAGAGAGTCAGCCCAAACACACTGTTCTAAAGATCCAGGAAGTTACATTTAGTTCATGAACTAATACACTTAGTTAACTCAAATGAGAAATGCAGAAAAAAAGCATTTGTGTAAGTATATAAGAACAATTAAAAATTCATAAACAAGAGCTAGCCTTTTGGATTCCTATAAGAAATCAGGTTATATTCAATTATTCTTAAGAAGAAATCAGGTACATAAGTACCAATGCAAGACAGCCTTCAAGTGCACAAGTTTCAAAATAAACATCTCAAGACAACAGAGATGAAACAGAATCTATGGCATTGTCACAATTTGTGTATCAGGTTGAGAGATGAGGCCTAATAATTACAGATTTATAAAATATGCAAATGCTTCATGGAATACTAAAAAAACTAACCTATAAAAACTACATTTTTAAAAGTCAAACAAGGTGCTGATCTGAATTATCTTACTGAATATTCATAAAAGATACCTGGAATAAACCAACCAAAACTAAGCAGAACATTAAAATGTTCACATATTAATGATGGTGAGAACATAATTCAAAAAAGGGAAACATGACCATCTGTCTATCTGACCACTCTAAGATGTTACTGACTCTAGGACTCAGCATTACTTTTTGTGCCACTAAAATAAAAAAATACTGTCAATTATATTATAATAGCCAACCTACTTTCAGGCATATTAAAAATGTAAGGGGAAAAAAAAGCATTTCTTAGAACAGATGAAATGTAACATTAAAGTGTCAGGCACTGTGTTTAGAACACACAGTATGATAGTCTTCACAATATAATGAGTTATTATCACCATTTTAGAGAAAGAGAGCCTGAGAAGTTAACTTCTGAAAGTCAAAGAGCTTACTTAGTAAGCACCTAAACACAAATCCAAGTTTGCATTATTATAAAATGTCTAACAAACAAAGATGAGTGTATTCCTAATAATTAAATAATAAACTAACAGAAGTCTCTTTAAAGAAGACTATATAAACACACACTCTCACACACCCATACACACACACACACACACACACACACACAGCATTGACAACAGAAAGGCCCAGATTCTGGTTCCCCATTTATCACCCAGCAGTTGTGCCAACCTGGGGATATCGCTTAACCATTTAGTCTTTCTGTGCCTTAGTTTCCTCTGTCTATAAAACTGACAAAATAAAACCTACTTTCATATGGATCCCTTGCAGGTTGAATGAGATCATGTGTGGGCAGTGCTCAACACAGTGCCTACTCAGCACCAGTCAAATCGTTAAAGCCCCAATTTAAAATGGGATTACTTGTGTATTCAAAAACTACATGAGCCAAGGGAATTCCCTGGTGGTCCAGTGGTTAGGACTCTGTGCTTTCACGGCCATGGCCCAGGGTTCAATCCCTGGTCAGGGAACTAAGATTCTGCAAGCCATGTGGTGTGGCCATAAAAATAAATAAATAAATAAATAAAGACACTTCCTTAAAAAAAATAAACAAAAACAAAACTACACGAGCCAATTCAAGGAAGGCAGTACATTCCCAAAATACAGTTTGCATCAAGATGCTCAAATTTATACTACTTCCAGCACCATTTAAAGAAAAGTACCCACCTTTCCGCTTCTTTATTTTATTTTCCTTACAAGGACTATCTCTTGGTGAGCTGTTGTTACTTGGAGCTGTCAAATCGATTCCTAGCAAACTATAAAGTTTCTTCCTGTCTGGAGCAGGGAAGTGTTTTTCAATGAGTGACTGCAACACTCCTCTGTTCGAAGAGAGAAAAAAGTGACTCAGTATGCAAAATAGTTTATTATATATGAAGTCTTACTGAACGTATTTATTTAAAATAAGTATACTTTATTAGCAGCATTTCCAAACTGGATATCAAAAGTAGGTTAGCTCCACGTAATTGTAAAGCTGGCTTAGGAACTCAGCACCAATGGTTCCTGATTCTTTTTCAGAACTGCTGCACAGAGGAAGACTCCATGAAGAAAAACTGAACATCAGTGACTTGAGTCAAAAAGTGATTCAAGGGCTTCCCTGGTGGCGCAGTGGCTGAGAGTCTGCCTGCCGATGCAGGGGACACGGGTTCGAGCCGTGGTCCGGGAGGATCCCACATGCCGCGGAGCGGCTAAGCCCGTGCGCCACAACTACTTAGCCTGCGCGTCTGGAGCCGTGCTCCGCAACGAGAGGCCGCGACAGTGAGAGGCCCGTGCACTGCGATGAAGAGTAGCCCCCGCTCGCCACAACTGGAGAAAGCCCTCGCACAGAAACGAAGAACCAACACAGCCAAAAATAAATAAATAAATTTATTTATTTATTTATTTATTTTTTAAAA
The DNA here is from genome assembly GCF_965194825.1 of Balaenoptera physalus. Classification (NCBI taxonomy): domain Eukaryota; kingdom Metazoa; phylum Chordata; class Mammalia; order Artiodactyla; family Balaenopteridae; genus Balaenoptera; species Balaenoptera physalus. The sequence continues at coordinate 90,350,196 of NC_138897.1, forward strand.
AAGTGATTCAAAAGAGTTGGATTCTGAATGTAAAGGACTTTAACAATCCTTTAACCAATTTATTTCACATATATTTTCCATTTTCAGGTACATGCAAGAGTTACAAATAGTAAAATCTATGTCTTACTAAAAAGTACATTTGGGGCTTCCCTGGTGGCACAGTGGTTGGGAATCCGCCTGCCAGTGAGGGGACACAGGTTCGAGCCCTGGTCTGGGAGGATCCCACATGCTGCGGAGCAATGGAGCCCACGCGCCACAACTGCTGAGCCTGCGCTCTAGAGCCCTCAAGCCAGCCACAACTACTGAGCCCGTGTGCCACAACTACTGAAGCCCACGTGCCTGGAGCCCGTGCTCTGCAGCGGGAGAGGCTGCCGCAATGTGAGGCCTGTGTGCTGCAGCGAGGAGTGGCCCCTGCTAGCCGCAGCTGGAGAGGGCCTGCGCACAGCAATGAAGACACAACACAGCCAAGAAAAAATTTTAAAAATAAATAAAAATTAAATAAAATAAATTTTTAAAAAATAAAAAATAAAAAGTACGTTTTATTCAATCTTACAAAATACTGATAATCCAGCTCAAATGAATTTTAATATTCTAGGCCAAGACTGTCCAACTGAAATATAGTGCAAGCCAAGCACAATTTTTACACTTTCTAGTAGCTACATTAAAAAGTAAAAGAAAACTTGTGAAACTAACATTTTATTTAACTTATCGCTTTAAAATGTAATCAATGAAATGTTTTACATTATATTTCTTTAAGTCTTTGAAACCTGGTGTCTATTTCATACTTAAAGGTCATCTCAATTTGGACTAGCCACTTCAACTGCTTAATAGCCCCCTGTGACTAGCGCCTATCATTTTAGAGGCAATACTAGGCAGGCAAGCACAGGAAAGATACAGATTAGCAGGTGCATGTTTTGCTTTTAAAAGTAGTTTTAAATTATATCTATCTTAAAAGGAGCCACTTGAATGTGTCCCCTAAGGCAAAAGATAGCATGGCAGCAAAAGTTATTTTGTTAATTTTGCTACCAGAGTTAGAACTGTCTGTTAGGCAAACAAACTGAAAAACAGTGTCTAAAAAGATTTTTAAAATCTCTTTTGACTATCTCAGGATTACCTGCAATGTTTATATTAGAGCATACTAAATTGAGGCAAACTAAACTATATTGCTCCTCTGGATAATGGTAGTTTCCAATACACAAAGCCAAAACAAAACTGAATATCTTAAACCAAGCTGTCAGATTTCCAAGATGTACAAAACAAACAAAAATCAAGCCCTTCTGTTAGTCCAAATACTGGACATAATATTGTCGAAATACTTAACATTTCAGCATTTCTATGTTATTGTTTTCCAATAGACATATTGTTATGCATACACAGGACTGTAAAAACTAAAATCAGGAAAACTTTAAAACGCAAAAATCTTGCCTCCAGGAAATGCCAACATTTAAACTAATCTAAGTAAAAACTCAAAACCATAAACATTACTTGGCAGTTGAAACGAAATCGTTCAATTCTCCTCCCCCCTCTTCCAAGGCTTCTAATGTTCTAGCTTCTCCCGTAGACTGCAGACCAATTACAACACACTGGAGGCAAAAAGGAATATTATTAATTATAAATAAAAATATCTATGTGGTTTCTTAAGACATATTTTAAATATTTAGTTTAAAAAAAGATTTCAAACAGGAATTACCCATTATTGTACATGTGTACCAATTTATTTATTCTACATATATTTGAGACATGCTACATGCAATACACTTAGCTAGGAAACAGTATTACAACAGTGGACACTACTGAAGCCCCTGCCCCAGTTCTTTGTGCTTTAACTAAATATGTATTTACCAAAAAGGAAAAAACCTTAATGTAATATATATCCATGTGTTATCAGTTGTTACATCTATGGTTAGCCAAATTATAGTGATGTCTGTTTATACTTTTCTGAGCTATCCAAATTCTTTATAAACACGTATTGCTTTTATTATCTTAAAAATGCATTGTTTAAAGTCTTACTATGTTAATACTTTTTACAACTACCCTTTAGAAAGAAAAGGCTTTTATAAGTAGAAAGCCTCAACACTCAAAAGACTAAAACACATAACCAAAGATGAATCTGTTAATGCATTCTCCAACTTACTTTTCCATTCTTGATTTCTTCTCGAGCTAGTTGAACAACCCTCTTAACTTTGGATGCTATGCACAAGTATTTGAAAAATCTCTGGTGAGCAGACCAGAACTGACCCCACATGGATTTTTTCATTCGTTGCTCAGCATCAATCAGATCTGCAGCTTGCTGAAATCGCTCTCTGGCAATGACCCACTGAAGGTGCACAATCAACATTTTAGATATTTCAATCTTTTGAGTGTGACTTTAAAATGACTAATTCAATCAAAATAAAGTGCAAGACACCATTTAACATTAATTCAATGAAGCATTTTCAGTAACTTGGGAATCTCTAAACAAATGTTTCTTAGGACGCTCACATAGAGCTGTCCCAAAATTCTTATTAACTAATGCAGTCATTTTAGGAAACAGTTACATTGTGATTTTTAAAACTCTACAACCGAAATAAATGGCTATTTTTTATAAATTACTTTAACAAAGAGAAAACTTGGAAAATTGGGAAAATAAGGAACCAGTGATTTATCTGTTGTTTTATAGCAGAAATATACTCCTGTGAGCTGACAGGAGTATACTGGACAAAATATACTCCCGACTGGACAAAACTGGCTAACAGATACATTATCAGGTACATTAAAAGTACTAAGAGTTAAGAAAAACATGCTCACCAGTTTGACTGCTTTGTTATACATTTTAACATAGCTCTGAGAAAGAAGAACTTCCTCTATTTTGAAGGTCACACCAGTAAAGCTCAGCTGTCGAGCAATGTACATTCCTCTAAGCTTCATATCCATAGCAACTATTTCCATGGCACCAACACCTCTGAATAAAATTAAAACACACAGTAACTATCATTAAATATAGTAGAGCCTTAACATACATGGAAGAGATTTTAGCAATAACACCTCTTTTAGATTGCTACTGAGAACAAATAGTGTATACTGTAAATTGCATTACCTCCGTTCTACTGCCTGAATAAAATCACTGAATTCTCTAAATGGAGTTCCCTCACCCCATATTCCAAGACGGTTCATATAGGCCATGTTTCGTGGTTCAGAAGCACCTGAAAAACCCCCAAACAAAACATATTATAGCTGAAAAAATAACATATATATCTCTCTCTTTTAAATAAATAACTACTCACCAGTGGCACTAGCATAAACAACTCTGGCTTTTGGCAATTTGTTCTGAAGTTCTAAAACTGCTAAGCCTGTCTTGGTTGGCTTTGAAGAACCAACAGGACATAAGTTTTTTGCTTTATGACATTCATCAAACACTATCTGTAAGGAGTAAATTAAGGAACATGTCACATTAGTAGCAAGTGTCTCCAATCTTTCAGGAAGAGTTAACTTCTATTTCCCTCAGGACTTGGGAAACATACAAGATTTCTGGGATGGTAGCTGGAGTAAAAAAAAGAATCAAGATTATTAGGGGGAGGGATGCTGTTGATATCAAGCCCCTGAGCATTAACTTTTTTTTTTTTTACTAATACCCACATACCTATCATCTGGTTTTGTCAAACCTTAACATTTTGCCATATTTGCTTCAGATGGTTTTCTTTTTCTGTAAGATCACAAATATAAATGAAGCCCTCTATGTGCCTCTCCTTGATCTCCACAGCCCCCTTCCCCCAGCCACAGAGGCATTCACTGAATTTGGCATTAACCTTAACTGGATATTTAATTTTTTTTTTGGTATCTAGAAAATTTACTACTGCAGAAAATGAAGACTGCTTGAATCGAATGCAGGGGTAGCGGAGGGCCTGTGGTTTTTCTTTTTGATTAACTACTGTAACACTGCCCTTCAGGCGGCTAAGGGAGTTTCATATTTTGTTTAGACGTCATTATGCACCAAAGCTCTTGCAGGACAACTGTGAAGCTATATGAATTCTGCCATTTTGCTAGCATTGATACGGCTCTTGGGTCCACCACTCCATTAGAACTATTAACTCCATTCATATTAATTTTTCTTACAAATCTTACAAAGGGGGTTGCTTCTGGGTATTTAGGTCCACATTCTATTTTCACGCTGTACATTCAGTTTTCATAAACTGTCCGAGCCCGTGGTGGCTGCCACCTTGCGGCGCTGTCACTCCTTAACTGGATATTTAATTCTTAATTAGAATGAACGGAAGGATCCACTACAGCTAAAAATGTCCACCACACAGATTATTTCAGCAAATTTTGTTAAATAGAAGCACAACTGATAACCAACTTAATCAGTACTTCAAAAACTGGTGTTCCGGGCTTCCCTGGTGGCGCAGTGGTTAAGAATCCGCCTGCCAATGCAGGGGACATGGGTTCGTGCCCCAGTCCGGGAAGATCCCACATGCCGCGGAGCGGCTAGGCCCGTGAGCCACAACTACTGAGCCTGCGCGTCTGGAGCCTGTGCTCCGCAACGGGAGAGGCCGCGACAGTGAGAGGCCCACGCACTGTGATGAAGAGTGGCCCCCGCTCGCCACAACTGGAGAAAGTCCTCGTACAGAAACGAAGACCCAACACAGCCAAAAATAAATAAATAAATAAATAAATAAATTTATAAAAACAAACAAACAAACAAAAACTGGTGTTCCTCATGCAGGATAGTAAAAGGTATGCTATGAGCAAATAAGTTTGGAAATCACTAAGTTAAGAAGGGAATATAGTATTCAGCATGTCCCGTATCTATTAACATTTTCCTAAAGCAGGAACTTAAATACTGGCCTAGTAAATGACAGCTACAAAACAGAATCAACTTCCTGACTCCCTTGGACTCTATGTAATCATTAAAGCTCTCATCCCAGCAGTCTTTTTATTTAACCTCAGAATTCCTGTGTGTTAGATTTTGTGTCATTAAAAATTATAAAACTTGTTGCAAAGGATACCACTCCATCGAAGTCATCACCGCACCAATGTAGGAGTTGTTTTAACCTTGTTTTGTATTTACCACCAGACTGACTTTCACCAATGAGGGAAGAATAGGTAGCAAAAATCACACCCTTCTTCACACTCCCATTATGTTTGGAAGAAATTTTTCCATATTTAAACTAAAAAAGAAAAGAAAAGAACTTAATAAATACACTTTTGTCTCAAATATTTATCCCACCCAGATTTCTACAGCAGGAAACTGGTGGCAGCATGATGGGCTTCAGGAAAGTCAAAGGACCTCTTAAGATCATACACAAAATTTCTCATACACATGTGTACACATGCACACACACAAACATGAACCCTCTCGTGTGTGTGTATATAACTTTAACGTACAAGGATCCACTTTTCATCAAAGTCTCAAAAAAGTCTATCATCAAAAAAAGATTACAAACCAAACTCTCCAAGAAAAGGTCACAATATTCATTCTACAAATATTTATTGTGCATTTACTACATGCAAAGCACTGTAATTAAGATCTGAGGGATATATAAGAATTATGATTAATAGTTACTGTGGTCTTCCTCAATTATGCTGATTTAGAAATCAAAAATATTTCTAGATGCCCCTTACATGTTTTAGTTTTGAACTGTTAGTAGTCATTCAAGATACAGTACTTTACCAACAAACCACTCAGTAACCCTCACCCAAAAAAAGCCACTGATGGGCAAGGCAACAACACTGAAGCAACTTAGAACTCACATGGAAAGTAGATTTACATTTACTTATTTTCAAAGGGCTAGCAGGGAAGCACCTGCAGGAACTAGGTCTGTCTATTCTACCCATGTGACTCCAGGAATTGGTGCATAGTAGGAGGCCAATAAAGATTTGTTAAATGAACACTGAACTGTGCTTTCTAGATAATGAAACACATTTTCTTCCATTTGACAGAACTGTTTTAACATGAACACAGGTACGGGTATACAAGTCCACTGAATGTACAAATATCTAAATCAGTCTCCAAACCACAATTCTCTGTATGATGCGACGGGCACACTACCTGTCCATATAGCTTTATCACACTGCACCCTTATACTCATAGTTATATGAGTTTCACCCATATACAGTAACTTCAGAAACAGACAAAAACAAACAAACGAAAAACCCTGAAGAGTGAGAGAATAAACTCCATAAAAACAGACAATGCCTATTTTGTTTGCCACTACATAACCCTACCTGGCATATTATTTAACACTTAGTAATCCAAAAACCAACAGTAGTGGCTAGCACTCACTATGCTTTCTGTGAAATAACTCATTTAATACTCTTAACAACCCTATTATTCCCATCTCACAGATAAGTCAATATTTATTGAATGACCAACTGAATAGAAAACTTTCATACCTTATTTAATGAATGGACCAAAATGTTTTTTGCTCCAATATCCCTCAAATCTCTTTCAGCATCATATTTTAAATCATTTGAAACACTGAACCTGCCACAAAAAAAAGGGAAAAGAAAAACACACAAATTAAATACAAATCCCATCATTCTAGCAATATTCAGGAATAAATAAACCCAGGCCTTGACACTTCAAAAAAATATACTTACTCATGAAGACCCATCCCCATATGCTGGATTATTGACAAACAAAAGCTTCCACAGCCAGTCTTTAGCACTTACCACAAAGCCCTTTTTCTACTCAACAAATAATTTTCATAGATGATTCCTGCTATTGTCCTTCCTTTTCCTACACCAGCACCATCACCTATTAAGAATCCAGCACGATCTCCATTTGGTAGGAATGTTTCATGTTGCTGAAAAAGAAAACGCTGGTAATTATCTATTCCTTTAGGTATTTTGGTAATCAGTCTTTCATACCTTCTTTTAGTCATATATTAACATTCTCTGTTTTTATATAAATGGCATACAGTTGGCTTAGTGTGGATACTTTCTTTACTTAACTATACAGGCATACATCATTTTATTGTGCTTCACTGTTACTGCACTTCAGGGGATACTGCATTTTTTACATATTGAAGGTTTGTGGCAACCCTGCATCAAGCAATTTTATTGGTGCCACTTTTCCAACAGCAGTTGCTCTTTTGTGTCTCTGAGTCACTCTTTGGTAATTCTCATACTATTTCAAACTTTTTCATTATTATTATATTTGTTATTGTGATCTGTGATGAGTGATCTTTGATGTTACTATTTTAATTGTTTTGGGCTGCCATGAACCCCGCCCATATAAGATAGTGAACTTAATTAATAAATGTTGTGTGTATTGTGACTGCTCCACCGACTGACCATTTCCCCCATCTCTCTCTCTCCTTCGGCCTCCCTATTCCCTGAGACACAACAGTATTGAAATTAGACCAATTAATAACTCTACAATGGCTTCTTTAAGCATTCAAGTGAAAGGAAGAGCTGCACGTCTCTCACTTTAAATCAACAGTTAGAAATGATTACAACATAAGGAAGACATGTTGAAAGCCTAGACAAGCTGAATACCAGGCCTCTTGCTCCAAACAGCAAAGTTGTGAATGAAAAAAAAAAAGTTCTTAAAGGAAATTAAAAGTGCTACTTCAGGGGCTTCCCTGTTGGCACAGTGGTTGAGAATCTGCCTGCCAATGCAGGGGACACGGGTTCGAGCCCTGGTCTGGGAAGATCCCACATGCCGTGGAGCAACTGGGCCCATGAGCCTCAATTACTGAGCCTGTGCGTCTGGAGCCCGTGCTCCGCAACAAGAGAGGCCACGATAATGAGAGGCCCACGCACCGCGATCAAGAGTGGCCCCCACTTGCCACAACTAGAGAAAGCCCTCGCACGGAAACGAAGACCCAACACTGCCATAAATAAATAAATAAATAAACCCAAAGTTTAAAAAAAAAAAAGTGCTACTTCAGTGAACAAACAATAAGAAAGCCAAACAGCCTTATTGCTGACGTGAAGAAACTTTTAGTGGTCTCAAAAGAAGATCAAACAAGCCATAATATTCCCTTAAGCCAAAGCCTAATCCAGAGCAAGGCCCTAACTCTCTTTAATTCTACGAAGGCTGAGAGAGGTGAGGAAGTTGCAGAAGAATTCTGAAGCTCGCAGAGGTTGGTTCATGAGGTTTAAGGAGTCATCTCCATAACATAATTGCAAGGTGAAACAGCAAGTGCTGATGCAGAGGCTTCACCAAGTTATCCAGAAGATCTAGCTAAGATAATCGATAAATGTGGCTACATTAAACAACAGATTTTCAATGTAGATGAAACAGCCTTCTTTTGGAAGAAGATGCTATCTAGGACTTTCATAGCTAGAGAGAAGAAGTCAATGTCTGGCTTCAAAGCTTCAGAGGACAGGCTGACTTATTAGGGGCTAATGCAGCTGGTGGCCTGAAGTTGAAGCCAATGCTCATTTCCCATTCCAAAAATCCTAGGGTCCTTAAGAATTATGCTCAATCTACGCCGCCTGTGCTCTACAAATGGAACAAGGCAGCACATCTGTTTACAACATGGTTTACCGAATATTTGAAACCCACTGTTGAGACCTACTGCTCAGAATGAAAGGTTCCTTTCCAAGTAATACCGCTCATTGACAATGCACCCAAGAGCTCTAATGGAGATGTACAACGATATCAATGTCACTTTCATGCCTGCTTTGTAAAACAGCCTTTCTGCAGCCCACGGAGCTAAGAGTAATTTCGGCTTTCAAATCTTACTCTTTAAGAAACACATTTTGTAAGGCTGTAACTGCCATAGATAGTTGATTCCTCTGATGCACCTGGACAAAATCAACTGAAAACCTTCCAGAAAAGGAATCACCCTTCTAGATGCCACTAAGAACATTCATGATTCATGGGAAGAGGTCAAAATATCAACATTAACAGGAGTTAACCCTCATGGATGACTTGGAGGGGTTCAAGACTTCAGTGGAGGAAGTAGATTCTTGAGATGGAAATCTACTCCTAATGAAGATGCTGTGAGGATTGTTGAAATGACAACAAAGGATTTAGAATATTACATAAACTTAGTTGATAAAGCAGTGGCAGAGTTTGAGAGGACTGACTCCAATTCTGAAAGAAGTCCTACTGTGGGTAAAATGCCATCAAACAGCACTGCATGCTACAGAGAAATCATTAGTGCAAGGAAGAGTGAATCAATGTGGCAAACTTCACTGTTGTCTTATTTTAAGAAACTGCCACAGTCCCTCCAGCCTTCAATAACCACCACTCTGATCATTTAGCAGCCATCAACACCAAGGCGAGACCTCCCACCAGCAAAAAGATTACAACTTGCTGAAGCCTCAGATGATGATTAGCATTTTTTAGCATTAAAGTATTTTTAAATTAAGGTATGTACATTGCTTTTCTGAACATAATGCTATTGCACACTTAACAGACTACATTATAGTGTAAACACTAAGTTTTGCATGTACTGGGAAACCAAAAACTTCATGTGACTCATTTTATTGTGACATTTGTTTTACTGTGGTGGTCTGGAACCAAACCTGCCCTATCTCTGAGGTCTGTGTATTTTTTTCTTGCTACCCTCGTATGTAGCAGGTAATTAAAGTTAACAAATTGGTGAGTATTCTTCCATAATTTTTTAAGGACTGTACAATCAAATACAAATTTTATAAAACATAAATATGGGGGATGGTTGCCTATTTTACAAAAATGGAGTATTTCAGAAATCCTTTCAAGACAATTAACATAATATAAAAGCTGGTACAACACCCATATGGTAATAGCAAAGGTTATTCAATCACTCCCCAAGGGTGTGAGCTTTCAAATCTTTTCTAGCTTTTAGCCACTGGGGGGAAAAAAAGCTGCAACAAATAGCCTTATATATATATGTTCTTATCTAATAGTTCTACGAAACAGACTCCCATGGAATTGTTAGGTAAAAGGATATAGGTATTTTTAATTTTAATACATGTTCCCAGTGAATTCCAAAAACGTTATGACAATTTATCATTTGCACTAGAAACACATTCCCCATATCCACACTACCCCTTTAATTTTCTAACACATAAAACTTGTATAAAAATCACATTCACAAGATTTTCATGCAAGGAAAACTTAACTTTGAATTAAAACAACTATACATTGTGAACTAAGAATAAAGATAAAAGCTGTATGTAGTTATAAATTATACAGCTTACCTGGGCTGCATATGTAATTGCCTCAAGCTGTAATGCTGATAACCAGCCATTATCAATGGTTTCTTCAGAAATAGACGTTTTGTACCAAACATCAGGAGGAGTAACACTGGATAAAGAACTAGTTTCAACTACAGCATCTGGGTGACGCAGGCCAATTTTTACTAAACAAAAATTTAAAAATACTTCATTTTAATTATTCTAAGTAATAATACTTCCCAGTCTTATCATAAGATATTGCAATATTTCTCCTCTGACAGAGAAAATATAATAATAAGTAACTATACATCCTGGGATCCTTTATAAATTCACTGACTGATGGTAAAGTACTGTTTAAATTTGACTAAAATGACCTATTTATCAACTACCTATGGTTTAAATAGAGACTTGATTAAAAAGATCTAGAAAAATACCATCGCAGTTCATACCACCAGGTTCTCCAGTAGTAACAGAACATAATCCTAGATTAAGGCGTCATTTTAAATAACCAGGAAAGTATGGGAATTTGGAATCCATACATAGTTGGTAAACAGAGATTTTTAGTTTAAGTGGTCTTATTGGTGACTTTTTATAGAAAGCCAGAGTATAGGAGAGAAAAATTCTAGCCATAGATTTTTTTTCCATCTTATTACCCCCATAAAATGAAAAAGTGAAAAATTTTACACAAAAACTAAAAATTATTAATTTTCAACTTAATACAGTGGCCACTAAAAAAATGAATCATGGTCATTACGGGGAAAAAGGAAGCAATGGTGTTAATTTAAACCACTGAATTCGAATAGCGATTTTATTTTTAAGATTCCCATGTTTTTATAATTTGTTTTAGATAAGCTGTATAAACTATAAAGCTAAGATACGTGTTTACATTTCTGTAATTTACTATGATTTTATAATCACTGCTGAAATGAGCAAAATTAACTTGAAAGGAAAAAGCCTTTTCACTTGTGGTTTTAAAAGACTTCAGTCCAAAGCAAAGCTCTAAATTTGTGTAGGAAAATTAAAAAACTCACAGAATTTTCATGTAGCTATTTTAAAACATATTATAGTTTAAAACATACTACAAAGCTCACACTTATCAAATCCTGAGGTACCCAACATGGACAGATCTTAATACATAATAATGTATGCGGGAAAGTTTTTTAAGTTCAAAAGGAACCCAGAAGTCTTTCATTATTCTGACAAATCCCAAAGCCATACATTTTATTGGCATATACTCTGCATAGGTTTCCGCATGACCCATTTCTTCTTCATCTTCCTCCTCTGGTTCATCTTCCTCTTTCACAACAGGGACCTTCTGTAACAAAGAGAGCAAAATCAACTACGTCCAGAAACTGGAGGCCCAGCCAACACACAGAAAAACTCTTCTGTAGGAATACCCATTATCTTCAGTCCTGGAAACAGGACACACCACTTCTATATTCCCTAATATCTGGGTCAGAGTCTGTGGTTTCCCTGCTCCTCCAAAGATAAGCACAGACAACCCACGACCTGCTCTCATCGCAAACACACAAATGGGTCACCACAGGGCTCCACCGCCTTCTCAAACTACTTTCCCCTTCAGTACTGCCTGCCAGCCTCCCTGATGCCCCGAAGTCTAACCTCCAGTCCTCACTCTTCGTTGCAGTTCCAGGAATAGAAAGAACAAGGGGTTTGGAGAGAAAAGGTGGATGAGTCCCAGCAGCACATCCTACAATCTCACGGACAGGAACTCTCTTTAAGTCTCACATCCCACCCTCTTCTCAGTTCACCTTCATCTGTTTCTTTCCCTTAGATCCTAAAACCTAAACCCCAGAAAACTCTTGAGTTTAAAGGTTCTTCTAAAAGACAGAGAATTTACTTCAGACATCTGTGTCTCCACAGACACAACAATCATACAGAATCCTATATCACCTACTCTCCAAACTTCAGCACATCTGAGAATAAAATGAGGAGTTATTAGTAACTACACCAGGAAAACAGCAGTAAACCCAGACTGCCCCAGGCAAAGTGAGTGAATGGTCAATATAGTCATGTTACCTTGTGTTTCTCTACAGAATCTTAAAGGGGTAGAGGGAGGGAGGAATAGGGGAATAAGAAGCGCCTGAAAAAGCTGCTTTTCACTACCAGTAAACCATAAAGGGAAGCTCTTTATTAATGTGGGCTTGATCAAGGAAGAGTGTAGGGAAGAAGCTGTGGGACCCAGTATACCAAGGAAGGGAGGAGAAGGACAAAGAGAAAACCTAGTCAGGACCTACAGGTAAAGGACAACATGGCATTAAAATGTAACATCAGGGCATTAAAATGTAACATCAGGGCTTCCCTGGTGATGCAGTGGTTAAGAATCCACCTGCCAATGCAGGGGACATGGGTTCGAGCCCTGGTCCGGGAGGATCCCACATGCTGCGGAGCAACTAAGCCCGTGTGCCACAACTACTGAGCTTGCGCTCTAGAGTCTGCGAGCCACAACTACTGAGCCCACGTGCCACAACTACTGAAGCCCGCACACCTAGAGCCCGTGCTCCGCAACAAGAGAAGCCACCGCAACGAGAAGCCCACACACCACAACGAAGAGTAGCCCCCGCTCACTGCAACTAGAGAAAGCCCATGCACAGCAACGAAGACCCAATGCAGCCAAAAATAAAATAAATAAAATATTTATTTTAAAAACAAATAAATAAATAAATAAAAAGTAAGGTCAGGCTCCTCTTTTATTTTTATTTTACTTATTTATTTTTATTTAGTCTAGAGCAGCATATGGCATACAGATGCTCAGTAAATGTGGGAAAGAAAAGGGAGATGTGAGATAAACATCCAGCCATCAACCCATGGAGTCCTTAGAAAAAAATCCAAAGAAACTCTGAATGTTCTCAGAAAGTATGCCAGAATAAAACCCAGTTTCAGAAATGAGAGATGAAACGGAGCCGGCCAGCGAAGCAGACCCAGACCCCAGACCCCGCTTCTGCTGCTACCTGTGCAGCCCTGGGCAAATCACTTACATTCTGAGTCCTCCCCATCCCCCTCTGCACCTCTGCCTCATCTGTAAAATAGGAACGCGCCCTATGCTCAATGACCAGCCACCTTTCTCCCTCTACCTTGTCTTTCCCTACCTTTAAAAAAAATATACCGCAGGTATATAATTGGAGAATTAGCTGGTAACACAATACGGTCACAAAATCCAAGGACCAGACAAGTAATATGTCTAAGCCACCTGGATGTAAAATGGCAACTGACACCAAGCTTAGGGTCAAGGAGATAAATGAAGGAGAGGGAGACTGTGGTACATGGGGAACGTGTGACCAACACACAAAGTAGATGTTCACTACTCAACTCTAGGCATGTTAACACGAGGTGGGGAATGTGGGCCCAGGATTGTCAGGTACTCCTATTTCTCAAGAGAACCTGGAAATCAGCATTTTTATGTGTTTGTAACACATTCAAAAATTTTCAAAATAATGTGGAGGCCAAACAAAACACCTGTCAATTGGTTTTCATCCACAGGCTACCAGTTTGCACTCTGTTAGATGTCTCTTAACTGCTAGGACAACATAGAACTTTGGGCATGTTATGGGCAACAGGGGCTGGACTGGGAACTTGAGCACTAAATAATCTTAAAGAAAAATGCATTCTTATTTTCCAAAAATCAACTTCCAAGTAAGCTGCTCGCACTCAACTGTTAAGTAAACTGATACTGCCAACACTCGTTCTCCTGGTTCCCGTTCAAAACGTCAGGCACAGGTTGCTTTGCTGTCTCTCCAAGTCCATATTTCATTCCCAGTCTTACCAATCCTCTGGTATCATTATGTGCAGTCCCCTCTTACTTTCTTCCTTTTTTCCTTTCCAATCACCTTTGCAATCCCTAAAGTTTAGTTCCTTATCACTTCCCTTCTGGATTACTTAACCAACCTCTTAACCTGTCTCTTCTTCCCAACCCATCCTGAGTCACTAATAGGTCCCTCTACTTCCAGTAGCCCTCGGTGGTGCTGCCCCAAGTCCATCAAATTCAATTCAGGACCCTCCACAGAGCCCCCAATCAACCATTCCAATTTCCTCCTGCAAGCCAAGTATCCTCAGCATATAGCTACCACCTCCTCTGTGCCTATTAATGCTGTAGCTCCCTTCCTAAAATGCCCTCTCAAAGTCTCTCCAGACTCGACACCCAAACTCCACGACATCTCCTCCATAAAATGAAGTCCTGGGATTCCCTGGTGGCGCAGTGGTTAAGAATCTGCCTGCCAATGCAGGGGACACGGGTTCGATCCCTGGCCTGGGAAGATCCCACATGCCGCGGAGCAACTGAGCCCGTGCGCCACAACTACTGAGCCTGCACTCTAGAGACTGTGCTCTGCAACAAGAGAAGCCACGACAGTGAGAAGCCTGCGCACCACAGTGAAGAGTAACCCCCATTCACCGCAACTAGAGAAAACGCATGCGCAGCAACGAAAACCCAACACAGCCAAAAATAAAAACAAATAAATAAATAAAATTAAAAAAAAAAAAAAAGTGAAGTCCTCCTCCCAGGCCATCTGAGTCTCATCTTCCTACAAACTCATAAGCCCTATTGCGAGCATCACTATTTACCTCTTGCTGTACCTTATATTACTACTTAAACCATGTGGTGTTAATTATACGTTTATTAAAATGGGGAGCCAGAAACCCACCACACAGAGGCAGGGTTATACACTGCGTAATTATTAAATGCATGCACAGAATCAATTTAACTGAAGCATATAGCATTTCCAAAATGTAAAAGAAATGTTAACATATAATTTACTCACAACTAAACCATTATATGATCTGACATCCCATAACCAGCTATATAATAAGGCTCAATCCTAAAATGAACATAATTATCAAATACTTTTGGTTAACTCCACATTATCCTTTTTACTTATCAGATGAAATTCACAACAGAAAAGTGTCAGTACTTTGTATAATACTCTATCCTATCAAATATGTATGTTATAATCACCTTGTTTAGCATATATTAATTTATTCCAGTGAGGTTTAATGCTTATTCATTAGTTTATGTGGCTGAGAAGCTCCCCTTCACGCCAAAAAGTTTTCTGAGAGCTACACTTAGCCAAGTGTACTTTCATACCACACAAAAATACAGAAACAGCTTTTGAAACTCACCATGGTCGGGGAAAAACTCCTCATTTTCATGTCATTTATCCATATTCTTGCTACTTCTTTATTAGAAGACTCTTTCTTTACTGTGCCATTGCTTACATCAGCTGAGGGGGAGAGATAATTTACATTTTAGAACAAAATATCTATTTTCCTACAGTTTTTAAAAAGTTCAGTAAAGTTTACCCACTTCACAAACCAAAGAATACCAATCTCTTATCTCTAACTTAAATTAAGCATAAGGATAAAAATATTCAAGCTATATGTCATTATGGAGGTAAGAATTAACATTAGAAAACAACTTAAAAGGAAACATGTGCACAGGAAATTTGAAAACTATTTTATCAAAAAGACACCTTAACCAGAACACTATTTGGCAGTTTATTTCAAAACAATTACCCACAGCCAGCATTACTCTGAGACACTTCACTTGGCACAAAACCTGGTATTATCACCAAGATAGAATCAATCTCACCTGATCTGGTGGTACTTACTAACTTTCAAGGCAAAATAATTATTTCTGGAAGGGAAAAAAAAAACAGTTTGGGAACTCTACTGTCTTCCCTCAGAATAAAGATCCAAAGAATGAATCTGTTCTTCTATACCAGTGGTTTGCAAACTCTTTTTAGATATAGCACAAGAACCTCTCCATCAAAGTATCAATCAAAATAGAACTACTGGGCTTCCCTGGCGGCACAGTGGTTAAGAATCTGCCTGCGAATGCAGGGGACACGAGTTCGAGCCCTGGTCCGGGAAGATGCCACATGCCGCGGAGCAGCTAAGCCCGTGTGCCACAACTACTGAGCCTGCGCTCTAGAGCCCACGAGCCACAACTATTGAAGCCCGCGCACCTAGAGCCCGTGCTCTGCAACAAGAGAAGCCACAGCAATGAGAAGCCCGCGCACCGCAACAAAGAGTAGCTCCCACTCGCCACAACTAGAGAAAGCCTGTGCGCAGCAACGAAGACCCAATAGAACCAAAAATTACTAATTAATTAATTAATTAAAAAAAAAAAAAAAAGTAGAACTACTTGGTTGAGAAGTTCTGAGCCCCTGTAACTAGCCTCCATCCTCCAAGTATACCTGAAGCACTCCCAGTACCTGGTATTCTTGCAATCACAGTGTGAAAATTACACCAGGAGAACGGATTATCACCTTATGTATTCTACCAAAAGATAGGGAGTATTTGGGTGGCCTGTCACTTGGGACTACAAAATGGCTGGGATTAAAGTGTTAGCAAAATAAGGAAGCTGGTACAGAGATAATAAATTTACTTGGGAGCACAGATCTGTTTAATATAACTGTGGGAGAGCCACTGAACAGTTCATAGAAAGAGTTACACGACTGGAGCTCAACTGAGAGATCAGAATCCAAAGAGCAACCTGAAGGGCTAAGGGCTCCAAAAGGGGCAGAGAACATGCAGGGAATTCCCTGGTGGTCCAGTGGTTAGGACTCCATGCTTTCACTGCCGCTGAGGGCCTGGGTTCAATCTCTGGTTGGGGAACTAAGATCCCACAAGCCATGCGGGGCGGCCAAAAAAAAAAAAAAGAGAGAGAGAGAGAGAACATGCAAAACCTCGCTCTCTGCAGTTTCATAGTTTTAACAGTCTTCTCTTTCAAGTAAAAAGATGACCCTCTCCTACAACACAAAAGTTAGTTTATCTTTGGCATTCACTTACCATGTTTCTTTTTCAGCCCTGGTCTAGTCTGACAATTTCTCAGCCTTCCACAGAAGGATGGCCTTGACTTGCAGTCTTTTGTCTTTTAAGAAGTATTATATTGGATGTGGGAGATGTTACTGTACTAGATATTACTCGGTCAGCTCCAAAGCTGTTTTGTTTTGCTCTCTAAACTCTTTCCTCACGATGGCACAGCAGCAGTCTTTCTCCTCATTAAATCCAAAGACTTTAATGAAAAGCAGCTTCTACTAACTGCTGATCACCCCTAAGTCTCCCAGGAGCCATTCCAGATGCTGTCCTGCACCTCAGCTAGGTCAGGGCCGTGGTCCTGCTCTCCATGGCAAAGAATGGAAATCAATCCTGAGACAGTTAAAATGATTTCTCAATGGGCATCTAGCTGCCAGGCTCCAGTCAGTTCAGGACAATAACCTTAAGAGTAAAACTACAGCCATAAGGCACAAAGGTATGGACTCAAAGATTAGATTATCTGGTATTTTTAATTGTATTTGTCACTGAAGACAAAGTTAGTTCCACATCACCTACAAACACTCCTTGCTCATTCCTTTAGAATGCCCCAGCCCTCTACTTTATTATTATTTTTTTAATATTTATTTATTTATTTGGCTGAGCCAGGTCTTAGTTGCGGCATGCGGGATCTTCGTTGTTGGGTGCGGGATCTTTAGTTGTGGCATGCGGGATCTAGTTCCATGACCAGGGATTGAACCCAGGTCCCCTGCATTGGGAGTGCAGTCTTAACCACTGGACCACCAGTGAAGTCCCTGGCCCTCTACTCTATAAACACAAGCACATTAGAACTTCCCAGCAATCAATTCTGCTATAAAATATATCGGGTGTTAAAACTTATCTCTCTCAATTGGAAAAATAAAGCAGCTGTTTGGAAGGAGGAACTCTCTATTCAATACCCAGCACCTCATTCCAAGAGCCCAGTGAGATGTTATGTATTAGTATAAATCACCAGGCAGGGAGTCAAATACTATTTAGCTCAATGGAAAAAAGGAAAGACTATCCCTCTTAAGAGTTCACATTTTGGGAATTCCCTGGCGGTCCAGTGGTGAGGACTCGGCACTTTCACTGACCCCTGGTCAGGGAACTAAGATCCTGCAAGCCGAGTGGCACAGCCAAAAAAGAAAAAAAAGAGTTCACATTTTTCAGTTTCTAAAACTATACTACTAAAATCTGATATAGCCAAAGTTAAAAAAAAAATTCTATTTTACCCTTAAAATTACCTTACTACACTAAATACAAAGCTTCCTCTAAGCATTCCACTTAAATACAACCTATTCCTGCCCCATATTCCATTTTCCATTTTTCTCCACGTGCCTACCCCTAACATACTATATACTTTATTTATTTTGTTTATTGTCTGTTTTTCTCCACTCAGATGCAAGCTCTATGAGGGCAGAGATTTCAACAGTTTTCTTCCCAGCCATAGTCTCAGAATCCTAGAACAGGGACTTCCCTGGTGGTCCAGTGGTTAAGATTCAGGGCTCCCACTGCAGGGGGCATGGGTTCGATCCCTGGTCAAGGCACTAAGATCCCACATGCCTCACAGTGTGGCAATTAATAAATAAATAAATATCTGTTGAATATATGAGCAATAAAAAAGCCACTCCAGAGAAGAAAAATTAACTGTAAAATTTACATTCTTTATGCATAAATGAATTCCTAAAAAAGAGTGATCAAACCACTGTTGAGCTTTTTCTCTTTAAATCTAAACCTACACTTAAAGCATTATGGATTAGCTAGTGGTAATGGCTGCACAACTCTGTGAATATACTAAAATCCACTGAATTGTACCCCTTTAAAAGGTACAATGGTATGTGAATTATCTCAGTAAAGCTATTATTAAAGAAGTATTTTGAGTGCTCACTCTTCAAAGAAAATATAGTGAATTACTATTCATTTTCATTACAATGAAAGTTTATATATTTTAAAAGAAAACTTACTAAAAAACACGACTACCGACATACAATGAAGCTAATGACAAGCAAAATCATAAAACTGTAAGAGTTAAAGTAGTGAAGTATCAGTTTAAAGCCCATTACACCTCAAGCATGGTCCAAGGACCACCAGCAACAGCACCTCTAAAAAGCTTGTCAGAAATGCAGAATCTTGGGCTTCCCTGGTGGCGCAGTGGTTGAGAATCTGCCTGCCAATGCAGGGGACATGGGTTCAAGCCCTGGTCTGGGAAGATCCCACATGCCGCGGAGCAGCTGGGCCCCGTGAGCCACAATTACTGAGCTTGTGCGTCTGGAGCCTGTGCTCCGCAACAAGAGAGGCCGCGATAGTGAGAGGCCCGCGCACCGCGATGAAGAGTGGCCCCCACTTGCCACAACTAGAGAAAGCCCTAGCACAGAAACGAAGACCCAACACAGCCATAAATAAATAAATAAAAATTTAAAAAAAAAAAAAAAAAAAAGAAATGCAGAATCTTGGTCCCCATCCCAGACCTATTGAATCTGATTCTGTTTTTGTACAAAGATCCCCAAGTGACTCACAGTTATAAAGCTTGAAAAGCACTGATTTAAATGACTGAGAAAAATGTTAACCAGTTATTCACAATTTATAAAACTGAGATCTCATGGTGTTCACGTAGCCACTTGATAATTCCACACTTCATTTTAAAGCTTAAGGCTAAGGCTTCTAAATTTTTGCTTCCCTTGAATTGCATAAATACTGTTAAGTCCACAGAGTCATGCAGATATCATCTCCTGTCATGACTACTTCTTTTAAGACCTAAGCAAACCCTTAAAAACACACTGACATATCTTAACGAAGGCAAGCAGTTGACGCTATTGAAAACAAAAAGACTTACTAGCTGCTGTTGCAACTGGCTGAGCAATATTAGCCGGTGGCTTCAGTTTCATGAGTTCGTTCAGACTATTATTTTTTAGTAGGTCCTTCAGTTGAACCTGGTCTTTTGAAGGTGCAGAGGTCATGGCATTTCGTGCTGCTGGTGCTGAGACTGAAGGACGTGTGTTTGCAGTAGTCTGAATGAACTTTGTTAAAGTGATGGTTTGCCTATTCGTGGTTACAGGTGGTGTTTTAGTCATTACAATTGTAGATCCCAAAGTCGGAAGCTGATTTATTTGATTCAGCACAAATGTTGTAGTAGATGGAGGCTGCTGCTAGAAGAGAAAACCATATACATCACACCTGTGAAAAATTCTTTATTCTCTAATGCAACCCATATCCACAAACACAATAGGCCATTTAAAACTCTAAAAGTGACTTATTAAGAATCTTACCCAACCACTGGCACTTTGGTTCTAATAAATATCATTAGATATAAACTACCTAGTTAAAATACACTATTTGAGAAAAAGAAGGTACAGTAGTAGTGTTGGGGGCAGCAAGCACAAAATGAGAGTATCCTAAGCAAGCTGTGATGTATAGTCACCCTACATAACACAAGGACTAGGAACATAATTTCTAATCCCAGCACTGCCCCCAACTAATAAGATAACCTTAGACAAATCACTTTACCTCTGGAGGCCCGGGCTCTCTGATGACCATTTTCCATTTCTAACATTCTATGATTCCTGTCCAATGCTTTGTCTGCTATCATACAGACTATACGAACGTTTAACTTAATAAGACCACCAAGCAGAGTTTTAAATTCCTATGCCCCATGAATGATCCACCCAGGTAAATTACAAATATCAGTGATAATGCGGATGCTTCCTTTGAGCCTAAGGCAAAGCTACATAGCATTTTATTTTTATAGTTGTGGGGTGGGAGTTAGGAGTTGGACAAAAATGAAAAAAAAAGTCAAGATTTGAGGATAACAAATGTCTGTGACTTCAACCAACTAAAGTACAACACAGGTATTTTTATAAATTTAAGTCTATTTCTACTTCCTTCCCTCTTCAAATTATTTATTTCTCCATGACTTCTCTAACAAGAATCTTCTAGATTACTATTAATTTTAAATGTAACTCTCAACAATAATTTATCAAAAGTTATCAAATTTTAACCAGTCTAATAATTTTATACCACTAGACCTTAAATTAATAATTGCTATGCGTAGGGAGTTTCCTGTGGCCTACTGGTTAGGATTCAGGGCTTTCACTGCCATGGCCCGGGTTCAATCCCTGGTTGGGGAACTGAGATCCCACAAGCCGTGCAGCCCAGCCTACAGTAACAACAGCAACAACGAAAACTGCTATGTTTAAAGCAAGGTCAGTGGAACTCTACATTTAAAGCACAATAACAATCACATAAAAATTATATATGCCAATGGACAAAAGCTGAAAGAAACAAGTAAAAATGAAAAGTGTAGTGGGTTAACATGTAGTTCATCTTTACTTCATGAATTTTCTATCACTTGCAATAAATAACCTAAAAAAATGGGGGTTTTTTCCCCCTAATCTTTTGATCAACATAACTACCAGAAGAGTGAAAGAAACGTTTTATAAAGTAGGAGGTGAGAGTAGATAGAATACTGGGAAAAAAGTAGCAAAAAGCAGAACTAGTGAAATAAAACTACTTCATATTAAAGGTTATTTTCTTACTACAACCCTGAACTATTTTCATAGTAATGCCAAATCTAAATAATTCTTACCCTAACATTTAATAGTGCTGGAGTAGGTAGCGTCTCTGGTTCTTGTTTAACAGGAACTGCTGCTTCAGTCTCCAAACCTAGTTCTAATGCACTAAGTGGCACTGACTGGAGAGAAAACAACATCAGAGAAAGAAATAAAGAATGACGGCAGTGAATTCTGTTTCAAGAACAAGAGATGTATTTATTTTATTAAAATAAAAAAATTTTTCAAGCTTTACATTCAAATGGAATGTAAAATCACTGATACCAGGTATAAAATAACAATCTTTGCAAGCATAACATCTTCACTAAACTACGCTAACACCAGAATCTTATTTTTGCTTTCAGAGAATGTGTATAGTGAAACCTCAGAAAAATATTCCTATAAAGTACAAAGACAAATATTGAGATTAGTGATCCTCCTGCAATAACTCTAAGCAATTCATCTCTTACGTTATATATCAAAGCAGAAAATAATGTCTTGATTTTCACAGCCAAGTATTTTCCACTTTGTGAATAAAGACTAATACTCAACGTAAAAGTAATATTCACATGCATATTTAAAATGAAGGCTTAACAATACCTATTTCTATAATAGAAAATAAAATTTAAAAAAACTCACTTTTTACAGAGGCTTTGGAAAACTCTTACCTGCTGTATGGGAGGGGTAGGTGTTGGAGTTGCAAGTCCCGCATCTCCACCATCAATATCAAAGAGGTCATTCGGACTAATTCCACTCTCGCTCAAAGCAGCAAGCAGTAAATCTTGCCCTGGCTCCACCATCTTTAGAACAAAATATTAAATATTAACATAAAAAACTTAAAATGACAATTAACACTCTTCTAAATATAAACCAACATTTTCTACCAGATCCATTCATTCAATATTTATGAAGAACCTGCTACACAGCAGGCAAAAAAAGGATGAAAGAGAAATAGTCTCTGATCCCAAGAAATTCACATTAAGATGGAAAGGAAAGAAAAGTATGTAAATCACAGAAAGAGTATATGTTACAAAATGCCATGGGAACAGAGAAGGAAATGCTGAATTCACCTGGGGAGAGAGATTACAAAGATGACAATGGAGCCAATTCTCAGGTAAGAAATTGCCAGGTAGACAAGGATCTTCTGGATAGTGCATTCAAACTTATGGGGGCACGAATGATGCTGGCACTCTAAGAAAGATGGCTAGAGTAGTTCAACATGGGTACGGAAGCTCAGAACAGAAATACGAGGTTCAAAAAAAAAAAAAAATACGAGGTTCACAAAGGTGATGGCAAGAGACGAAGAAGTTTTTGCCCACAGCTCTGAACACCATGCTAGAGAGCTCATTTAATCCTGTGAGGATCAGGGGTCACTAAAGCGTTTTCAGATAGAGGACTGCAAGACATAGTCAGATTTGTGACTTAGAAAAATTACTCCACAGCAGTGTGGAAGCAAACTGAGAATGGGTAGAGTAAGACCAAGGCAGGGAGACATCTTAGGAAACTGCTACAGCAGATCAGGAAAAAGATGATGTGCTATAACAGTAAGATGTAAACAGAAAGAAGGGAGAATGGATTCCAAAATATTTAAGAAGGAGAATCCATAAGACTAAGTTTAAATAAAAGCTCAAAATGGAAGGGAGAACATGAAACACACACAAAAAAGCATGAGTTGATGGATAATTAGAGTTAAGCCACCGAGAGAAAATGAAAAAGGTTGAGCCCAGGAGACCTAAAAGATGAGATATATGGAGTTTAGGGGGAAAAATGCCTAATTCGAGCAGGCAAATACACCTTCAGTTGGGGTTTTCCAACTGTACTCATAGGAGCCAATTCAAAGTATTCTACCACTAAGATAGATTTTTATCCATTTTGTAGGGAAAAAAAAGTTTAACAGAGCTTTCTTAATTTTAACTTTTCTCATTAATTTATCTGAAATAACCAATTTATATACACAAACATAATTATGAGAAATCTGACTACTTGTTTTTCTCAAAGAACTAATTTCACATTACATATATACTAATTTTCAGCTAATCCGTTTATTCTCAGACTGTGCAACGCAATTAAATGTTTCATTACGTCCTACAAAAAAAAAGTTGTTAGCCAAGAATACCATGACCATGACTTCCCAACATACAAGAACCACTGTTTTAGATGAAAGCAGGACATTTCATAGAGAAATTCTCTACTAGGTAGGTCTACGTCGCTTGTACATCATTTACAAAGATGTTCTAAAGGAAATACGAGTGAGTTTAAGGTGGAAACCACAGACATCCAGAAATGAAACGAAGGGCAGACCCACTGTTTAAAGGATGAGAGGAAGGATAGCCCAAAGGAGATTTCCCCAAAATTTTTCAGAGAAAAGAAAAGAAGTCTAAGGAAGAAAGCATTTTGAGCAGATGGGAAGGGAAGGGAACTGACAGTGACTAAGTATCTTGTACAAGCCTGGCACAGTGTCAGGCTCTTCATGTCCATCACTAGCCCATGACAACCCTGAGCAAGATAAATATTATAATTCTAGAAATGAAACTGAGGCTCAAAAAGCTTAAATTACCTGCCCAAGGTCACACCCAGATCTAGACTGTTCAAATTCCCAAAGCCCACGCATTCTCTTTCCAATGAGTAGATCAAGAAGTCAATATTGGTAACCTGTGAAGTTTCAATACTTAACTTTGGAATAAATGCCTGTCTGAGATTAAAACTGGAAAGGGGAGAATTAGTATTAAACAACAAGATGGAAATAGTATGAAAGAACTAGATGACAGAGGAGACAAGGAGAAATGTCACAATATGGGTTTAATATAAAATTGATCCATTCTGGGGCTTCCCTGGTGGTGCAGTGGTTAAGAATTCGCCTGCCAATGCAGGGGACATGGGTTCGAGCCCTGGTCCAGGAATATCCCACATACCGCGGAGCAGCTAAGCCCATGCGCCACAACTACTGAGCCTGCGCTCTAGAGCCCGTGAGCCACAACTACTGAGCCCACGTGCCACAACTACTGAAGCCCATGTGCCTAGAACCCATGCTCCGCAACAAGAGAAGCCACAGCAATGAGAAGCCCACGCACCACAATGAAAAGTAGCCCCCACTCACCACAACTAGAGAAAGCCTGCACACAGCAACAAAGACCCAACACAGCCAAAAATAAATAAATAAAATAAATAAATTTATTTAAAAAAAAAGTTGATTCATTTTTCTAATACATAGTTGACCACACTTTACAAGCTACTATCCTAGTAC
Organism: Balaenoptera physalus; assembly: GCF_965194825.1. Taxonomy (NCBI): domain Eukaryota; kingdom Metazoa; phylum Chordata; class Mammalia; order Artiodactyla; family Balaenopteridae; genus Balaenoptera; species Balaenoptera physalus. The sequence goes on from NC_138897.1 coordinate 90,374,883, forward strand.
ATAGTACAAATATGTACCAAGAGAGCAAACCAACGCTTTAAAAACATTTTCAATCTATAAAATACTTCATTAGGACCAATGACCTATGGGAATACAGGGTCTTAGCCCACTTGCTATGGCTAATTTTGACCTAGATTAATAATTCCTGAAACTATCAAAATGTCATCTTTTTTAAAGTAAATATTGGAAATAATTATTTACATTTGAAACAAAAGCACATTCTTTTAAACCAATGATTCCTAAACTACAGACCACAGAAAGCTTGGAGGCCGAGGGATCCATTAATCCACGTGTTACTGAATTCACGAGAGCTTTCTGAAATATATTTTCTGAACAATTAGCATTATAAGTACAAAAATATCACGGAAGAGAGGTATTTGGGGAATAAACTTGTTGGAGTCCATATAAGAAATGATGGCCACAGTTATAAGTAACATTATCAGTGACCTACTCAAAATGCATAGGAATCACAATTTGAGACCCTCTGATCTGAGCAGTGACCTAGTACTGACGATGCCTGTAAGAGACATTGTCTTTTACGAGCTATTAATGAAAGAGATTTTAATTTTATATACATCTTATACACAAATAAAATCTAGGGATCCTTTCTCTCAAGCCAATTGGGCACAAATTCCCTACTTGCACTTTTTTTGCATGAGAAGTGGGGAGGGGATAGAGAGGACACATCTATGCCATTCTCTAACTCCATTAAGCAAAACCCTTAATACTTAATCATATTCCTATTCTGAAACTATCAATATTACAGACTCACAGAATTTCAGTGCTCAAGCTGACAGAGCCCCTAAAAGGTTATATTATGCAACCTTCCCCACATTTTACAAACAAGTAAGATTTATTCCTGAGAGGGAAAAAGCATTTTCACTTTGAACCCACTAAGTATAATGTAAACACAAGCACTGTTAGGTGCAAAAGAACTGCTAACTACTAACCACAGAGTGATTCCATCTCAAACAATGGACAACAAAAAGGTTCCATTTTTATCATAAATACATTTGAAAATATCACCTATTCAAAATAGTACACCCATGAAAGCGTCTATGATAAATAAGGACTAATGACACAGTAGTAGAGAGAAACTAAGAGACATCCTTGGCAGGAAGAGAATCCTGAGAAACCACAGCCAATCAGAAGAATGAAAGGATACAGTTCCCACTGAGAATACCAACACTGAAACCTATCAACAAGGACAAGGTTCCTCTTGTTGAGACCGAAGCAGATCTTTAGAGCTCTGGGCAGATACGAGAGGTGTATCTGCAGCAGCAGCAGCAGTACACTACAGAGGCTGAGGAGACTATGAAGTCAAGGGGAAAACCTGGTTTCAAATACTGGCTACATCATCTGCTAAGTAGTGTAACACAGTTAAGTAATGACTTGTGACTCAGTTTCCTCATCTTCAAATGGGAATAAAAATAGAACCTACTTTACAGGATTGCTGTGTTGAGTAAATATTACACTACGTGGAATAAATATTAGCTACTATTAACCATCATGTTGATAAACATTACTATAATGTTCAAAAAATGGTTTTCCTTCAAATTGCTGATACAACACTTTATATCTAGAAAACAAACTTTACCTGTTGGCAATTTATTCACTAATTAACTTCCACATTAGTTCTATAAAATACTAGCACCCTTTTTACTCAAGTGTCATACATCCAATATGTCTAATCAATTAGCGTATCTAGAGGAAACTAGTAGACATCTTTAAATGTGCACATATGATATCATTTTAGAAATATCTTTGCCGGACATCCCTGGTGGTGCAGTGGTTAAGAATCCCCCTGCCAATGTAGGGGACACGCGTTCGAGCCCTGGTCTGGGAAGACCCCACATGCTGTGGAGCAAGTAAGCCTGTGCGCCACAACTACTGAGCCTGCGTGCCATAACTACTGAAGCCCGCACACCCTAGAGCTCCACAACAAGAGAAGCCACCGCAATGAGAACCCCGTGCACCAAAACCAAGAGTAACCTCCACTCGCCACAACTAGAGAAAGCCCGCGTGCAGCAACAAAGAGCCAACGCAGCCAAAAATAAAATAAATTTAAATTTATTTTTAAAAAAAAGAAATATCTTTGCCTGAAAAGGATTTTTCTCATTACTTAATAGTGCTAAACCTGTCTAATTTTTGACCCAACTTTGTTTCTATGTAGCCTGGATGTCAATGACTGGCACTCGGCTTAAGAATCTGAAGGCTAATGATCCACTTAGAATTTAGCTGGTTAAGTCCATCGACAAGTATTCATTAAGTGTCTACTGAGTGCTGGTTCCTTAAGGGCATCAGGAGGAAGGGAAGGTAGGTATAAAGAAGTTTGCTAAAAAGGATTTTCTTTACCTAAAAGGATATAATCTGTATTTTTTAACACCTACTTCCCCAAGCAGCGATTGCTCAGTAAAGTGCCCCTCCCCTCACTCTCATTGCAAAACCTATAGGAAGAATGGAATCAAAAAGGAATGTGCAGGGCTTCCCTGGTGGCGCAGTGGTTCAGAATCTGCCTGCCAGTGCAGGGGACATGGGTTCGAGCCCTGGTCTGAGAAGGTCCCACATGCCGCGGAGCAACTAGGCCCCGTGAGCCACAACTACTGAGCCTGCGCGTCTGGAGCCTGTGCTCCGCAACAAGACAGGCCGCGATAGTGAGAGGCCCGCGCACCGCGATGAAGAGTGGCCCCTGCTCGCCGCAACTAGAGAAAGCCCTCGCACAGAAACGAAGACCCAACACACCCAAAAATAAATAAATAAATAAATTTATTTTAACAACAACAACAAAAAAAGGAATGTGCAGATTATATACAAGTTTCAAAACTGCTTTGAAAAAGAAGCCCAAGAAAGATTTGGGTGGGGGGACTACTTTCTCGATCACAACATCAAAATCAGATGGCTAGCCTTCTCAACATTCACTATATGGCTGGAATTCTTTAACTCTCAAAATAATCCATGAGTAAAAACTACCCGTTATTCCCTTGTCAGAAATGAGAAACAGGCTTAGAGAGATGAACTGTAACAAGGTAACAACAAAGCAAGCTTGGAGCAGAATTACAAACCTAGGAGGGCTGATACCACGCGCCCCACGCCCCGCGGCCCCCCTCCCTCAAGATTCTGTGCTGTTAACTCCATACCAGTATTCTTCAAACTGCTGGTCACAACAATGTTGTCAAATAATTTAAGTATGTCATGACCAGTATTTTTAAATATTTCAAATATAGAATATTCAAATATTTTAAATACAGACAGAATTAATGCAGCACACGCAGAGAGGATAAACATTATTTCACGAAACTGAGTTCTATGCGTGCATTATGTACTAGGTCACAACGTAAAACACATTTCTTACTGTGGAATGCAGTAAAAAAGGTCTGAAAATCACTGCTCTGTGCTATATACTGTCTCCCAAGAGGTAAATAAGCAAGTTAATTTGACAGGTTTTATACCATATTTTTTTTCATAGAAGAGAGTTCCTGCTCTTCGAGAGCCTATTCTTTCCATCTACAGAAAATTTCAGTGATATCACAAGGTTGTCCTTATTACTTAGTAAAGCTCAACCACATCAAAGTGGGTCCGTCAATTAGCATAAAAAAAAGACAACTGCAAAAACTTAAGGATTACATCATCTTGGTTATTAATTGTCTATTTAACGGAAAACAATTCCTCTCGGAAAGTATCTTTACACCAATTTTTGGCAGGCAAAGCACAAGAACCCACAGAGCCTCACGAAAAGTCAGGTATCTTGCTAAGAGCAGATCTCAGACCTGTGTGCTGTCTTCCTTCACAAGCAAGGCGGCAAGTCTCAAATCAGAGCTCAATTTAGAGACTAAGAAATGCCAAAATGTTATCTGTACCTAAAGTCTTTGAGGCGAAAAAAGACTTTAAAAAAGCATGAAAAGAATCTCCATACTGCACGTTTTTAAATAGTAATCTCAGCAAAACACTTAAAACATGTAAAACTGACACATAAGAGCATTCAATGGATGGATGAATGAATGGATGGATGAATGGATGATGAATTCACGATCTGTAAGCCACTCACTAAGCCTCCCTTTTTAACATTTACCCAGCAACTAAAATAAAATTTATTTTAAATTCTGGAGGATTGTATGCAACAAAATTAGACTGGGAATAAAGTTAGATTGGGAGATAAAAAGCAGAATCCAGAGGAAAAGAGTAAAGATGTCTTCTCTGGTAAGATAAACTTTGGAAGCAACTTCTTTAAACATGAAAATAAAATGTTCCCTTGATTGCAAAACTAATGTCCCACTCAAGGCAGCAGCAGCAAATTCTACATTTTATCCTAGAAATTCTGTACACACTATCTTTTATGCAGTGATAAAGGCTTTCCCCACTGCTTATGACAAGCAGTTCTGATTGCGGTAAGTAACTGGGAAAAAATGGAATCCCTCCGCACTGTTATCTGGTTTAACTGTCTGCAACTATTCTGAGGAACCGCGCTAGAGCAACTAGGGATTTGACAGCTTTCTGGACCCTCCTGGCCGACACTTTAGAAACCCTATTCCGTCTCTAATTCTGGCTGCCTAGAGAATATGAAACATTTAACTCAACATAAACTGCTAATAATCAACTTTCAAAGGTCAAAGGGGACCCAGTTTTTAACCTTCTCTCATCAACACGTGTTTAGTACAAACTTCCGGGTGTGGTTACAACTGGCTGGGCAATTCAATGGCTAAAAACGTTGCTTTATTTGACTCTCATTTTCTCGCCCGTTCTTTTCCCACGTTTCTCAACCAGCGACTCCCCAAAACAAAAGCCTCCCACAGTAAACGGAGCACGCACATAAAAAGAGCTTCTCTGTACGAGAATCAAGTTAGTGGTCCGCAAACATTAACCAAACAGAAACACAAAGCCGGGGTGGAAAGGGGAGGAGCTGGATGCCAGGGTCAGGAAAGAAACAATCACAAGGGTTCAGGCACATCCAAATCTCCTCAGCGGTTAAACCGACCCCAAACCACTTCTGGGAAACCACCAGCATACGCTGGTTTGGGGAACTTTAGATGCTCGTTACGCCAAACACTCTCAAAGTAAGCCAATTTCCAACCGCCTTTCCCCTCCACATAGATGCTTACTTAGGATCCAGGAGACGAGCGAGCGAGCTCGAGGCAAAATTAACCTAATCACCGGGTGAGGCGTGAAGGTGGCCCCACGTGCCCCACGTACCGTCCCCATCGCCCCGACACCGAGGTAATCAGCAAAACTGCAGGTGCGGGGGTCCAGATCTGGGGCGACCCTGTCGCCTCCCGCACTCGCCCTGAACCGGAACAATCGTCCGGGAGGAGGACTTCTGAAGGGTTACGGAGCTCACTTTCCTGAGGGGCCGGGACCTCGCAGCCCCCGGGTCGAGCCGCGGAAGCAAGGGGGGGGACGGCCCAGTCGGAGTCGGAGCCGGCGTCCGCAGACGCTGCCTCCTCGGCCAAACGGGGTGCCTCCGGCCCGGGACAGCGGGGCCCCTGGGGCCCGAGAGCCCCACGCGCGGCGACCGCAGGGCCCGGCGCTGACGGGCGGAGGAAGCGAGCGCGGCGGGGCCGCCGCCGGGACCGTGCCCCCGAGGGCCCCCAGGGCGCGCAGCTGAGGGGGCTGCGAGGGGCGAGAGAGGCCCCAAGCCGGGGTGAGGTGGCGGCCCCCCCAGCCCGGCCCCGCACGGCCCCCTGAGGAGGGTGGGAGTGGGAGGCTGTCCGGGAGGAGTGTAGAGGTAGAAAAGGGCTAAGAAGAGGACTTACTTTCCCCACGGGATCCGACGCCGGAACAGCTTCTCCGGGTGGCGAGAGCTTGAAGAACCAGAGGCGACTGGAGCGGAGGCGGCGGCGGTGGCGGCGGCAGCAGCGGCGTCCGGCTCTGCCTACCTCCCCGCCGCCATCTTGACGCCCCTCCCCCCCAGCCCCCAGCCCCGCCCCGCCGGGAGGGGGTGGGGCGACGGATGAGGCGCCGCGCGCACGCAGCGCGCGCCGCACGCCCCACGTGACTTCCTCCCTCCCCCACCCCACTCCCCAGCGCCCCTCTCCGCCCCGCCTCCCTCCTAGGTGGAGGAAGATGATTCCCCCCCCATCTTGACCGCCCCCTGCCTTCGCCGCCAAGCACGGACTCCGTCGCTCCTGCCGACCCGGTATCAGTGGTTGGATCCAAGGGAATTCCGGAACCCAAACCGTCCATTACCGCGGCTCCGGGGTGGGCGAGGGGTGAGGGGGCCGGGTTTCCGAGGAAGGGGGAGGGGGGAAGACGAAGGCCGCCTAGGAGAGTCACGTGTCTACTGCTTCCGCCGGCGCTCGAAAGACCTCGCGAGAGTTCCGTTCCTCCTCCCTTTCTCCCTCGCGGGCTGTCGGGAAGAAGGTCCGTGATCTGGGTTGCCACCAGGAGGTCAACCGGTGGGTCGGGCGCATGCGTCCCACACCTGCTTTCAAAGTCAGGCTAGGAGGGGCCCGAAGCTGTTTTCAAAACCTTTTCGGTGTGTGGCTTTGGGCCAGGAAGTTACCTAGTGGCGTCTCTGTCACTTTGAAAGCTCGTTACCTTAGTTAAATCTAGAAAAAAATATTCGCATACTCATTGCTTGTTAGGCTTGCTCAAAGCACTTTATTCAATGTGAAACCGCAAGTAACTCGGAGCCCCTCGGCTGGTCCACTGCCATATTCAGATCCTAAGGAGTGAGAGCGCAGTCAGCCCCACTTCTTTTTTCTTCACACACACCCGGTAACATGAACAAACTATTGCTTTCAATTAATGATTGCTACAGATCTGTCGCTACTACCTCACTTCCTTATTTTCATATTCTTCATTATGATCATTATTATTGCTACTACTACTAAGTGACCTGACAAAGAATAAACAAATTAACTTCTTGGTAACCCTTTTGTAAAGTCATTCTGAGAATGCTCTTTGAATCCCTTGCTTAGGTAATGGGCACGCCTGGGTGATTCTTGCCCCCTACCGGCCGCGCTTCGCACTCGCCTTGAGCTCAAAGCAAACCTATGGTTTGGTTAACTTGGGGGTTAAGGTGTGAGCTCTTCAAGAGACAGTATGGGGCTGGGGGAGAGGAAAAAAAATGTAGTCATGGCAAGAATAATTATGACTCTTCCAACATTGTGTTTATATACATGAATATGTATTATATATGTATACATGTAAACAGACATCTTAAATTGCAGATTTGCTAATCACTGTACCTCCATTATTTCGTTTAATCCGTACACACACAAACCTATAAAGGTAAAAAAAATAAAAATAGTTCCATAAGAACAAGGCCTTGGGGACTTCCCTGGCGATCCAGTGGTTAAGACTCTGCGCTTCCACTGCAGGGGCACAGGTTCAATTCCTGGTTGGGGAACTAAGACCCCGCATGCTGCTTGGCATGGCCAAAAAAAAAGAACCATGGGAGACCAAGGCCTTCATCTGTCTTGTTCACTACTTTCCCCTAGCCTAGTTTATGGTCTAGTGTAGATGACAGCAAACACGCAATTGTCACATTATAAAAAGAGAAAGAATACAGCAAAAAAACTAAGACATTGTATTGATAGTTAATGCATCAGTGTCTTTGGAGCTTGGTTGGAGCAATTCAGTTTCCAAGTGGCCCCCAAACTCTAGTTGTACACCGGAACTAGGTGAGTCCTAGATTCTGAAGACAGAGGTTTAACCTAGGAACTCCCACCTTTTGAGGTACTTTCTGAGCATCTAAGCCAGATCCTTGCCGCCATCTCTGCATAATCTCTTTACCTTGAACCAAAGTAAAAGATGGTGTTTCAGGGGATATTTATAATATAACTGCACATATGCACACAAATGTTATGCACAAGGTCATTCATTGCAGCAGCATTTGTAGAAGGAAAAGATGGGAAACAACTTTAATGTCTTTGAAGAAAAGACTAATTAACTAAACTATGGTACTTTCCTACAGTGAAACAGTTGTTCAAAAGAATGAAGCACCTCTGGGACTTCCCCAGTGGCACAGTGTGTAAGAATCCTCCTGCCAATGCAGGGGACATGGGTTTGATCCCTGGTCCAGGAAGATCCTACATGCCGTGGAGCAACTAAGCCCGTGTGCCACAGCTACTGAAGTCCGTGTGCCTATAGCCCGTGCTCCACAACAAGAGAAGCCACCACAAGGAGAAGCCCGCACACCGCAACAAAGAGTAGCCCCCGGTCGCCACAACTAGAGAAAGGCTGCACGCAGCAACGAAGACCCAACACAGCCAAAATAAGTAAATAAAATTTAAAAAAAAATAGAATGAAGCACTTCTGTCTATGAGAATATATATTTTGCTTGCATGTTCGCGTGGAGCATCTCAGAATGACAACACAAGTAGCAGTTGTATCAGGGGATGGGAACTGAGAGACTGAGGGTCAGAGGCAGGAGGAAGACTTACTAGCTGCATCCAGAACAGAGATACTACTGGAAGCAGGTAATTCAGAAAGATCCATATTCGGGCATGGTATTGACTCCCCCCCCATTCAGGGGGGGCTATTTATATTTACACTACACTTCTCATTTCATTCAACTAATATTTGAGCCAGATACCGTGTTAGAGGTATTGTGTTAGGGACACAAGTTTAAGAAAAACAAGGGGGATGTGAGTGATGGTGCCTGCCCTTGAGATAAATGCCCTTACAGTCTAGTGGGCATTAATCCCAAAATTACACAAAATGTAAACTTGTAGCTGTGACAATGCTACATAAAAGCTAACAGAGCCTATTATAGAGTAATTTGACCTCATCAGGGAAGTCAAAAAAGTCTTCCTTGAGAGAGCGATAACCCAGATGAGATTTGAAAAGTAGGTGTTAACTAGGCAAAGTGAAGGGAGAACTGCACTTGAGAAAGAGGAAACAGCACATGCAAATGTTCTGAAACAGGAGCGAAGCAAAGAGAAGGGACAGTAACGAAGCAAGTGCACCAGGGACTTCCCTGGGTGGCCCAGTGGTTAAGACTCTGCAGTTCCACTGTAGGGGGCACGGGTTGGATCCCTGGTCGGGGAACTGAGATCCTGCACGATGGGGCCAGAAAACGAAAAAAAAAACACACACACAAAGCAAGTGCACCAGTTGTTAAGATAATGTTTCTCAGCTCCAAACCCAAGCATCTATGCTCTGCTTTGTGATGCACTGCAGAACTACGTTTCTGCTTTGCCAGCTGTTTCAGAGCCACTAGGCTGGAGCAGGAAGAAGTTTCCTGTGAATGTCATCCCAGCAACACCTCTTCACCCTGGCACGTGCATTTCCCTCCAAAGTGATACCACAGCAGCTATATCAGTTTGCAGTTTTTCCCACACTTCAGAGCTGGCCTCTTCACACCAAACTCTCCTCTCAGACACGAGAACCAGTGAGAGCATCCGCGGGGTCACCCTCCAAGCTCAGAGACACTAACACCAGTTGAGCAGAACCCCCTCCTTGGAGTTTCAGCAACATGGGGCCCCTCTTCTACATTTCTAAGTTTTTTTTTTTTCTAAATATTTACTTAGCTGCCTTGGGTCTTAGTTGCGGCATGCAGGATCTACTTCCCTGACCAGGGATCAAACCCGGCCACCTGCATTGGGAGCGTGGAGTCTTAACCACTGGACCACCAGGGAAGTCCCCATTTATAAGTTTAAATCACACCAACCCCTTCCCTTTGTCCCCTTAGCCTGAGTGGTGAGAATTGCTTTCCACAGTTGCAACATCTGTGATGCCTTCAAGTTCTCTCTTTACCCTTTCAGTTACCTAGTTCACCAGTTTATACCTAGTTAACAATTTTTTTTTAAATTTTTGCCACACTGCGCGGCTTGTGGGATCCTAGTTCCCCGACCAGGATTGAACCCAGGCCCTCGGCAGTGAAAGCAGGGAGTACTTAACCACTGGAATGCCAGGGAATGCCCAACAATTTCTTATCTTAAATTTTCCTCATTAAATAACTGGTGTGGTGTCTGCCTTCTGTCTGCACCTTGATTGATATAGCAAGTAAAAAGGAGTTACTAGTAGGATTGCAAAAGTAGATAAAGATCATTCTCAAAGAGCCTTTTATAACTGAGTTTGGACTTTATTCTGTAAGCTACAAAGAACTCAGAAGCCTGTTATTCAGAGAACTGCCATGGTTCGATATGCATTCTAGAAGAATCACTCTGGAAGCAGTGCAGCAGTTGGATCTAAGAACTGGGCTGCAGGTACAAAGACCAGACAGGTCGAGAGGAGAGAAGAACAGAACCTGAACTGGAGCAAAATTGTTGAGCAATAGAAGAAGGCCAAGTGCCATTAGCTGAAACGCTGACCTCAGGAAGACAAACAGGTCTAAAGAGGAAGATAATGAGTTCGGCTTTAGATAGGAGGAATGCTTTGCTTACCTATTGTTAGGTAAAAAATGACCCCCAAATGTAACGACTTAACACAACAACTGCAATGTTATTCTCATGATTCTGCAAGTTGGGCTGGGCTCAGCTGGACAGTTCTTCTGGTTTTGCTAACAGTCACTTGTGTGACTGTATTCAGCTGGTGGATCGGCTGTGGGCTGGGCTCAGCTGGGATGCTGGGACAGCTGTATTTCTCTCTCTCAAAGTGGTCTCTCCAGCAGCCTCTCCATGGTTCTTGTACTGTGGCTCAGGACTCCCAAGAACATGAAAGCAGAAGCTTCTAGCCTTTCTTAAATTTTAGGCTTTCAAATGACACAGTGATATTTCCACCATATTCTGTTGGTTAACAAGGCCAAATAGGACTCAAGGAAAGTCACACAAGGGTATGAATATTGGGAGATGCTGTTCACTGGAGGCTACCTAAGTCTATCATAAGGAATTTTGAGAGGCCTGTGGGAATCCAAGTGGAGATGTCTAGCAAGCAGTTGAGTCTACAGCTTGAGGATCCAGATGGGGATTAAAACATGAGCGAGGATAAAACTGTACTCAGAGAATGCAGAGAGAAGAGCAGGGGCCCAAGGGCAGAACCCTGAGATCCTATATCTAAAAAGTGAATATGCAATGAGACTTAGAAAGATCAATCAGAGAGGTCAAAGCAGAACCAAGGCAGTAGAGTTTTAAGGAATGAGTGATCAAGCAATATCTAATGCAGCAGAGAGCACCAGAATGTGGGCTGAAGCGTGTACTGGATTTTAGAAGGTGGTAGACATAATCGCAGGTAGCGGTATTGTTGTTGTTGTTGTTGAAGACTTTAATTTTTAGAGAAGTTTTAGATTCCCAGCCAAACTGAGGAGAAGGAACAGAGATTTCCCATCTACCCCCTGACCCCACATTTGCATAGCCTCCCCCACTATCCACGGCCCCTGCCAGATGACACATTTGTTACAATTGATGAACCTACATGGACACATCATTATCACCCAGAGTCCATGGTTTACTTCTTCTTGGTGGTGTACACTGTATGAGTTTGGACACGTATAATTACATGTGTCCGTCATTACAGTATCATTCAGAGTATTTTCACTGCCCTAAAAATCCTCTGTGCTCTGTAACAGCAGTTGTTTTGACTGCTCAGAATCCATCTCTCTCTTTTTTTTTATTTTTTTGGCTGCACCACACAACAAGTGGGATCCCCAACCAGGGATCAAACCCGCACCCCCTGCATTGGAAGGCAGATTCTGAACCACTGGACCACCAGGGAAGTCCCATCTTGTGTATTTCTTGCCCCAGGCTTAACCACTGGACTGCCAGGGAAGTCCCTAGAATCCACCTCTCTTTCTTCAGATAACAGCACTTTAAATTTATCATGCCCTCTCAAAGTCCATGTGGTATGGAAAGGGCTAACATTCTCCCACATACATCACTCCAGGGTAGAGCATGTAATATGGGTCTGGCCAATTGGAATACTGGATCCACTGTCAAGGCCACTTTGATTGGTTTAGTGCCAGCCAGTGAGTTTCAATTCTAGAACTTTTTACTGAAAATAATAGGAAAAAGACACTCCCTTGCCAAACTAACATTGGGAAGTGGGGGCAGAGGCCATGATGTGGAGCTGGAGACCAGTCTGTGAAGCCAACCTAGAAATCAGTGGGGCAAAGAGCAGGATGAGGAGAGAGAGGGAGAGACTAAACCCTGATGACCTTCTAATGACATCCTTTGAGTCCCTGGATCATCCTGTCATGCCTGAAGCTACTCAAACCCTGAGCTTTTCTGTTATGAGAGACAATAAACTCCCTTTTTTTTTTTTTTGGCTGCACTGCACAGCATGTGGGATCTCAGTTCCCCGACCAGGGATCGAACCCGTGTCCCCTGCAGTGGAAGTGTGGAGTCTTAACAACTGGACTGCCAGGGAACTCCTCCCTTATTTTCTTAAACTAGGTTGAGCTTTGTTTCTCTCATTTGCAATCCAAAACAATCTTGACCAGGCGTCCCTGGTGGCGCAGTGGTTAAGAATCTGCCTGTCATTGCAGGGGACACGGGTTAGAGCCCTGGTCTGGGAAGATCCCACGTGCCGCGGAGCAACTAAGCCCATGCGCCACAACTACTGAGCCTGCGTGCCTGGAGCCCATGATCTGCAACAAGAGAAGCCACCGCAAGGAGAAGCCCGCACACCGCAACGAAGAGTAGCCCTCACTCGCTGCAACTAGAGAAAGCCCGCGCACAGCAACGAGGACCCAACAAAGCCAAATAAATAAATAAATAAATTTATTTATTTTTTTAAAAATAAAAATAAATAAATGAAATAAATAATTTTTTAAAAATTAAAAGGAAAAAACAATCTTGACCAATATAGATACTAATTAAAATGGAATTTTGAAAGGTTCATGTATATATTTAAACTAATTTTTAAAGTGTTTTTTTAACTTCTCTATTTTATTTTATTTATATATTCTTGGCCATGCAATGTGCCAAGCAGGATCTTTAGTTCCCTGACCAGGGATTGAATCCATGTTCCCCTGCAGTGCAGGCACGGACTTAACCACTGGATGGCCAGGGAAGTCCCTAAAGGTTTTGTTTTGTTTTGTTTTTAAGATTTTTTCTTTGATGTAAACCATTTTTAAAGTCTTTATTGAATTTGTTACAATATTGCTTCTGTTTTATGTTTTGTTTTTTTGGCTCCGAGGCATGTGGGATCCTAGCTCCCCAACCAGGAATCAAATCCGCATCCCCACACACACGGGAAGGCGAAGTCCTAACCACTGGACTGCCAGGGAATTCCCCTCTCTCATTTAATTCTAACAATAAACCTATGAGGTAGAAAGAGTATTGTTTTACCCTCACTTGCTTGCATTCCAAGTATATTACATATATTGTATATATGCATATTGCACATATTAACATATACATGTATGTATACATATGGGGGAAGTTTATATATTTATGTATCTGTGTATATCTATCTATCCATACATACATACATATTTATATATATATACACACACATACATATAATAGGAAAAGGTATATATATTATTTATACTCACAGATGAATGGAAGGAATTAGTAGATCACAGTGGTCACCAGCTGTGGAATACATGTCCCATTCAGTAGAACCTTTTAAGAACTGATGCTGGGACTTCCCTGGTGGTCCAGTGGTAAAGAATCCACCTTACAATGCAGGGGGCACGGGTTCGATCCCTGGTCAGGGAACTAAGATCCCCCATGCCGCGGGGCAACTAAGCCCGTGCGCCGCAACTTCTGATCTTGCACGCCTCAGTGAGAGAGCCCGTGTGCCACAAACTACAGCGCCCACAGGCCACAACTAGAGAGAAGCCCGCGTGCTGCAACGAAGATCCGGAGTGCCACACTAAGACCAGACGCAGCCAAAAATAAAAATAAAATAAATAAGTAAATAATAAATTTAAAAAAAACCTTCCATTAAAAAAAAAGAACTGATGCTAATAAAAAAGTATTAAACAATAGCAAAAGCCTGGAGCAAATATTAATGCAAAGATAACCCTAGAGTAAGGAAAGTCATCTCAGCACTGGTGTGATTTCACCCACGTCATCTTAGGAGGATGGAGATCGGTAAGCAAGCAGTCCTGAAGCATGTCACATTTTTCCAAGATCCTGAGTCTCAATGCAGATTACTGTAACCGTAGCTATTTGCAATCCTTCTGTTTGCATAACTGTTTGCAAAATTGCTGTTCAGATTGACCAATCTATCCATCTACCCTTGGCTTAAAACCATGTAGTGGCTTCTTATCAGATTTGGGATAAAAGTCTCAGTCCTTACTAATGGCTTTTGTGTCCATCAGGGTCCGGTCAGGAAAACAGAATTTAAAATAGGAAATTCATTAAACAGGTGGTGGAGGACCAAACAAGCAGAAAGGGAACACTGAAGTCATTTAATAATAACTGCAGGAAGCAGCTCCCATTTCTAGGACTGGAGAACAAAGAGACCCGTTGGGGTTAGCAGAGAAGAAGAATCAGAAGAGGATTCCTGGAGGGCTGGTTCTTATGCCTCTGAGAAAGGGGCACCATGACGTTGGCACTGGCCCTTCAAGAGCTTACGGGAGGGGCCCTGCAAAGCTGGGGCTCAGAACTCTGAAGAGGGGCTGCTGCTGGTACTTCTGAGGTAGCACGCTGAGGCTATTTCTGGAAAGAGCCTGGAGAATGAACCAAATGGCCTGTCAGAAGCAAAATGTCATTACTTACCCTGACAGGAATAGCAAGCAAACGGGCAGGAGTGAGTCCCTCCCCCTGCCTTCCAGTCTCCCTGTATCCTCACCTATTGACAGAACCTAACACTAGCTGACAAAGGTGCACTACAATTTGCAGCCCAAATATTGCAGAGCAGGGTGGAGAAGAGTGAATTTGGAGCTGAGAGACCAGCACAGCCTTCAAGGGCCTATGTGATCTAGCCCCTGCCTTCCTTCCCAGCCTGATCCCCTCCATTCTCATCATACACTCAGTTCCGATCACATTGGGTTTCTTTTTCTTTCCCCAGACAACAAAGCTTATTCCCACTTCTGGGGCATTTGCACTCACTATTCCCTCTACCTACAAGTACCTTCTCCCTTGGGACTCACTTATTTAGGGTATAACTTAAAGCCACCAACTCAAAGAGGATTTCTCTGACTTCACCAATCCATAGAAGCAATGATCTCCCCACTCACACTCTGTAAAATTCCCTGTTTTCATTTTACCCATAGCATTAATAGCTATTTAATATTTAAAAAGTGATTTCTTGTTAGTTTCTGTCCTAAAAAATGTAGGGATCTGTCTTATTCGCCACTGTATCCTTGGGGGACCAGACAGTGTCAGGTATACAGCTCAATAAATGTTGAATTAATGCATTTTAGAGAAAGTAAAAACCTCTATGTATTTATGGAAGCTGGAAGGAAACCTGGAGATCACAGCTGACTCCATCATTTGACAGCTGGGTAAACAGAGGGACAGAGAGCTGAAATAATATACCAAAGGGCACACAGTGAGTGAGAAGCGTTGCTTCCTACTTTTCCCAGTGCTTTCACATATATCACTTTATTTTGCTCTCCTACTTTCCTGGTGCAATGGTAGGGTACTTGGGCAATGGTGGGGATTCCAAACTCTTCTTGGGGACCGAAGAGAGAGAATGGATGAGTGACCTCTCCTCATATGTCCAGGAGGGGTCCCCAGGGAAGAGCTGTAACTGGACACCTTACCTGTGTTCAAAGCAAAGAATACCCAGGATATCTGTGTTTCTCTGGGACCTTACGACCGAGCTCCCCTGGGTGGAGAAAGGTGCCCGGTTGTTTCCGTGGGGTTAAGGTAGCCCTCTAGTGGACTAACAGTCAAAAGGCTGATCCAGGACCTGCAATTAAATTGCTGGGTGACACTGGGCAGCAAGTTAGTTACCTGTTCGTGCTGGTCCTCTCTTTCCCCATCTGTAAAACGGTTGGGGTATGTTGGGCTAGGATTGCTGTGGCTCAGCAAGGCTGACTCAGTTGGTAAGAACTGTGCCCGCGGGTTTTGAATACTGTAAGAGTGGACTCGATAAACCTTTCAATTTAGGAATGAATGGATTAAACTGCTGGAAAGGTCAAGGTGGTGCAGATGTTAAACTGCTGGGACCCAGGCTTCCCAGGTCATAAGGGGAGGTCGAGGGGTCAAAGGTCGGGTTCCGGTCAAACGCCCGAAAAACCGGAAGTCCCGAGTGGGTCTAATCCGAGGCCGGGCCTCCAGCCGCGTGACTAATAAATCTCCCCGGGGCGGAGCTGCAGCACCCGGAGAGGGCGGAGTTTGGGGCCTCCCAATGGCAGCGCGGATGTCCTTCCAGCGCAGCCAATCAACGTGGGGAGACGGTAAAATTTAAACCCCCCCCCCCCCCCCCCCCCCCCCCCCCCCCCCCCCCACGTCCTCCGCTGGGACCTGTCCTGAAAGCGTTTGTATGAAGTGCGGCCGCTCGCCCCGCCCCCGCCGGGGAGGCGGGGAGAAGGGCGGGCTTTCCCTCTCGAGTTCGCCTATCACGGCAGGAAGCCTGGGGAAAGGCGGGCAGCGGCGCCAATCAGGGCAGCAGCCGGGGTCCGGCGGAGCAGTTGGCTACAATTGTTGTAACTTTTTTCGAAAGCTGCGTTTCCCGGGAGATCCTAGGCGGTGACAGAGCGCGGCCATGGCTAGAGGTATTGGCCCGGGTGGCCAGCGCCGGGGCAGCTGGGATAGGGGGTCGCGCTGGAGGCGGGACTGAGGTGGCGGGAGCTGCGGCAGGGAGGCGCTCTCCCGCCAGCTGCTCGCACGGAGCGCGGGGACGAGCGGGGGTGCGGGGGTGCGGGGCTGCGGAACCTTCCCCACCTCGTCCCCACCCTCGCTTCCGAAGCCCCCAGAAACCCCTCCCACTCCCGTGCTTCGGTTTCTCCTCTTTAAAGTGTGGGCACCCGGTGGCCTGCCTCTCCCGACGCAATGGGGCCATATGTCAAAGCTGTTTGGAAACTAAAGCGCAGGGCACCTCCAGGGAATCGTTGTCATTGATACAAATGGGGGAGGGCGAGGCTTCGCCTGCTTAAGGGCTCTCTCTTGTTAGGAAAGGAGGTGACCCCGAGGCGAGGGCGCAGATCGGTAACCTACATGGTGGGGAGCGCGTCGGAGTGGACCCCGCAGCAGGCGCCTTCCTTTCCCTCCCCACTCCCTGAGTCAGCTCTGCGCCGCCGGGGCGGGGACGGGCCCCGCTGGCCCACTTTGGGGTGAAACAGGTCCCCTGGCACCTCCCGGGACGGCCCTTCGCGCCGCAGCTGATCAGGACTCCTGCCCACGGGAGATGGCTTGGGTGGGTTTGTGCAGCCGCGAGGGAGGCGATGTCCCTGCCTGAAGTTCTTCGCAGTTAGTTTGCTGTCAGGACAGTAAGACCCACGTTATGTGGCAAAGTGATCTCCAACCGCTGGTCATTTCCAGCCGCTGTGTCTCCTTCATGCAAAAACTTGAGCGTGATGGTTCACTTGAATTATTATTTAAAAGAAATAAGTTGAGGTTTTACATCTTTCTCAAAATTCTCAGGGTATTACATATTAGTAGGAATTTGCCTTAATGCAGTATGCTCCCTATGGCGATCATAATGAATAAAATAAGGATTCATTCAGCAAATATTTATTGGGCTTCTTTGTTTTCAGCCCCTGCACCCAGGTGGATCATTCATTCTCCCAGCATCCCTTTACGGTCTTTTGGGACAAGATTTACCTAGATTATGATTAAGAAATGAGGCATAGTGAACTTCATGTTAAAGAGCTTCGTAACCCAGTCCACACAGAAAAGTAAGATGCCTTAAATATTTTTCTTCAGAAAAGGGTTAAGCATCTAAAAGTATACTTAATAATATCTGACTAATTTATCTGACAAATCTTAATAAAGCTATGCTTCCCTGATTCATTTTTCCCATCACAGCAAAATCATTTAAACTACCTGTTTTAACAGTAGTGCATTAAAAAAAAAAAAAAAATAGCTTGCTTTAATTAATCTGTGGGGGGAAACAAAGTGAACCACTCTGCCATTGAAATACTTAAATACTTAATATGGGCAAGTATAATTACCATTGAGGGCCAGGTGCTTTATTATGTCAGTTAATCTTTACAAACTGCTACTTCCATTTTTCAGAGGTGGAAGCTGAAGTCCAAAGTCACTGTCCAGACTCTGGCCATTTTGTGTCTTTGCTTGTTCCACTCTACCTCCCTTATTTAGCCAAAGTGAAGATGAGTGTTGCCAGCTTCTACCATAACAGGTTGCAAATCACCTTTGTAATGTACTGGTTAGTGATTCTCAGTGACTCACATGACCCCCTCCCCCCACCATGAAGAGTCAGTCTTTTTCTTCTAGAAAAGAGGTCTTCGTTCCTAACTTGTAGTTCACTTTGAGAGCCCTGCGGAGTCACATGAACAAAATGTTCAGATACCGGGTAACTCCTCTCTGGTTTTGAAGTTTTACAATCATGTAAATATTTACAGCCTCAAGGATATTACTTTGGGCAGGATCCGTCCATCTACTTTTCCCCGTTTCTACTGCTACTGCCAGATGGCCTCATACTTGGTCTCCCTCTTCCCACTGTGACCATCTCCAATTTATTGTGCCTCAGCAGCTAGAGTGGTCCCCAAGAACACAGATTTTTATCATGTGACTCTCACCACTCCTTCCGCCCCTAAACTCCCCTTTTGTTCTTAGGATCAAATCCACAGTCCTCACCCTGGCCTGTAAGGGGCCTACCCACCCCTCTGGCCTCAGTGTGCTCCATCTCTGTCTGTGTTCATTGTTGTGTCTTTAGCCCAGGGCCTGGAACACAGTAGGTAGTCAATAAATGCTTGTTGAATGAATGAATTGTTATTTTAGTGTCTGAGTTTGAGGAAAGCAATATACATTTTTTTTATGCTGAAGTATCCTCATATCCATCAGTATCTCAGTCATGTGACCCTTAGGCAAGTGATTTATTTTCCCCAAGCCTCGATTTCTACATCTGTGAAATAGAATAGTACCTTCTCATAAATGGTTGGGAAGGTTAAATTAAATAATGCATTATTGTACGGCCTGACACAGTAAACATTCAGTAAGTGCGAGCTATTAGTATCATTGCTGTTGGATTCTATTTCTATGAGACCCTGGGCAACATTAAGAGTTTTTATTTCTGTGATTGGGTATATGTATTTGTTATGCACATGTGAACACCTCATGTACAGACAAAACAAAGTGTTTTGAAACTTTACTGAAGGATTTGAACTACATTTTCTAGCTACTAGAGCTGCAGAGTTGAGAGAAATGGGTGCTAGACTTGTATTTTAATGTATCCCCTGCATTTTGTGGGCTATGATGGAGAAAGCTATAGCCCTGAGTATGTGTGTGTAGTGGGGGCGAGGGAGTTAAAACAGTATGAGAAATGGACAAGCTGATCTGAGCAGCTGCTCCCTGCCTCCAGACCATGATTCCAATGATAGTTTGGCAACAAACTACAAACCTTCTCTGCCCTGCAGAGGTAACAGACACTGTTTCAGATGGCTCAACCTGGGTGTCAGGGTGTCACTTTAGAATCCTAACTCTCTGCATAGTCGCTTGGGTATTCAAGTGGGCAGACTACCCTACCCCACTGGAGTCAGTGGTTGGATGGGTATGGCAGTGGTTCCCCAGCCCTGCTCTGAAGGATTCTAAAGCATGAGCTGATTTGGGAGGTGTTGTCCTGAGCAGTGTCTTGCCATTTAATCCACTGTCTTATCCCTTCTAAGGGGAGGCAGCTACTTAAAGTGACAGCCATTTGTTTATCTGTGGATGTCAAAGGTGCCCTCGGTACCTTATGGAATTCATAGTTCTTAGTTTTTAGCCACGAGGATGCTGAGGCCTAGTCTGGGGAAGGGACTTGGCCATGGTCACAAAGCACCTCTGGGGCAGATGCAGGGAGAGATACCCAATCTTTGCCTCCCAGGCCATAACCCAAGGCTAGATGCCCCGAGGTGTCTTGTTTGCATTATGACTTTGCACAAATACAGGGACTCTTTTGGCCATGGGCCCTCAAACCCTAATGGCTACAGCACAGTGGTTCAGGGCAGTAAGGTATACTGGAACCCCTGCCTCCCAGGACATTTCCTCGTGCGGGGACAGGAGACCTGGGTGACTTGCTAAACCCTCTGCAACACCATTTGCTCCTCCATGTTTATTTCCTCACCTGTAATCTGGAAGTTAGTGGCCGGGAGTGTAGGCTCTGGTCTGTTGGCCTGGTAATCTATTTCTAGTTCTGAGAACTTGGCCAAGCTCCTCACTTCTCCGAGGTTGTTTTCCCTGTCTGTGGAAGAGAAAATAATGGTGTCTACCTTCAGAGGGCCGTTGTGAGGTCTGAATGGCATAAGGTATGCAAGAGAAGCACCCAGCAAACATACCATTATAATTCCTGGCTCTATTTCCCCAGGGTCCGGACCGGTCAGGTGCAGACCGCCTGGGTTTGACACCTGACCTGATCGCTTTCTAGTTCTGTGGCTTTGGACAAGCCCCTGCACCTCCTTGGAACCTCAGTATCCGCATCATAAACGGGTTAGCCACAGGACCTGGCCCCCAGGGGCTTGCCGGGAAGGTTAAATGCCCAGGAAAACGCTCCGTGAGCACAGGCTCGGGCACACAGGAGGGCTCTCGCCTGTCGCGTTCACCGCTGCCGACTGCGCCTGGCACGGACGGGTCTCCCGAAATAGCCGTTGAGCCAGCGAGAGGAGGAGCCTGGCCGGCCGAGAGCCTGGGCTGTCATTATCATGTTTCCCACCCCTTCCCCCACGAGTGGCTAAGGACGCGCGAGAGGGGGCGCGCCCGAGTCGGGATTCCTCGCGGCCGCGGGGCCCGCCCTCCTTCGTTCCCTCCCCTTCTCCCTCCCTCGCTCCGGAGGAGCCTCGCAGCACCGCCCCTGCCAGCCCCCTCCCCGGCCGGGAGCGGACGGTGGGTGGCGGCAGCGGCGAGCGGGCGGGCCGCGGAGGACGCGCCGCCAGCGCCTCCCTCCCTGCGTCCTCGGTCCCGGGCCGGCCGGGGCTGCCGCGGCGCGCGGGTGCCGGGCTCTGCCTCGCAGGCCATGGGGGAAGGGGGCGCCGTGGGGCGCCGCCGGCCCTTCCCCGGGGCGCCGCGGCGGCGCTGGTGGCGGCGGCAGCAGCAGCAGCAGCGGCAGCGGCAGCGCTGGTGGCCGGGCCGCGGCGAGGGCGAGGGCGCGGGGCGCGCCGCCATGGGCCTGGCCGGGCTGCAGGTGGGTGTGTCGGGCCCGGCCGCGCGGGGGGCGGGCGGCGCGCGGGGCCCGGCCGGGCCGGGCGGCGGGAGGGCGACTCGGGCCGCGGCCCGGCCCCGCCGGCCGGCCCCGGCCTCCCGGCGGCGCGGGCGGCCCACCGCCGCCGGGCCCTCGGAACATGGCTGCGGCGGGAGGCGCCGCTGCGGCGCCCGGCCCGGGCGGCCCCGCTCCCCGCCCCGCCGCGCCCTGAGCGCCCCCTCCCCCGCTTCCCCCGGGTCCCCCTCTCCAGGCAGGAAGATGTCCAAGCCCCGCGCGGTGGAGGCGGCGGCGGCGGCGGCGGCGGTGGCAGCGACGGCCCCGGGCCCGGAGATGGTGGAGCGGAGGGGCCCGGGGAGGCCCCGCACCAACGGGGTAAGCAGGCACCCTCCCCGCACTCGCTCGGCGCGCCCCGAGGGGCCGTGCGGCCGGGCGCCCCTGTCGGCCCCGCTCCGAGAGCACGTGGGCGCCCCCGCGGCCCTGGGGCGGGGGTGCGGGCGGGGCGCCCGGCCGGGCAGCTTCCTTTTCTGCTGCCTGCCTGGGAGTGGCGTCCACGCCCGCTCCGCCATGACCCTGGCAGTGTTTGACCTCGGAAAAGTTTGTGTCTTTATGGCATTTCCATGCCCCGAGACCCAGCCACCCCGGTGGTGGCCGCCTTCCCAGAGTGTGCGGGGCCTGCCCGGGGCCCTCGGGGAGGTCACGGGGTCTCGCTGACTTGGTGTTGAATGGCTCACCAGGCAGAAAGGCTCGGCAGGGTTTCTGGGAAGGCCCTCCTCCCGTCTCTGCTTACTCAGAGGAGAGGCCGCACACCCAGAGACACCAGCAGTGACCTGTCCGCCCCACCGGTCTGCCCACCGCAGTCGAGTAACCGCCCTAAATGCGCCGGCTCTAGGCGTTTCTTCCATTAGCTCCGCACCCCCTAGTTAGCCCGAGAGAACTACCCCAACCGCAGCCCAGTCCCGCAGTCCTGGGAGGCTGCTGGACTGCATGATTTGAGAGGGGCCAAGCTTGGGCACACAGAAGGCTCAGGCAGTACTGGCAAGTCCTGCCAGCTGACCTCAGGACTGAGAAGTGGTTGATCAGGTTCCCTGAGGCCCGCTTCTGTGCCAGAGTCCCTGCAGCTCCTGCCAGGGCAGTCGGCTCCTGCACTAGGCCAGCCCTTCCAATCCCGGCCTTGTTTACCCTGGTCCTTCTGACCTCCTTGCTACTGGTAGGTTGCCTCCTTCTTATATAGACCTTTGTGGACGGCTGGTTCTGCTGGCCAGATGTCCCCCCTTAGCGAATGGAATTAGAGACGGACTTGGACCTGGGGGATTCTGAACCTTCCACTGCTCTGCTGGGGCTGGCTTCGCCTAGTAGCCCAGTTTTTGAGAGATGTTATCTATTTTTTGTCTTTTGTATTCTGATTGCCCCCTCGTCTGCCTAAATCTTGTGGGATCTTCTTTTTCAAGCCTCTTTCAGAATATGCATTTGTCGTTTTAGGAGAATGTATTTACCGGGCAATCAAAGATCTATACCTACATGAGCCCGAACAAATGCTCTGGAATGCGTTCCCCCCTTCAGGAAGAGAACTCAGTTGCACATCACGAAGTCAAATGCCAGGGGAAGCCGTTAGCCGGAATCTACAGGAAACGCGACGGTAAGCCTCTGAAATGGCCCTGTTCTGACTACAGCTGGCCGGCTCGCATCCTGCAGAGTAATGTAAATGTGCTAAATTTTTATCCAGTCTTTTCAAGCCAAAGTTCAAAAGGTTTGAACCATGTTTCGTCTTGCTGCTAGGAAACACAGACACAGGGGAAAGAGCTGCCTGTTCCAGGGCGTGTGCCCTGTTGGTCTAACAGGTTCTCCCTGCTTTCACAAGAGTTCGCGTGTCCTTCAGCCTTGATTATCTTGCCAAGTTGCAAAAATACGGCACCTGGCCTGTTGTTAGAGAGGCTCACAGGTGCTAAAAGTACAGAAATTATGAGTCTAGGTTGTCCAGACCATGCGCTTGCTTGCACTCCTGCTGAGTCGTGTGAACCTAAGGAACTGATTTCTTTCCCTTTTATGAGCTGGCCTTGACCTCAGTTCTAAAGTTTCCTTCTACTCAAGTGTTCAGTGCTGGTCTCTGGAGCATCATACTCTGGAATGAGATTTGGGGTTAAAATATTGAGCAAGAAAATTAATGGTTATTGAAAATTCTGTCTGGCCCTGGAGAACATGCTGAGACCTCTTCCAAATCTTGCTCTAACCCAAATATTCCCTTTTAAAGCTGAGGGCGGGGCGGGGGCGCTGGTGCGTGTGAGCTTCCCCCAATTCACCGTGCTCCCTTCTGATTAAACCTCGCCTTAGAGAAGCAGAGCTCTGGCTATCACCAGCTCCGTACAAGGAAGCTTTGTATTCGTTAACAGAAAGTGCCATGAGGGATGGGGTAGCCCAGCCTCTGGGCCAGATCTGAGACCCAGGGGCAGGAGCCAGCCCTCTGCCTGATTCCCCCTGGTACATAGGCTGATGTTACTTCACATGATTTAGGTTCCAGTCCTACCTCTGCCATTTATGAAAGGAAGGGACGTGGGCAGTTTGCTACTCTTTTCTGAGCCTCAGTTCTCTCTGTACAGTGGGAGAGAGAGGAGTCCTACAGGACCATTCTGAAGATCAGTTAAAAGAGCAGGTGCAGACGGGCTTTGTGCAGGAATTCCCTGGTGGTCCAGTAGTTAGGACTCGGCGCTTCCACTGCCGTGGGCCCCAGGTTCAATCCCTGTTCGGGGGAATTAAGATCTCAAAAGCCGTGCAGCGCGGCCAAAAAAAGGAGTCGGGGCGGCTTTGTGAGCTCTCCGTACGTCAGCCTGTTCTCCACTGGCCTGCGAGCATCACGGCCTGCCCCTCCCCGCATTTCCGCGTAGGCAGCACTCAGGACAGCACTCGCCACACTGGGTTGGGGAAGGGGCTCTTTTGAGATGGCGCTCAGCCAGTCTCACATCCCTTCTGGAACGGGGCGGGATGTAGATTGTCCTAAATGGGGACACGGGACACAAGCTAGCTGATTTGACTCGTAGTGTTACTACATGGCGACAGTCAGAATTGGGGGCTGGAGGAACATTGGAGGAGACCCCAAGGTCCAGATTCTTGTCCATGATTCTAGACCTTTTTCCTGCCTTGATGCAGACTCAACATGACAGCTGATGTTCACGAGCACCACCCACTTCTAGGGTCATGCCCGACGCCTTAACTCCACCCAAGAGGGCGTACAAGGAGCAAGAATGGTCTGGATGGGTGCTGATGTATTTATTTTTCTCTTTTGTTTATTGAGATATAATTCTGATATCCTGAAGTTCACCATTTTAAAGGGTACAGTTCAGTGGTTTTTAGCATATTCACAGATGTGTGCAACTGTCATCTCTGTTAAACTCCAGTACATTTTCATCACCCCAAAAAGAAAGCCTGTAACCTATTCACAGTCACTCCCCATTCCTCCCTTCCCCCAGCCCCAGGCAGCCATTAATCTATTTCCCGTCTCTATGGGTTTGCCTATTCCAGACATTTCACATAAATGGAATCATCTAATATGTGGCCTTTTGTGTCTGGCCTCTTTTACTCGTTATAATGTTTTCAGGGTTCATCCATGTTGTAGCCTGTGTCAGTACTTCGTTCCTTTCTGTGGCTGAATAATATTCCATCCTGTGGATGTACCACATTTTATTTACCCATTCATCATTTGATGGATGTTCAGGTTGTTTCCATTTTTTGATATTTCCATATTATCAGTAAGCTGCTGCAGACGTTCATATACAGGTTTTTGTGTAGACATCTGCTTTTAATTCTCTTGATAGATTCCTAGAACTAGAATTGCTGGGTCATATGGTAACTCTATGTTTAACATTTTGGAGAACTGCCAAATTCTTTTCCAAAGTGACTGCACCATCTTACATTCCCACCAGCAATGTATTATTTAATTATTTGTTAAAAGTAAAATCTTTTTTGAGAAAAAATAGTCCAGCGCTGGTGCTCCACAACTATTTTTAGTAACAAGTCATTGGCGACGTCCCTCACGACACACTGACTGGTGTCGGGGCACCGCGCTGGGAACCACTGTGAACACTGGGCTTCGACCCTGTTAGAACAGGGAATTTAAAAAAAAGAAAACGAGTCTGAAATGAATCACGCCAGGCAGCTAGGTCTTGGGGAAGAGGTCTTTGCTGGGGAGAGGTTCTGCTTTATTGCCTTACTCCTGTCCACCAACACTGGCCCACCCTTTAGGAATTTAGCTTTTTTCCCTGGGGTCTGCAGCCCATTTCCTGAAAAGCCATTGGTCGAGCCCTCACGCCAGTGTTGCCGGCCGTGGTGCTTCTGCTTCAAGGGCTCTTTCCCTCAAGATGCAGAAGGCCCAGTGTGTTGATTAATTAGATGAGAGGGATCCACTCACAATGTATATGTTGACTCATCGTGGTATAACACTTCAAATATCTTATAATTGTATTTATCAGTTATACCTCAACAAAGCTAGAAAAAGAAAAAAAAGGTGCAGAAGACCAAAAGCTGCACCCAGTGTCTGGGTCAAAAAGTAAAGCCAGATGCTTTGCCCAAGATACTGGTTAGTGGACACCAGGCTTAACAGCCCAAGGGCACGACTGCCCAACACGTCCCATCCCTCTCTTCTCTCCAAGCCTGTCTTAGCATGCGGCTGAGGGCTGGAAGGTGGGAGCCGGTGGGTCCAGAGTCAGCCTGTCTCTCCCCACCCTCTGCCCACAGAGAAAAGAAACTCTGGGAATGCAATACGAAGCTCCATGAAGGCCGAGGAACAGAAGATCAAAGACGCCAGGAGAGGTCCCCTGGCCCCTTTTCCAAACCAAAAATCTGAAGCAACAGAACCTCCCAAAACCCCGACCTCGTCTTGTGATTCTCCCAACGCAGCTGCCGCCAAGCAAGCCCTGAAAAAGCCCGTCAGGGGCAAACAGGCTCCCAGGAAAAAGTAAGTGCCCCCTGGAGGCCACCCCTAACACAGGGCAGCCTGCCCAGTGCCAGCCGGGGTGAGGCCGCCCACCCTCTCAGCCCCTTGAGCCGTCAAGGCTCAGATTCCTGAGTCGCCACCGGGGACACCACTGTTTGTCAGCATCTTGGTCTGTCACGGGTCCAGAGCTCAGGAGCCCACTCCCTGCCGAGAGTAGGCAGCCTGTCTTTGACATTCTCTCTGAGGCCCCCGTGGGCAGGTGAGCCTAAGTGACCCTGGGCCGCAGTGGACAGAGGTGTTGAAGTGACATGGTTTCCAAGGAGGCTGCTGCTAAGGGGTTGTGTGCCTCCTGGATGTGAATGTGGTCTCGGTGCTAGTACTTGTTTTCTCCTCTTCCTTTCTCACCCCAGAGCTCAAGGAAAAACGCAGCAGAATCGTAAACTCACAGATTTCTACCCTGTTCGAAGGAGCTCCAGGAAGAGCAAAGCTGAGCTGCAGGTAGAGTCACGTGGTTTCGATTCCAGCTCTCGGAAGGGGCAGGGCATCCCAGTGGGCAGTGCTCGCCATGCACAGCCTGAGCTTGCTTTGTATCATCTTGGGACAAGTCTCTTGGCCTCCATGGCCTTGATATTCTCCTTGGTCTAGTGGGGGTCGTCATAACGCTCTGGGTCACCATGAAGCTTAGTTACGATGCCTCTGTGGAGGAGCCTTGTCGCCTGTAGCATGTGGCCTGGAAAGTCAGGACTTACCATGAAAGTGGCTTTGGCAGGGCCATTGGAGCCTAGGACCGTGAAGGCTGCGTGCTCTTGGGAGGCTTGTTTTTCTGCTGTCCAGAGGTTTCATGTCTCGAGGTAGTGAAGAGCAGTGGCTTGGGAACCGCTTCCTGGTTGTGTGATGTCGGGCCAGTTACTTAACTGCTCTGTGCCTGTCTGTCCTGTCCGTAAAATGGGATAATAAAGCAGTACCGTGTGTGGTTGTTGGGAGGGCTACGTTCTTAAGTTAATGCATGTAGAACACTTAGAACCGTGCCTGGTATGCACTGAGCACCTGTTAACTATTGTCACTGTTGCTTCCCCCGTGTTGTCCCTTCCCGGGGCCCCTCTCTGCTCTTTCCCACCCCGCCACTGTGCCTCGGAACGTGCGAAAACCAGGCAGGAAGGCTGACCGGGCTGTGAGGCCCCCGCCTGCCGTGTTTGCAGAGTGCTGAGCTGTGCAGTCGATCAATATTTGATGCAGTGAGGTGTGGTTATTGCCTTTCTGTTAGGGAAACCCAGGGTGTGGCCGGGCCCTGCAGCCTCCGACTGCTTCCGTCCACCCTCCCGCCCCGGGGGCGGCAGGGTAACCTGCAGGCTTGGGAGTAGCGCTCAGGATTGCCCCCCACAAGGGAGGTGGGGGGCCCTGGCCTTTCAACCGGCACAGACCCCTTCGGCCTTTTGATGTGAGAGCTGTGGCTGTACAGATGGTGATCTAGCCTCTCTCCGCCCCCCACCTCTGAACTGGCAGGACTTCCTTTAAAAGGGGGGGGAGGTCCATCTTTCCCCCTAGAGAAAAGCTTTGGCTTTATTTCCTTAGAAAGGCAGTGTCTTTCAGCCAAGAACAAGCTGTTACAAGCTGTTTGCCTGCAGCGGGAGGCGGTGTGAGGTCATCGTAGAGACAGCACTGCAGAGGGCGAGGCGGTGCCAGCCCCCAGAACCCGGGACGCCGCCCAGCCCCGCTCAGAGCCGCAGCGCCCACACGGGGAGCCTGGGGCTCCACCAGGCGCCGCTGTGGGCTGCGGGGGGCGGGGGGGGCGCGGGCAGCTGAGTTGGCCTTTTTAATTAAAAACAACAACAACGGGGGCTCTCTGTCGGGGCAGTGGAGGCTGCAGCGGGCTGCGCCGCAGGTCTGCCGGCCCCTGCAGCAGGCGGGCGGCAAGCAGCAGGCGGCACAGTAAAGCTCACGCTGTCCCTGGACGCAGAGCCAGTGGCGAGGGAGACACACGCTGTGCCCGCCGCCGTTTGTGTTGGCTCTGCCGAGCGGGCACCGCGGCCAGGTGGTCGCCGGCCAGGACGGCAAGGCGGCTGTTGGCCGGGCTGCTGGGGCTGCGGCTGCCAGGGCGGCGGCGTCTCTTGACCGCAGAGGTGAAGCCCGAGGGCGGGGCAGCTGGGCCTCGTCTCAGGGGTGAGGTCAGGCCTGAGCTGCCTGCCCTCCGGGGCCGGCCGAAACCGAGGCCCAGGGCTGGGTGTGGGCAGCGGAGGTGAGACAAAGAGCTCCGCAGACACCTCTCTGTGGCTGGAGACAGAGCAGGCAGATCTGGGTTCAGGTCTAGGGTCCAAGGCCAGGGCCGGAGGGTGGAAACTGGGCCTTGGGGAGATGCCCTGAACCCCTCCCTGCTTCGCTGGGGGTGCCCCTTCTCTGGTTGGCCTGACTGTGGGTGGGGTGACGGCCAGCACTGGGGCAGGGACTGCAGTGCTGGCAGAGCCCTGGCTGCGTCAGCCGCCACCCAGCCCAGCCCAGCCCAGCCCAGCCCAGCGCCGGGCCTGACGTGCAGAGCAGCCTGCTGACTCCGGCTGGGAACGTCTCGAGTCCGTCCCTCCTTCCTGTTCGCCGCCTTCACCCTCGTTCACACCTTGCTCTCTTCCCGCCCGCTCAGGCCCTGGGTCCCCCGTGGGCTGCTGCCAGAATCCTCTTTAGGACGCTCAGAGCTGGTTGCTCACATGCCCCAAACCCCCGAGCCTCCAGAGTAAAACTCAGGGCTGTGCATTCAGGGCCTCTCCCCGGCCCCAGCTCTCCTCAGCTTGTCTCCTCTGCCTGGTTCTGTCACGGCAGGAAAGTCCCCCGTCGCCTATCCCAGTTTTCCCACTATTACTCCCATTTATTTCTGCACGCTTGTAACTGATTCATCATTTAACAAGGTAGCTGTGTGTGTGCGTGTGGGGCAGCGGGGGGCCGTTGTTGCTTTCAGGGCTCACTACGTGCCAGGCACTGTTCTAGGCCAGAAGATTCCGCAGTGAACAGGCGGTGGGCACACGCACCCCGTCTGAAGGGCGCAGTCTCTCTGATCAGCCCTGGCTGGTGTCGTATGAAGTCAGAGTCCTGATTTTTAGATGTCAGCAATTTTGATATTTTTTAAAAGTCTGCGTGGGCCAAACAGAGCATAGCCACAAGCCCGATTCTGCCCTTGGGGCCACCACTGTCTCCCTCTTGGCCTCTTTAAACCCCAGGTGGCGAATGGTCCACCTCAGATGGGCAGTGAGGAAAGGACGGGGGCTTGGGGGCCTGGGCATCCTTTGGGACCGATGCCCTGGAGGCCAATTGCAAGTGACCTGCGGGCGGCCGGGGCTCCTGGAATGGCCTCGGAGAGAATGCTGACGCACGTCTCATTTCTTCTTTCCTCCCCACCCAGTCTGAAGAAAGGAAAAGAATAGACGAATTGATTGAAAGTGGGAAAGAAGAAGGAATGAAGGTAAGGGGCTGCAGGGCCCACTGCGTGGAGGTTAAGGCTGTGAAGTCGCCCCTTCCCTGGTGCAGAGGCTCACATAGGAGCTGCGCGGCTTTAACCCTCTCTGGTGGTCACTGTGACCAGGTGGGCCGTTACAGGTTGTCGAGGGACCAAATGCTAAAAGTATCGTTAAAGGGAATGCCTCACGAAGGAAACATGAGATGTTATCCTGAGGAAACTTTTTAAAAATTATGATGAAATACATGCAACATAAAATTTACCATTGTAACCATTTTTAAGTGTGCAGTTAAGTACATCCTACAGTCACAGTTGTGCGATCATCATCTCTGTCTAGTTCCAGAACTTTTTCATCCTCCCAAACGGAAACCCCGTACCCATCTGCACTCACTCACGTTCCCTGCCCTCAGCCCCTGACAGCCACCAGTCTGCTTGCTGTCTCTATGGGTTTGCCTATTCTGGACACTTCATACAAATGGAATCATAGAATGTGTAGCCTGTTTTATCTGGTGGCTTCTTTCATTTAGCCATGATGCTTAGGGAAACTTTTAAAAGGACAAACTGATCAAATTTTTCTAGACTGTTTTCCTGGGAAATGGCAATGCCCAGGAGATTTGCTTTTCTCTTCGTATATTTCAGACACTGGGTGGATGAGAGGGGAGCAAGTCTCCATAGTGGTGGCCAGATGGCCCTGGGCTAGGACCCAGGGGTTGGAAAGCTTCAGTTTCCACCCACCATGGAGGGGGATCTGAAATTTTTTTTTTTTTTTTGCCCACACCGCACGGCTTGCGGGATCTTAGTTCCCTGACCAGGGATCGAACCTGTGCCCCCTGCATTGGAAGCTGGGGGTCCTAATCACTGGACTGCCAGGGAATTCCCTGGGGCAGGGGCCCCCAACCCCTGGGCCGCATGGCCAATACCGGTCCACGGCCTGTTAGGAGCCGGGCCGCACAGTGGGAGGCGAGCGAACGAAGCTTCATCTGCGGCTCCCCCATCGCTCGCGTTACCCCCTGAACGTCCCCACCCCCGTCCATGGAAAAATTCTCTTCCACGAAACCGGTCCCCGGTGCCAAAAAGGAGGGGGACCGCTGCCCTAGGGGGATCTGAATTTAACTCTGGACCCCTCAAGCAATCACCCTCCATCTCCATTTAAAATGGAGTGAGGAGAAACCCAGGAGGGTTAATTATGGGATACAGGAGAGACTCAGAACGCTGGGTCCTACTGCTCCCTGGAAGAGGCCAGGACGTGGATTTGAGTCTGTGCTACACGGCTTCCTAGCTTTGTGGCTGTGGACACGACTCTGCCTCTCTAATCCCGTTTTCTCACCTGCAAGATGGGGCAGCACCCACCTAGCAGATCTCTCAGGATCCGGCGCAACAAGGCTCTGCAGATGGGCACAAGGGAACTCTTTGGGGTGATGGATTGTGGCAATAGTTGCACAACTGTGTATGTTGACTAATACCCACCAAACCGTACGTGTGAAATGAGTGAATTTTATGGCCTGCCGCAGTAAAGCTGTTCAAAGAACGCGGTGCAAGCCTCCCGCCCCCTGGAAGCCGGCCCTGCACGGTGGCGTTTGTTGCTGTTATGAACCAACCCTCCCTCTTGGCACCACCCAACAGATTGACCTCATCGACGGCAAAGGCAGGGGCGTGATCGCCACCAAGCAGTTCTCCCGGGGCGAGTTTGTGGTGGAATACCACGGGGACCTCATCGAGATCACCGACGCCAAGAAGCGGGAGGCTCTGTACGCGCAAGACCCCTCCACGGGCTGCTACATGTACTATTTCCAGTACCTGAGCAAAACCTACTGGTAAGTCCCCTGGTGCTTCGAGTGGCTCTTCCCCGCCCCCCCGGCAGAGGTCCAGCCAGAGGGCCACCGAGGGCACGCTGACTCTCCTGCTCCAGCTTCTTGTTTAGTTCTTGCTACCTTTTTTTCAAAGCTGTGATGCAGCTCCCCGACTTCCCATGTTTAATTTTGGGGATCGGAGTGGTTCTGGATGCCGTCTCGTGGGACAAGACATAGACACGTCTCATGAAAGCCTGCGTAGGGGCTCACCTGGCCTCTCCTCTGGGACCCGTGGCCAGAACAGCTCTGGGAATCGCTGACTTCTCTGTCCCCAGTGTGGCAGTGTCACTGATTGCTTTTTTTTAAATAGACTGTACTTTTTAGAGCAGTTTTAGGTTCCCAGCAAAACTGAGTGGAAAGTACAGAGCGTTCCCACGTACTGCCTGCCTCCACACTCGCACGGCCTCCCCCCACTGTCAACATAGTTGATTTTTATTCACTTATTTATTATGCAGAACTTCCACAAAGAGCCTTTTGCCTTCCCGGCTAGGCCTGCCCCCTGCCTGGGATACCCCACACCGAGCGCCTCTCTGGGCTCTTAAAGATATTTTTTTTGAGTTACTTCGCTTTCCCAAAAACGTGGCCCTAAATAACCGTCCCACCAGAGCTGAGAGCAAGCATGACTCTGACTGGGTTCAAAACCCTTTTTATCAATTTAATCCTCTGTCGCCCTCCCTCCCCGCTAGCGTGGATGCAACCAGAGAGACAAATCGCCTGGGAAGACTGATCAATCACAGTAAATGTGGGAACTGCCAAACCAAACTGCACGACATCGACGGCGTGCCTCACCTCATCCTCATTGCCTCTCGCGACATCGAGGCTGGGGAGGAGCTCTTGTATGACTATGGGGACCGCAGCCGGGCTTCCATCGAAGCCTACCCCTGGCTGAAGCATTAACCCCACGGCCCCGCCCCTCCCCCCTCCCTTCTTCAATGGACAAAGTGCCCTCAAAGGGAATTGACTTTTTTTTTTTTTTTTTTTTTTACACATTTAATCTTAGCAGATTACTTCAGATGTTTTTAAAAAAGTATATTAAGATGCCTTTTCACTGTAGTATTTAAATATCTGTTACAGGTTTCCAAGGTGGACTTGAACAGATGGCCTTATATTACCAAAACTTTTATATTCTGGTTGTTTTTGTACCTTTTTTGCATACAAGTCGAACGTTTGTGCTTCCCGTGCATGCAGTCAAAGACTCAGCACAGGTTTTAGAGGAAAGAGTCGAACACGAACTAGGAAGCTGGGCGATGCGCCTGCGTCCACCCGAGGAGCCGGGACTCTCTCCCCTCCTCACCCCCGACGTCCCAGTGCCAGGCGGGCGCGAGGAAGAGCTGCCTCCCCACGGCCTGGACGGGATGTTCCCAAGCTCTTGTTTTCCTGACATCTCGACAGGCGCACATTGAAGTGTATGAATATTTTTTAAAAAGGTTTCACAGTAAGATAGTCTTCCCCTCTGCTTTCTCGAAAGCTTACTGACCCGGTGGCTCACGGGCCGGGCCTAGATTTACTCTTCCACGGGCTGCCGCTTTTCTGGGCACCTCGAAGCATCAGGGCGGGGAATCAAAGCAGATGTGGGCAGGGACAAGCACTGCTTACCTAGCCCTGCCGGCAGGGGTTCCCGAAACTGGGTTAATTTCTTTATAGAAATGTGAACACTGAGCTTATTTTAAAAAAAATAATAAAAATCAAAAAACAAAAAAGAAAAAAAAGAAACCACAGAAGACAACTTACATGTACATAGGTCTTGAAGTGAGTGACGTGGCTGCGTTTTTGTTTGGGGTTTTTTTTTTAGTTTGGCTTTTTTTCTCCCCCTTGGTTTTGTTTCTGTAGAAGAGATTTGAGATGGTACACTATTCTAATCAAAAATAAAGTTTTGTAGTGGGACCAGAAATCACTTACCCAATTTCCCACCTCCCCACCCCCCGCCCCAACCTGATTCTGCTGGGTTGAAAGTTCCAGACCTGCTGTCAAGGCTTTTGTTTGTCAGACCCCCTGGTGTCCTTCCTGTGAAGATGCAGCCATGACCCAAAGGGTGAGCCTACAAGCCCCGAAATGCAGGGCCCCACCCCAGCTGCTGGAGTGCAGGGGAGCGGGCGGGCCCAGCGGCCCAGGGATCACGGCTAAGGGTAAAGTCTTCACCTCGACTGTGACAGCAGGAGGAGCAGATAGCTTCCTCCCAGAGGGGAACCGATTCCCACTTTCTGTTAACCTGTAGTTCAGGGGCCTGGGGCTCTGGAGCCGTGACGTGGGGTCTCCTGGCCCCCTGCTCCCAGGTAAATGTGAATGGAGACAGGTATGAGAGCCTGTCCTCAACTTCAGCGCCCCCCGCCCCGGTCTCACGACGGTGCTACCTAAGAAAGTCTTCCCCCCCACCCCACACTTGCCTGGTCAGTGGTCAGTGAATTGGAGGAGGATCCGATGGGAGTGTGTAAATGTGAGATAAAATGTCTTGGTTGTACCTGTTTGTGGTTTAGCTTTGTATTTAAAAAAAAAAGAAGGAAATAAACTTGAAAATTATTTGTCATCATAAAAATGAAATGAAAATTAAAATATTTATTGCCAGGCGAGGCTACATGTGTCTTTCTGTTTTTTTGTGTTTTTTGTTTGTTTGTTTTTTACAAGGCAGAGGCAGAAAAAAGGTTGCATTTTTTTGGTTTGGTTTTGTTTTTTGTTTCGGCCACACTGCACGGCTTGTGGGATCTTAGTTCCCCAACCAGGGATTGAACCCTGGCCCTCGGCAGTGAGAGCACGGAGTCCTAACCACTGGACTGCCAGGGAATTCCCGTTTTATTTTACAAAGGGCCACACACCAGTGTGAACCAGTTTTGGTGACTGTCCTCCTAGGGGACAGTCTCTTCGTTTTTATCATGGCAGGGGGGGTCAGAGGTTGCTTGTGGAGATTAAAAGTTAAACATGTTGCCCCCTCAGAACAATGCCTGGCAAGTAGTGTACATTTTAGCTGTTGTAATTGTCATTATTGTTGTTGTTTCTAACGTGCTAGATTTGATTCTCAGGTAGGCGTCTCAATGGTGCTGGAAGTCGTGTCCCCACCCCGCCCCGCCCCCGCCGCCAGCCCAGATCGCCATCCCCACCGCACATGCCACCACCCGCCCCTGAGAGGCTTAGTTCCCTCAGCCCCGGGCACTGGAGGCAGGTTGGGACTGTGGGTAGAGTCCTTGGTTTACAGGCGGAAGGTCCATTCCCAGCGTCGATCAGCTTTAAGCATTTGTCAGCTGTCACCCTGAACAAATCACTTACCCTCTGAAATCTGTCCATCAGGTTTGGAACAGCCTCTGCCCACCTGCCTTGCAGGGGTTTCCGGAGGATTCAGTCATCATGTATTACTACCTCCTCACGTTGGAGGGGATGTGTGGCCTGGTGGCCAAGTGCTCAGCCCTGGAACAGAACGTCAGGTTCCAGCCGCTTAGCAGCTGTGTAACCTTGGGCGGGTTACCTAACCGCCCTGCGTGCCACTTTCCTCCTTGGTGACATGAAGATGATACTGGTGCTTGTGTCGGGGTGATGGTGAGGATTGGATGAGCTTAAGACATAAAAAGTACTTGCACGTAGATGATCCTCAGTAATCAATGTTAGCTATTATTAGGATGAAAATTTTGGGTGGTTTTCTATCATTCACTGTTGACAAGTGCCCAGGACTGATAGATACTGCCTCTAAGCCTGCTCCTTCTGGGGCTGGGTTTGGAGTTGGAAGCCTGCAGTGTGGGAGCGGCCGTGTCTCTGCTGTCTGTGGTCACACTGGGCCCGGCTCCAAGAACTGAGCTCCTGGCACTCCAACGGCCACACCCCAGCGTCTGCGGTTCTGAAGTCAGGATGCTCGGGTTCGTTCCCCAAGTCAGCTCTCACCTCCAAGGTGCAGAAATCCTCCTCCCTCCCCCCTGTTAAGAGGGCAGCAGCCAGTCAGGGTTGCAGCGTTACACGGGGTTACAGGAATCAGGAGCCCCCGATCTAAGACACTGTTGAGATGGCATTCTGGACCAGACACTTGAACGTTGCCGACTTTTCTTGGCAGGCAGACTGGTTTTGGCCTTGGCACCTGGGTTCAAGTCCCACTTTTATCACTTTCCAGCTGGGGCCTTAGACAAGCCCCTTAGCCCCACTGTGCCGGCACTTGCTTGGGTGAACCACGGGAATAATAACGCCCATCCCATAGGGGTAAGGTGAGGCAACATATATAGGTGTGGGCAAGGCATACAGTAAATTGCACTCATTATTAATATTTGCACTTTCCGGAGAATCAGTGTACATAGAGCATCACAGATAAGAACCGAGGCCTTAGAATCAGGCCTGTGTTTGCATCCTGGGCAGTAACTTCCCAGCTACGTGACCTCGTGTAAAGTACTTTAACCTCTTGGAGTCTTGGTTTCCAAATCTGTAAACTGGACGATTAGTATTAGTCCCCATCTCCTCAGATGTTATAGGAATAAATGAGATAATCCAGGCAGCAGGGAAACACGTTCAGTAAGCCAGTGTTATTCACTAAGAAGACAGGCTCATAGGGTGAGTTCAGCAGGCTCATTAGTTTCTTTGCAAAGTATAGTCTCCTGCTATCTACAGACTGTATTTCATTGATTCCTAAATGCACTTTTTTTTTTTCACATTTTAACATCGCTGAAATCAGGATGAGTCTTAAAATCAATAGCATCTTAATGTTATAATTTGTAGCATTTTTCCTGTCATAGCAACACACAAAATAATGGTGCCTCACTTAGATTCAATGAGATGTATGTGCACCATATATATGTATGTAGGTATACATACGTTACATATGTATATGTACGTGTGTGTGTGTGTGTGTGTGTATTTGGCTCTTGAACAACGCAGGGAGTTATGGACGCCCACCCTCTCCACAGTCGAAAAATCCGCATACAGCTTATAGTCAGCCCTCCATATTCGAGTTTCCTCCGTATACGCAGATTCAACCAACTGCAGGTCGTGCAGTACTACAGTGTTTACTATTGAAAAAAGATCTGTGTGTGAGTGGACCTTCACAGTTCAAACTGCGTTATTCAAGGGTCAACTGTATACAGTTCACAGATTTGGAAACCAAGACTCCAAAAAGCTGAAGTAACTTACACAAGGTCACGTAACTCTAAGAGGCCACTCTAAAACACAGAAAGTGTAAAAGTCATTTTACTTTAATAAAAAAATCGTGTAAAGAAAGTCACGTTAGCAAAATCAAATAGTCACTAAATATCAGTGAAGTCATCGCTGCCAAGTCCATACCAGATTTTCCTGCATCCTCTTCTCCCCACCCCAATTTGGGCTGGTGTATTTCGCAGCTACGCAGTAAAGACCTGGGTCGTTTGTGAGCCCTGAGAAGCAGAAAGCACATCCGCACGCTGGGGGCCTCTTGGGGGGTTGAAGTGGGGCTGCAGGTGGCCCCGTTTCGCTTTCCTTCTGCTTTCTCGATTTCTTTGTGCTGCTTCACTCGCCCTGGCCCAGCCGTCAGGGTTGTTCAGTTCTGCAGCCGGTGAGGCACCCGTTCCTCCTCAGACGGCTTTGAGGGGAAACAAAGGAGCAAGTGCAGTGGGTACGCGCTGGCACTGAGAGATGATTTTTGAAGTCGTCTTCTGAGAACTGAGCCATGGCCTCAGATCTATGTCTGCTTCCCTGACCGGAAAGAGAACCTGGGTGGAGAGAGAGAGGGGTGGGTCAGGGGGAACAGAGCGAGTTCTGAAGCGGGAGGTGCAGAACCTCCTGCAAAATCTGTAAGCAGCTCTTGCAGGCCATTTCCTTGGGGCTCATTATGGGACAGGCACTGTTCCAGGGCTTTCCATCTACTAGCTCATTTCAAACTCATAACAACATGAGGAGGTGAGTACAATCAATACCCCCATTTTATAGATGAGCAAACTGAGGTTATGGGAGGTTAAGTAACAGGCCCAAGGTCACACAGCATATCTTGGAACCACTGGGACTTGGGCCCAGAGCCCACATAACTACTGTGCTAGACTGACAGATGGAGTCTGGAACCTTTTTTTTTTTTTTAATTTCTAATTTTAAGTGGTTTTTATTGTAGAAGAAGTGATAACTTCTCAATGGTACCTACAATTATAAAATAGATATTTGCAATGAAGAGTAACATGCAAGTTCTTGGATATAACAGATAAAACATATAAAGATATCCCCTGAGGCATGAGTAACAAACTTTCAGTCCCCCTCATGCAAAGTTTTGAAAAGGAAGAATGACATCTGGGGGCTTCCCTGGTGGCGCAGTGGATAAGAATCTGCCCGCCAACGCAGGGGACACAGGTTCTACCCCTGGTCTGGGAAGATCCCACATGCTGGGGAGCAACTAAGCCCGTGTGCCACAACTACTGAGCCTGCACTCTAGAGCCCGCGAGCCACAACTACTGAAGCCCGTGCGCCTACAGGCTGTGCTCCGCAACAAGAGAAGCCACCGCAATGAAAAGCCCGCACACCGCAATGAAGAGTAGCCCCCGCTCGCCGCAACTAGAGAAAAGCCAGCGCAGCAACAAAGACCCAACACAGCCAAAAATAAATAAATTAATTTTTTTAAAAAAGGAATGACATCTGGGGTTGATCAAAGTACAGTGACACAAAGTACAGTGTCAATGCTATTTCCAGTTGTAGGAAAGATGCAAAGATGGCTGGTGGGCTGAAAAGTCAGTGATGGGGATACGGGCTCTTGCTTCCAGTCAGACAAACCTCTTGAGCACCGCTAGCAGCTCTGCCAGCAACGGCAGGGACGAGCCCTTGACTCACGTGCGGATACAGGCGCTAGGGCTCAGCCGCCCTCCCCCTGAGCCTGCGCATACCCCGCCAACCCCACTTCCCTGTCTCAGGAAACGTCATCTTCCCCCACCCCAGTCATTCAAGACAGCAACCGGGAGTTGTTCTCAACTCCTCTCCCCTCAGCCCACCTGCTATACTTTAGTCATCATGCCCCAGATATGTTCTCATCCCACCACCTCTCATCTCCTCCACTGCCACCCGCAGGACAAGCCACCATGAGGAGCATAACAGCCTCCCCTCCCCCCACAGTCCACTCATGCGGCAGCCAGAATGACCGCGTCACTGTGCAGAGCTAAGTCACTCCTCAGCTTAAACCCTGCATGGCTCCCCACTGTCCTCAGGACAAAGACAAAAGTCCTTCTCAGCATGACTTACTTCTTCGGAGAGTCGTTCATTCATTCATTCACTCATTCATTCCATTAGCTCGATAATCTTGTCTGATCATGAAACTGTGGCCTCACACTCTTTAAACCTGTGTCCTCAGGCTGGCTGACAAACACTGTATTTTTGCCGTATCAGCCTCAAACTCCAATTAAGTAACCCAAAGAACTCCCCTAGAAGAGGCAGAAAGAAACCAGTAGCTTATGGGGACTTCCCTGGTGGTTCAGTGGTTGGTTAAGAATCCGCCTTCTGATGCAGGGGACACGGGTTCGATCCCTGGTCAGGGAACTAAGATCCCACATGCTGCGGGGCAACTAAGCCCATGTGTGTCGCAACTACTGAGCACACGGGCCACAGCCAGAGAGAAGCCCGTGAGCCTCAGCAGAGGATCTCGCGTGCCGCAAAAAGATCCCGAATACCGCAACTAAGACCGACACAGCCAAAAATAAAATAAATAAATAAATATTAAAAAAAAAAAAAAGAGAAACCAGTAGCTTATGGGTCTGGAAGCCTTGTTTACAGTGAGATCCTCAGCCAATGAATGTCCCAAATAAACACCTTCAGATCAGACACCTGCTGTAGGGTGGAGATGCTCTTTCATTCATTATCTTACCTCAGGAGACCCTTTCTTGGGGAAGAAACACTCCCACTGGCCCTACTTTGTCCCCTCAACCCTTCTTCACAAAGCAGCCAGAGTGAGCTTTTTATAGGTGAATATGGACATGTCACTCCCCAGCTTAAAACCTTCCAAGGTCTTTCCAAAGCACTTAGAATGAAACCCAAAGTCGTCACCGGGATCCACTTGGCCCCGAATGACCCGCTCCCTCCCCTTCTCCAGCCTCACCTCCCTTCTCTTTGCTGCTCCAGCCACCATGATCTCTGTTGCACAAGCTCTCTCCAGCCTCTGGCCTTTACACCTGCTGTTCCCTCTGCCAGGAAGTCAGGGAAAACTCAGGTCATTATGGCCTTCCAGGGCTCAGCTTGAATGTTGCCTTTTCATAGAAGTCTTCCAGGACTCCCCAGATCTAAAGTAGCTCCCTATCGGGAACTTCCTGGTGGTCCAGTGGTTAGGACTCTGCGCTTTCACTGCCCAGGGCTCGCATTTGATCCCTGTTTGGGGAACTAAGATCCCATAAGTCGTGTGGCGCGGCCAAAAATAACTTAAAAAAAAAAGCAGCTCCTTATCAACCTCTCTCTCAGCACCCTATTTAATGGTCTTCAGCACAGGTAGGGCCATCTGCAACTGTCCCGTTAGTACATTTCCTGACCGGTTCACTCTCTGCCTCCCCTATTGGAATGTAAGCACCACGAGGGCAGGGACTCCATCTTGCTCACTGTATCCCCAGCACCTAGATCAGTGCCTGGCACATGGTAGGCTCTCAATAAGTATTTGTTGGAAGAGTAAGTAAATGTGGTTTCAGGTGGTCTTGTCTGATAAAGCTGTTTCATGCAGCCATTCAAGAAAGCCTGGTAATACTTAACTGAACTAAGTAGACATGCACTCTGTGGGCTGTTTGCCCCCGCAGAAGCATCCCCTCCCTTCTCCAGCCTGCTCTCTGCTCCAGGAGGCTGAGCTCTGTGGGGGATCTCAACAAGCTCCCTTGTCCTCTAGCTTCCGGCTGGGCTCAGCCAATGGGAAGCACCTGCACGCGCGGGGAGGGTGGGAGGAGAGAGAGGTCCGGGCATTCACTCCCGGCTGTGTCCCTGCCAGGTTTTGTTTCACTAGCTACTGTGTGTTCCTCTTCTGAAGGCCACATGCCTTTCTGACTCTCCTCCTTCCCTCACAGCTCCCTCCCCTTGCCCCTCTGTTGCCCGCCCCAGGATGCTTCTCCATCCCATATCTCTGCTCCCACATCTGTAAAATGTCCCTTCTTTAAATCTTTTCAGTCACTCCTTTTGCGTGAGCCTTTGTTTCTTTTTTTTTTTTTTGAGCCTTTGTTTCTTGATAAGCAAGAACCCAGGATGATAGGCCCCATGGCCCTGCAATATCACCCCTGGGTATATATCCCTGGGAAATTCACACCCAGGTCCGTGAGAGGACATGAATAAGCATGGAGATATTCACTGCAGCACTGTCCACAGTGGGGGAGGCAACCTGCGATCCCATCGCTGGGGTCAGAAACAAGTTGGATGTCTACACTGCTATATGGACAGCTCTTAAAAACTGCTAAATGGGGACTTCCCTGGTGGCGCAGTGGTTAAGAATCTGCCTGCCAATGCAGGGGACACAGGTTCGAGCCCTGGTCCAGGAAGATCCCACATGCCGTGGAGCAACTAAGCCCATGTGCCACAACTACTCAGCCTGTGATCTAGAACCTGCGAGCCACAACTACTGAGCCCACGTGCTGCAACTACTGAAGCCCGCGCGCCTAGAGCCCATGCTGCCCAACAAGAGAAGCCACTGCAATGAGAAGCCCGCGCACCACAATGAAGAGGAGCCCCTGCTCGCCACAACTAGAGAAAGCCCATGCGCAGCAACAAAGACGCAACGCAGCCAATAAATAAATAAATAAATATAAATAAATAAATTAAAAAAAAAACAAGCTGCTTAATGTCCATCAGCAGATGAATGGATAAATCGAATGTGGTCTATACATACCATGGACTATCACTGGGCCTTAAGGATGAAAGAAATTCTGACACATGGTGCAACATGGATGCACCTGAAGACATTATGCTAATCACATAAGCCAGTCATGAAAGGACAAATACTGCATGTCTCCACTTCTATGAGGTCCCCAGGGTAGTCAGATGCATAGAGACCGAAAGTAGAGTGGTGGGTGCCAGGGGCTGGAGGAGGGGAACGGAAGAGTTAATGGTTAATGGGGACAGGGTTTCGGGACAGGATGACGAAATAGTCCTGGAAATGGATAGTGGTGGTGGATGCACAGGATCTTCATGCATTTAATGTGACTGAATTGTACACTTACAAGTGATTAAAATGGGGGCTTCCCTGGTGGCGCAGTGGTTGAGAATCTGCCTGCCAATGCAGGGGACACGGGTTCGAGCCCTGGTCTGGGAAGATCCCACATGTCACGGAGCAACTGGGCCCGTGAGCCACAATTACTGAGCCTGCGCGTCTGGAGCCTGTGCTCCGCAACAAGAGAGGCCGCGATAGTGAGAGGCCCGCGCACCGCGATGAAGAGTGGCCCCCGCTTGCCGCAACTGCAGAAAGCCCTCACACAGAAACGAAGACCCAACACAGCCATAAATAAATAAATAAATAAATAAATAAATAAAAGCAACAGTCTAAAAAAAAAAGTGATTAAAATGGTCTCACAGACAGAGAAAACAATCCTATGGTGACCAAAGGGGAAGTGGCGGGGAAGGATAAATTAAATTAGGTGTTTGGGATTAACAGATACAAACTACTGTATATAAAATAGATAAACAACAAGGACCTACTGTACAGCACAGGGAACTATATTCAATATCTTGTAATAACCTATAATGGAAAAGAATCTGAAAAAGAATATATATATATGTATAACTGAATCGCTTTGCTGTATACCTGAAACTAATACAATATTATAAATCAACTGTACTTCAATTTTTTTTTTAATTTTTTTTTTATTATTATTATTATTTTTGGCTGCGCCCCATGGCATACAGGATCTTAGTTCCCTGACCAGGGATCAAACCCGCAGCCCCTGCATTGGAAGCATGGAGTCTTAACCACTGGACCACCGGGGAAGTCCAACTATACCTCAATTTTTAAAAAAATAATTAAAATGGTAAATTTTATGTTAGGTATGATTAAAATAAAAAACACTAAAAAAAAAAAAAAGATCATTCAAACTCAGTTCTCAAAGCCCAAAGCTTCTGACCATATATCGGCTAAAGCTATGCTGTCCAATACAGCGGCCACTAGCTACACATGCCTTTTGAGCCCTTGAAACATAACGAGTCTTTTTTTTTTAAAGTATTTGTTTATTTATTTATTTATGGCTGTGTTGGGTCTTCGTTTCTGTGCAAGGGCTTTCTCTAGTTGCGGCAAGTGGGGGCCACTCTTCATCACGGTGCGTGGGCCTCTCACTATCGCGGCCTCTCTTGTTGTGGAGCACAGGCTCCAGACGCGCAGGCTCAGTAATTGTGGCTCACGGGCCTAGCTGCTCCGCGGCATGTGGGATCTTCCCAGACCAGGGCTCGAACCCGTCTACCCTGCGTTGGCAGGCAGATTCTCAACCACTGCGCCACCAGGGAAGCCCCGAGTCTTTTTTAAAAAATTAATTAATTAATTATATTTATTTTTGGCTGCGTTGGGTCTTCATTGCTGCCCACGGGCTTCCTCTAGTTGCGGTGAGCGGGGCCTACTCTTCGTTGCAGTGCACAGGCTTCTCATTGCAGTGGCTTCTCTTGTTGCAGAGCACGGGCTCTAGGGCGTGCGGGCTTCAGTAGTTGTGGCGCACGGGCTTAGTTGCTCTGCGGCATGTGGGATCTTCCCAGACCAGGGCTCGAACCCGTGCCCCCTGCATTGGCAGGCAGATTCTCAACCACTGCACCACCAGAGAAGCCCCATAACAAGTCTTAACTGAAATGTGCTGTCAGTGTAAAATACACATCAGATTTCAAGGGCTTACTATTTAAAAAGAAGAATGTAAAATATCTCATTAATAATGTTTTATAGTGATCACACGTTGAAATGATAATATTTTGGATGTGTTGGGTTAGTAAAATATATTATTAAAATTTAAAAAAGAGTGCCTGAGGGAATTCCCTGGCATTCCAGTGGTTAGGACTCTGCGCTTCCACTGCAAGGGGCACGGGTTCCATCCCTGGTCGGGGAACTAAGATCCCTCATGCCACGGTGCAGCCAAACAAATTTTTAAATACATATTTTTTTTTCTAAAAAAAAAGAGTGCCTGATAAAAAAGAAAACGACAACAGTGTTTAGTGAAGAAAAAAAAAACAATACGAGGAAACAGAATGAAGTGTTAAACAAAATATCAGTTACTATTGAAAATACATCCACAAAAGGCAATATACAATTTTTAGAACATGGTACCTAAATGCCCATATGAGACTGGCTGAGGGGGAGGGGAGCTGGGAAGCAGAATGGGAATGGGGGATGGGGATAAAGAGGGAACAAATAAAACCAAGAAG
Source organism: Balaenoptera physalus (assembly GCF_965194825.1). Classification (NCBI taxonomy): domain Eukaryota; kingdom Metazoa; phylum Chordata; class Mammalia; order Artiodactyla; family Balaenopteridae; genus Balaenoptera; species Balaenoptera physalus. The sequence goes on from NC_138897.1 coordinate 90,418,432, forward strand.
AAAGGGGTCTTACGCTCACAATGAGGTGCATTGTGCCATGAGCTGAGACTCACTAACGCAACCCTATGTTCCTGAGATCCAAAAAGAGAAAAAGAAAAAAAAAAATTTTCTCCTCTCTCTTGAAACAAAGGCATCTTAATTAAACCTGCCCTGGAAGGTAACTCAGAATCTCTGATCCCTCAAAATTATTTCCCTGTGAAATTGGAGTCCGCGAAGTCCTTGCAAAATAGGTCACTGCGGCACCCCCGGCGTGAGCACCACACCTGGCGCACAATATAGACTCAGTGAGGGTTTGTTGACTGACTAATGACCGAATGAATGGAAGAAAATGAGGTCCCCTCAGCCCTCCCGGAGAGGCAGGAATAATGGAGCAAGAGTCAGATGGCAGCCTAGGACCTGATGCAGCCTGCGATGGTGGGTCATTTGGATTGTACAGTCTTTATTTTTAATCTTAAATTATTTGCCGGCATTTGGAAATCAGATTCCATGAACAAATCCGGCTTCTCGGCTTCACTCAAGAAGCAGAAGGTCTGGTAACATGTTATTCCTAGGCCAGACAGAACTGAGGGGCAACTGTCCCCTACCCCACCCCACAGCCCCATCACGCATCCACATTAAGTGCTCGGCCCCCGTAGGCTTTCTAGTTTGAGATCCCTGATCGAGGCTGTTTCTCACTTTCGATCCAAAAGACCAGGAGCTGATAAACTGTCACCAGGCCAGACATTCTCAAAGCAACCAAGGCAAACCAGCTGCTTGCTTCAGCATGGGGTGGAGGAAAGGTGTGCCTAATTGTACTGACATCTGTAGACAGAAAAGGCACATCTCAAGATGTGGTCCAAGGGCTCCCCACATCAGAACTGTCTGGGAATTTAGTAAAAATCCAGATTTCTGGGCCTCATCCTAGAACCAATGACTTGATATCGAGAATCTGAATTTTAACTAGTGTCCCACACTCTATGGTTTGAGGCACAGCAACCAAAGAAACAAGGGATTAACAATGGTACATGAACACGAGGGGAGTATTCAGAGGACACTGCATTATGGGTCCCAGCATTGGGAGACCCAGGGTCCTCCAAAGTTGGTGATGAACTAGCCCCCTTAAACCCCAATAATTATTCTTTTTGTGTTTTTCTTGTGGTTGTAATATTATTATTATTTGGTTATTGTTATTATATCATAGGGAGGCAGTAGAGTGTAGAATCTGGACTTCCTTGGGTTCAAATCCTGACTTCACTATTTACTATCTGTGTGACCTTGGGTACGTGACTTTACTTCTTGGTATTTACTTCCCCAACTGTAAGTTGGGGATTATAATAGTTCCTACCTCATAGGGTCACTGTGAAGAGTCAATGAATTAATATATGTTAAGTGCTTACACTACTGCCTGGCAGATATTATAATACACCAGCAATGAGTTTTCATATCAGCTGCAAGACCACCACCAGGAGAGCAGGACCTCCCCCTCTCACCCCCACTCCTTCCTTTAGTGATTATTTAGTGGCAACAGGGGGCAGCCAGGTGACTTACAGCTTCCTTATGATTGTCTTCTCCTCCTTGTTACTGCTGGCATTGCTGGCCCTGGTAACCAGAGCATCTTTTTCTCTTCTTCCTGCTGGGCCTTCTCTTGCTGGGACCAGGCCACTAGGAAAAAGGAGACAAATATTTGGGTTGTTTTATTGAAGATCTCTTATTTGTGCAGCTCTGAAAGTGAAGGTTCTTAATAATTATTATTATATTAATAATATTATCATTGAAAGTGCTACAGTTAGACATTCTGACTCAGATGATTAGAATCTTCCTTCCACCTTTCCACTGTTGACACCTCTTCTTTCTTTCCCTTGGCTAATTCCATTGGCTGGTACTTTAAGCTTCTCCAGTTGCTAGAAATATAACCATGTATAAATCCTCTAACTTAACCCTTGATTTCCTAATTAGTAAAATAAGGATAATGAAAGTACCTAATTCCTAGGATTGAGGGATTAAGCGAGATAATAAATGGAATTCATTCATTCATTCAACAAATATTATTAAGCTACATATTGTACCAATGTATATAGATATAGCAATTAACAAAATAGATAAAATATCTTCTCTCATGCAATTTATATCCCATTGGGGAAGAAAACAGTCAAGAAAAAAATAAATAAGTAAAATTTAAAAATATATAGTAAGTCAGATGGTGATAAGACCTAGATTGATATTGATCAATAAGATATTTAGGTCAGGTGACCCAAAGAGGGCTAGAGTATTTCCCTGGATTTGATGTACAGAACTTGGAAGAAGGCTATTCTCTCTTACTTGCTGATTGCCAGCAGCCATGCTTCCTAAGATTCAGAGAAGGATTGTCTTTAATACAAGATAATAAGGCCAAAAAAGGGAAGCAAAGAGAAAAGAAAGAGGCACACAGTCCCTGATTCCAACCCTGAGGCCTTAGTTGCAGTTTTTTCTTTATTTCTGAGACCAATTCCAGGATCCTTCCCAGCTATGTGAGCCAATAAAACTCCCTTTTGTGCTTAAGCTAGTTTGAATTGGATCTCTGTCACCTGCAATCGAAAGAAGCCTGACCACAGTGAAGCATTTCAAAGTCTGACCCAGGGACTTCCTTGGTGGTCCAGTGGTTAAGAATCCACCTGCCAATGCAGGGGACACAGGTTCGAGTCCTGGTCCGGGAAGATCCCACATGCCGTGGAGCAACTAAGCCCGTGCACCACAACTACTGAGCCTGCGCTCTGGAGCCCGCGAGCCACAACTACTGAGCCCCCATGCCACAATTACTGAAGCTGACGCGCCTGGAGCCCATGAACAATGAGAACAAGAGAAGCCACCGCAATGAGAAGCCTGCGCATTGCAATGAAGAGTAGCCCCTGCTCGCCGCAACTAGAGAAAGCCCGCGTGCAGCAACAAAGACCCAATGCAGACATAATTAATTAATTAATTAATTAATTAATTATAAAAAATATTTAAAAATTAAAAAATAATCTGCCTTCCAATGCAGGGGATGCAGGTTCGATCCCTGGTCAGGGAACTAAGATCCCACATGTTGTGGGGCAACTAAGCCAAGGCGCCACAACTAGAGAGCCCACGTGCTGCAACTAAGACCTGATGCAGCCAAATAAATAAATAAATAAATATTTTTTAAAAAAATGTCTGACCCAGTAAGCTCATTAGATCCACTTAGGTACTTTGTTGTGGTACCTACTGGTAAATTTATGTCCATGCTACAGGCATCAATTTTCCCCTTACTACAGACTGAATTCATATGTTGAAGCCCTAACCCTTAATGTTATGGTATTTGAAGATGGGACCTTTGGAAGACACTTAGGTTTACATGAGGTCATGAGGGTGGGCCCTCATGATGGGATTAGTGCCCTTGCAAGAAGAGACACCAGACGGCTTGCTCTCTCTCTCATTCTCCTCACCATTTGAGGACACAGCAAGAAGGCAGCTGTCTACAAGCCAGGAAGAGCCAGAACCAACCATACTGGCACCTTGATCTTGGACTTCTAGCCTCCAGAACTGTGAGAAAAAAAATTTCTATTGTTTAAGCCACCCAGTCTCTGGTGTTTTGTTATGGCAGCTGGAGCTGACTGAGATGCCCCTTTAGGTATGAACGTCAGAGAGTAGAATTTACCCCTCTCTCTCTTTCTTTGCAAAGAGTGGGCTCTTATTACTTAATATTGTTATTTCTATTTTTAGTATATATATTAATTATAATAATATTCATATGAGAATCATCTAAAACTTACCTTTTCCCACTATCTACCATTACCTAACACCCTAAAACTTAGTGATTTAAAACTATGATGATTTATGACTTCTCATGATAGCTCTATTTTTTTTTTTAATTTCTTTTTTTCTGTCTTTATTTTTTTATTTTTTTTTATTTTTAAATTATTTATGGCTGTGTTGGGTCTTCATTTCTGTGCGAGGGCTTTCTCTAGTTGTGGCAAGTGGGGGCCACTCTTCACCGCGGTGCGCAGGCCTTTCACTGTCGTGGCCTCTCTTGTTGCGGAGCACAGGCTCCAGATGCGCAGGCTCAGTAGTTGTGGCTCACGGGCCTAGTTGCTCCGCGGCATGTGGGATCTTCCCAGACCAGGGCTCGAATCCGTGTCTCCTGCATTAGCAGGCAGATTCTCAACCACTGCGCCACCAGGGAAGCCCAGCTCTATTTCTTATGGTTGATTTGGTGGTTCTCCTGATGGTCTAGTTTGGGGTTCTCAACTGGCTGCATTCAGTTGGTGGATCAGCTGGGGGCTGGATGCAGCTGGGGCTGTCATATGGGACACCTTCATTCTTCTTCATGTGACCTCTCCATGTGACTACCTTGAGCTTCCTCATAGCATGGTGGTCTCAAGGCAGCAATCTGAGAGCACAAACATGGAAGCTGCTAGGCCTTTTAGAGCCTTAACCTAGGAAGCCAAACAGCATCACTTCCACCACATTCGATTGGTCAGAGCAAGTCATAGGGCCGTCCAGATTCAAGAGGACGGAAAATAGACTCTACCTCTACTCCGATGAGAGGAATGGAAAAGTCTCATTGCAAAAGGAATGCAGGGGGACTTCCCTGGTGGTGCAGTGGTTAAGAATCCGCCTGCCAATGCAGGGAACACGGGTTTGAGCCCTGGTCCGGGAAGATCCCACACGCCATGGAGCGACTAAGCCTGTGCACCACAACTACTGAGCCAGTGCTCTAGAGCCCGTGCACCACAGCTGCTGAGCCCGTGTGCCGCAACTACTGAAGCCCGCGCGCCTAGAGCTGGTGCTCCTCAACAAGAGAAGCCACCGCAATGAGAAGCCCGCACACCGCAATGAAGAGTAGCCCCCGCTCGCTGCAACTAGAGAAAGCCCGCGCGCAGCAATGAAGACCCAATGCAGCCAAAAATAAAATGAATTAATTAATTAATTAAAAAAAAAAAAAGGAATGCAGGTTGGGAAAAACTGTTGTGACCATCTTTGGAAACAGTCGACCATATCTGCTTTCAGTTAAAACTATCATTAGTATGAGCTTGGGCCTCCAAATTGATGCAGTTGCTAAGAGAACACCTCAGTTGACATGCTGGTTTCTCCAGAATATATAACACAGGAGACTAAGCAGAATCCTGCTGTCTGTCTGTTGGCCTGTACCAGATGGGAAGTGCACATCTGTTGCTCTCTGGGAATTCAAAACTGGAAGTAACGTGTGTTGCTTTATTCACTAGCAAGCTGCTCACGGCATAGGCAGTCTAGCAGTTCCTCTTTTTAACTAACCGTGTCTGGAGTACTTATTAAATGAGATGAAGACAGGTCTTTCCATTAACATCGTTCCAACCTCAGCAGAAGGAAGACAATTAAATTCCTGTTGGCAGAACTCAGCTCTTTTGGATTTAGCTTCCTAGGACATTTTTACTTTGATGCTCTCTTAATGATGCCATATTGAATGAATTTAAAGAATAATATCATTGGGGCTTTGTTTTGTTTTGAATTAGAGTATTTCCTTACTTCCAAACTTTCCAAGTCCAAATGTGGCATGATAATTAAAAGCTCAGGCTCTAATGTCAGGCTGTCTGACCTCACGTCTCAAGGTTGCCACCACCAGCCCTGGGACTTCAAGCAGGTACTTGACCTCTCTGACCCTTAGATCCTCTTGGGGATAACATTACCCTAACTCATAGGCTTGCTGTGAACACTAATTGAAATGATGCTCGGGATACACTTAGCACATGGTAAGCATTGATAAGTATTAGTTGGCACTACGTTTTGTTTGTTTTGTTTTTTACTTTTTGGCGGCACCCTGAGGCATGTGGGATCTTAGTTCCCCCACCAGGGATCAAACCTGCAGCCCCTGCATTGGGAGCTCGAAGTCTTAACCACTGGACCACCAGGGAAGTCCTAGCACCATGTTTTTATTCTCTTGATCTTTCCTTCTCCTGCCTCTAAGGAAACCTGCTTTGTTTAACTCAGTGTTTCCCAGAATTATTCAACCACAGAGCTCCTTTTTGCCGCTCTGTGTGGCTTGTGGGAACTCAGTTCCCCGACCAGGGACTGAACCCGGGCCACAGCAGTGAAAGCGCCGAATCCTAACCACTGGACCACCAGGGAACTCCCTAGAGCTCCCTTTTTGAAGAAATACCTACATAAAGTAAAATATTTTGGGAAACATGGTGCAGAAGGATAAAGCAAAGTCCAAACCTGCTATGTCAGCAGCTTCCTTATTTTCTCTCTTGCTTGTCCTACAGTTCCTCCTCTACCCAGTATTATTGTGATCTTTTTTAACTTTTAAATTTTATACAATTTCAAACTTAGAGAAAAGGTGTAATACTCGTACAGAAACTTCCCATGTATCTACCCAGATCCCTCAAATGCTTATCCGTGTATCTATCTACCTACCCATCCATCCATCCATCCACCGATCCACCTACCCATCCACCCATGCAACCATCTTCTCCCTGAACCACTTGAGAGTAAACTGGAGACATCTTACCCCCTCACTCCTAAATGCTTAAGTGTCTTTCCAAAGAACAAGGACATTCTCTCACATAACCAAGTCGTTCAGTTATCAAAATCACCACATTGATCTTTTAAAATAGTAAATCAGACTGTGTCATTCCCTTAAGACTTCCCAAAATCTTCTCATTACACTTACAATAAAACTAGAGCTCCTGGGCTTCCCTGGTGGCACAGTGGTTAAGAATCTGCCTGCCAATGCAAGGGACACAGGTTTGAGCCCTGGCCCGGGAAGATCCCATATGCTGCAGAGCAACTAAGCCCGTGCGCCACAACTACTGAGCCTGAGCTCTAGAGCCTGCAAGCCACAACTACTGAAGCCTGCGTGCCTAGAGCCCGTGCTCCGCGACAAGAGAAGCCACAACGAGAAGCCCGCACACTGCAACGAAGAGTATCTCCCGCTCACTGCAAGTAGAGAAAGCCCACGCACAGCAACGAAGACCCAACACAGCCAAAAATAAATAAATAAATAAATTTATTTAAAAAAAAACACCAAAAACTAGAGCTCCTTCTTGTGGCCAAAAAGGCCACCCCTTGGTCTCTTCTGGACCATCCTCTACCTCACATTCCAAGTTCCACCATGGTGGGTCTCTTAAATTGGCCAAATGGGTTCCTACCTCAGGGCCTTTGCACTTCTTGTTCTACTTTTGCGCAACCAAATCTTTACATGGTTGGCTGCTTCTTGTCATTCACCTCAGGGGGGTCTTCCCTGACCACCCAGTCTAAAGCAGGGCCCCCCCAGCACTCTGCTCTCTGTCATGTCACCTTGATCTACATTCTCTTCAGCATTCACCACCATTATCCTGTGTGTTCATTGCAGGCTTCCTGGCTGATTGCCTGTCTTCCCCCTAGACTAGCACAGACTTTCTCTTTTGTTCCTGCTCTACCCCCAGTGCCAGGAATAGTGTCTGGCATATAGTGGGTCTTCAATAAGTAGATGGGATGAATATAAGAACAGATATGTAATATATCAAGGAATTCTAGGCAGTGTCTTGCTCTGTGGTGTAGGAGCCCCAGGCAGCACAGCCCACCTCTTATAGCACTGCAGCTCTTCCTGCACCACCAGCAGCTGCGACTTGAGTTTGTTGCGCTCCTGCAGTACGTCTCTCAGCTCCTGTAGCGTAAAGCGTGGTCGGTTGGGATCTGTCAGGTCAACCACCATTTTGTCTGGTCCCAGGTTCACCTGTAAGAAAAGACATCACTTATACAGTTTCCCTCATGAGGATGGACTGTCCATCCCAGAAAGGAAAGTTCTCTTGTTCTGTTACTACTCCCAGGGACCCGATGAGATGAGACGTTGCCTGTTGGAAGTGTTTGGTTGATGGTAAAGAGGCAAGAATTCTGAGTACCATTCTCCAAGAAAGGAGCCAGGGCTCCTTGGAGAATAGCTGAGTCCAGGGCTGGAACAGGGAAAGTCCAAGTTGAGTCTGGAACATTCCATTGTGTAAGGGATGGAGACAGATCAAAAGGACACAGTTTGAAGGCACTCCTACTGGCCAAACTGAACGACTTGAGTATCCACGTGAATAGTAACAGGAATGGATAATAACTCATCAAATAAAAACAGGATTCAGGAATCCATAATTAAAATGTTTAATTTAGGGAATTCCCTGGTGGTCCAGTGGTTAGGACTCCAAGCTTCCACTGCAGGGGGCATGGGTTCAATCCCTGGTCGGGGAACTAAGATCCCACGTGCTGAGCGGCGTGGCCAAAAAAATAAAATAAATAAAAATTTAAATTTAAATTAATTAACTAATTAATGGGGATGTAATGGCTAATCTTATGTGTCAACTTGACTGGGCTAAGGGATGCCCAGATAGCTGGTTAACCCATTATTTCTGGGTGTGTCTGTGAAGGTGTTTCTGGTAGAGATTAGCATTTGACTTGGTGAGCTGAGTACAGCAGAGGCTCCTCCCCAGTGCGGGTGGGCATCATCCAATCCATTGAGGGCCTGAATAGAACAAAAAGGTGGAGAGAGGGTGAATTCACTCCCTGCTTGAGCGGGACATCCTTCTTCTCCTGCTCTTGGACAGTGCACATCAACGCACCTGGTTCTTGGGCTTTTGGACCTAGACCAGGACTTATACCATCAGCCCCCTGACACAAGCCGTCTGACTTGGACTGAATTACACCACCGGCTTTCCTTATTCTACAGCTTGCAGGCAGCAAATTGTGGGCCTTCTCGGCCTCCATAACCACGTGAGCCGACTCCTATAATAAATATTCTCATCTGTGTCTATATCTACATCTATATCTCCTATTGTTCTATTTCTCTGGAGAACTCGGACTAATGCCAGAGAGGAGGAGGGGGATCTGTACTTTACAGAAGAATGCCAATTAATAAGTGTAGAAGATGACAGAGTTAGAAAATCATCATTTTGCAACCAATGCAGTAATAATTGATTCAGGCAAGACTAATGAATGGACCTAAAACTTTTGGGTGAAAGTTTGCTGGGGAACAGGATATTTCACAGTTTCAAAGTACTTTCCCATAGGCTACTTATGCATTACAAAGGGAATAAAGACACCCTTACAGTGCAGAAATCTTGCAGACACCACCTTAACCAAGTGATAGAAGTTACCATCACCAATAACGACAAACTGAATCAGGTGCCTCCTGATACGAGGCACCGAGAAGGACACAGCATCACTTAAGTGGTATCCCTGCTAAACATGTATAACTTGAATCTAACCATGAGGAGACATCAGCCCAAGCTGAAGGACATTCTACAGACTAACTGATATACAATCTTCAAAAATGTCAAGGTCATGAAAGACAAGGAAAAGCTGAGGAATTGTTCCAGACTAAAGCTGACTAAAGAGATACGTCCTAAAGGTACCGTATAACCCTGCATTGGATCTTGCATCAGAAAAAAAAAATGCGATAAAGGACATTATTATGAATTTTGAATAGGGATGGCATATTAGATCTTAGTATTCTACCAACTTTTCCCCCTGAATTCGATCATTTATTGTGGTTATGTAACAATATGTCTTAGGAGATACACACTGAAGTATTTAGTACTTAGGGTGAAAGATCCTAATCTTTTACTAATTCTGCAGCTAACATAATGTCTGAAGATTTTGAGTGAATAAATAATATATAGACATAAATATTTGTTAAATATGAGTACATATGTGCATATATACATGTATGTATATGTGTGTATATAATACTTCAGTGTGTATCTCTTAAGACATACTATACACACACACAAACACATATATACATACACCTGAATATAACACCTGAATTGAGGTGAAAGGTGTACAAGTGGACATTGTACTTATCTTGCAACTCTTCCATAGGTTTGACATTTTTTCAAACTAAAGTTAAAATAAAGCAAATATTTGAAAACAACCTAAATGTCCATTAGCAGAAGTCTAGTTAAACAAAGGCACAACCACACTCTGGAATATTCTACAGGTGATAAAGAGAATAAGCCACACTATAAAGAGAAATGCAATAGTGACCACATTCCTCCTCTTGGATTGACAAACATCAGCGTGTTTGAAAACACAGTTTTGTAAAAGCTGTGGGGAAACCGGTACCTTCACTGATTGCAGAGGGAGCCAATCTCTTTAACCCATTTGGAGTGCAACTTGACAATACTTATTAAACCGTCCAATGTGGGGGACTTCCCTGGTGGCGCAGTGGTTGAGAATCCGCCTGCCAATGCAGGGGACACGGGTTCGAGCCCTGGTCCGGGAAGATCCCACGTGCTGTGGAGCAACTAAGCCCGTGCGCCACAACTACTGAGCCTGTGCTCTAGAGCCCGCAAGCTGCAACTGCTGAAGCCCACACACCTAGAGCCCATGCTCTGCAACAGGAGAAGCCACCGCAATGAGAAGCCCGCGCACCACAACGAAGAGTAGCCCCTACTCGCCGCAACTAGAGAAAGCCCGCACGCAGCAACGAAGACCCAATGCAGTCATAAATTAATTAATTAATTAATTAAAAAAAAAAAACAAAAAAACTTACAGTGTGGCTTTCCTTTGACCCAGTGAATCCACTTCCCCTAGATACTCAGGGGGCCAACTGCTATAGGTCAGAGTAATTCACTGTTGCATGAGGTTGGAGCAAACAATTGGAAAATGAAGGTCTTTTTTTTTTTTTTTAAACACTATTTTATTTATTTTATTTATTTATGGCTGTGTTGGGTCTTCGTTTCTGTGCGAGGGCTTTCTCTAGTCGTGGCAAGCGGGGGCCACTCTTCATTGCAGTGTGCGGGCCTCTCATTATCGCGGCCTCTCTTGTTGCGGAGCACAAGCTCCAGACGCGCAGGCTCAGTAATTGTGGCTCACGGGCCTAGTTGCTCCGCGGCATGTGGGATCTTCCCAGACCAGGGTTCGAACCCATGTCCCCTGCATTGGCAGGCAGATTCTCAACCACTGCGCCACCAGGGAAGCCCATGGAAAATGAAGGTCTTTTGATAGGAAACTGGTTAAAGCAGAGATTCTGAACCTTTTTTTTTTGTGCCGTGGACCCTTACGGCAGCCTGGTAAAGCCCACATGGATTCCATCGCAAAATACTGATTTTAAATGTATAAAAGGCATAGGATTCCAAGAAAACCAACTAAGATAACACACTCATCAAAGTCTTCTAAAAATAAATTTGTGATTCCTAGACCTGCTTCTTTATTAAATAACACAACGTAGCCACAGGTCTAATAAGATACAGAAGGAAAATAAAGTTTTGAGATCTGCACTACACTGTAATGGGATATGAAAACATCTGTGATTTCCATTGGTGATTGTCACAGGTACTGCTAATATTACTGTGGTTTGTTGTCTATAGTCATAATTGAAGAAAGTGTTATATTTCAGATGGAGGTTGGTGAAAATAAAAATACAATTTCTTCTCATGCAAGTTCATAGATTTTGCGGATTAGAATCATGATCCTCTTGGGGGGTTCCAAAAACTCCAAGTTAAGAACCCTCACGTTGAGCAATTGATAATACTGTACAATGGAAGTTTTCAAAAGCCATTAAAAGATGAGGAAGCTCTTTATGTTCTGATTTAGTACAACTTTCACGCCATGTTAAGTGAAAATAAGCAAGAGGCAGAACGGGGTATGTATTATAATACCATTTGTGTGAATAACGGAAATATATATTCATATCTGCTTGTGTTTGCATAAAGTATCTCTGGATACTTTAAGAAACTGATCATTTAAATTTTTTCCAGGGAGGGGAAGTAGTGGCTAGGGGTGGAGAGAGATGGGGAGGGAGCTTTTCCAAGGCAAACACTTTTGTAACACTTGAAGTTTGAACTTAAATTTTTAAAAAAGAAAGGAAACAAACTATTCTCATACCCATTGTGATGGCTACTGTAATCAAACAAACAAAACAGAAAGTAAGTGTTGGCAAGGATGTGGAAAAATTGGAACTCTTGTGCATTTCTGGTAGGAATGTAAAATGGTGTGGTCACTACGAAAAACTGAATGGCAGATCCTTTAAAAATTAAAAATAGAATTATCATGTGATACAGCAATTCCACTTTTGGGTATATACCCAAAAGTCTTGAAAGCAGGGACTTAGAGATTTATAGATCCACGTTCGTAGCAACATTATTCACACAAGTCAAGAGGTGGAAGCAACCCAAGTGTCCATCAACAGATGGATAAACAAACTGTGGTGGATCCGTACAATGGAATATTATTCAGCCTTAGAAAGGAAGGAAATTCTGACACATGCCACAACATGGAAGAACCCTGAGGACATTAAGTGAAATAAGCTAGTGGCAAAAGGACAAAGATTATCCGATTCTACTTACATGAAGTACCTAGAATAGGTAAATCCATATAGGCAGAAAGTAGAACAGTAGTTACCAGAGGCTTGAGGGAGAGGGGGAATTTGGAGTTAGTGTTTAGTGGGTACAGAGTTTCAGTTTCGCAAGACAGGAGTTCTGGAGAGGATGGTGGTGATGGTTGCATAATAATGGCTGTGAAAGTACTTAATGCCACTGAACTCTGCACTTAAAAAGATGGTAAATTTTATGTCTACCACAACTAAAAATGGTAACTACAAAAACAAGAAAGAAAGAAAGAAAAAAAAAAACACTAGGGCATATTTTTATAAACTGTCTAGTGACACTAAATATTCATTTTCTCTGCCTTTTGCCCCACCCCTGTTCTTAAGACTACAGTTTGGGAGGAAAATGTGCCAGCTCATCTGCTGGCTGACGAAGCTTGTCCGCTATGCCCCAGACAGGAAATGACCCGGCCGCCGTGCAGACCACACTGTTCATGGTCCGTGATGGGGCTTTCTCCATATCCTTGTGCCTGGAGTTGGAGGTGACAGGAAAAGAGCAGAGAATGTGAGCTGAGGGATCTTAGGCAAGTCATTTAACTGCCCTTGAATCTCAAAAGTCAGGCTACTAATCATGACACTCAACCATCTCATATGACGGATACTAAAGAAGAACCTTATCTACAAATATAATTGTCACCGTGAGCAATGAGTAGGTGAAATAAAAGAGTACCAAGGAAGCTACCAGAAACCTTCACTCTTCCCTATGAGTTTCAGCCACCCAGTTCCTGCTGTCATTTCACGGCATACTTCTCAGTTTGTAATCCTGTGGTCTAGTTTTGGAGGTCTGTGTGTCTTGCCTCTCCCACTAGATGAGAAGCTCCGTGAAGGCAGGGACCTTGTCTAATTTAGCGCCATAGCTCCAGAGCCCACGCAGTGCAGTCACTCATCAAATGTTACTACAAGAAAGGTCATAGGTCTGTATTTTAGTACAGTGTGGTTAAGACTAGCATTTCTGAGCTCAAATCCTGCCTCCACCTCTTACTTGTTGTTAAGTCCTCAGGCAAATTACTTAACTGTTCTATGCCTCCATTCTGTAAAATGGGAATAATAATAGTATGAGGATTAAATGAGATAATCCCCTTGGGGCAGTTTTTTTTTTTTTTTTTTTTAACTGTAGCTGGAGATTCACTAGTGAGTCATGATATTAATTCAGTGAGTTGCAAAATAATTTAAAAATTCATAAAAATAGAATAGGAAAGTATGACTGTACATCATGTTTAGTAAGGGAGAGTTAGGGTAAATTGTTGAAACTTTTGTTTCATCAATACTGGATATCAATGTAAAATGTAATTTTGTAAAATGGGGGTACAACATATATACAGAAAAATGCACTAATCTTGAGTTTATAGCTTGACGATTTTTACCATATGTGTACACCCATGTAACCACACCTGGATTAATTCTCTATAAATTTCCCTCCTGCTCCCTCCCATCCCATCCCAGGGCTACCATCAACCTGTCTTCTATAAGTAAAGATTATTTTGCCTGTTCTTGAATTCCACATGCAGGACGCTCTCTTTTGTACCTGGCTTCTGTCTCTCAATGTAGTATCTGTAGGATTCATCCATACAGTTGTGTGTATCACTACTCTGCTCTTTTTCATTGTTGTGTAGTATTCCATCATATGAACATACCACAATTTAAAAAATTGATTCCTCTTTTCCATTTGGATTGTTTCCAGTTTGGCACAATTATGAATAAAGCTGCTTTAAATATTCTTTTTTTAAAAAGAATTAATTAACTAATTAATTTTTGGCTGAGTTGGGTCTTTGTTGCTGTGTGCGGGCTTTCTCTAGTTGCGGTGAGTGGAGGCTACTCTTCGTTGTGGTGCACGGGCTTCTCATTGCAGTGTCTTCTCTTGTTGCGGAGCACAGGCTCTAGGCGTGCGGGCTTCAGTAGTTGTGGCTCGCGGGCTCAGTAGTTGTGGCTCACAGGCTCTAGAGCACAGGCTCAGTAGTTGTGGCGCACGGGCTTAGTTGCTCCGCGGCATGTGGGAATCTTCCCGGACCAGGGCTCAAACCCGTGTCCCCTGTATTGGCAGGCAGATTCTTAATCACTGCACCACCAGGGAAGCCCTGAATATTCTTATATGTATCTTTTTGTGGTCTTAAGTACTAATTTCTCTTTGGTTAAAAAAGTATTTCTTACTCTAGGTCAAAGATTCTCAAAGTGTGAAACCTGGACCAAGAGAATCAGCATCATCTTGGAACTTGTGAGAAATGCGGATTCTCAGGTCCCATTGCAGACCTACTGAGTCAGAAACTCTGCAGCTGGCGCCGGGCAATCTGTGTTTTAACGAACACTCAAGGTGATTTTGATGGCTGCTAAAGCTTGAGAACCACTGCTCAAGGTCCTGGTCAAAAATGCTGGAAGCCGTTGCTTTAGAACACACTCGGCACAGGGTCCAGCACCAAGCAAGTGCTCGATTAATGTTAACCATCTTAACGCTTCTAATCTGAGGACTGCATACTCGTAGTGATTTGTTTTGAGGGGTTTGGATGTTCAAGAGAAGAAAGCGTCCCCCCCTGCCAGTGGCCGCTCCCCGCACTCACCTCCCTGCCGGCCGCCGAGCCCTCTCTCCGCAGCCCCTCCACCTCCTTCCGGAGGTTGTCCCGCTCCATTCTTAGCTCCTCCACCGTCAGGCTGCCCTCATTCACCAGCGTCTCCAGCATCTCCAGGACGCGGACGATCTTGAACTGCAGCTGTGTCACCCGGGGGTCGCTGCCCAGGGCCATCAGCTCGCGGCCCATCACGTAGGAGATGTCATATACGTCCTCGGCGGTCAGCTGGAAGGGGCTCTTGCCCAGGGCCCCCTCGGGGCCAGTCTCGTCCCCCTCCTCCTCTTCCTCCTCTCGCAAAGGGGGCTCCTCCATGGCCACCCAGACCTCTGCAGCCTCCGGAGCTGCTTTCTCGGAGTCTCCGAACGTCCAGCTTCCTCGCGGCACAGAAAACTTTCCGCGGGGTAAAGGACCCAGCCTGTTCAGGGCGGGGCAGGAGCAGCCAATCAGCGCAGCCGAGGGGTGGGCCCGGAGAGGGGCTGTAGGAGGAGGCCACGCAGGGCAGCTCGCAGGCCAGGACTCCGGGTGCACCGTCCCAGCGGAGGCCCGTGCGGGAGTGCGGGCTCCAGGATGTGATTTGAGGCACGAAAGGACAAGGGAAAGGGAGGGCCGCCGAGAAGAGGAACAGAGAGGTTAAGGGGTGACAGTGATCGCTCCCAGCCCGAGAGCTGTTGCAGACAGGGGGAGGGGCAGCGACCCCAGCTCCGCCCTTGGTGACAGCCACCGCAGAAGCCGGGTTTCCACGGAGACAGGGGCGGAGTTTCCACCGCATTCTGAGAAGGAGGCTAAAAAGCACACAACTCTTCCCTTTCTGCACTCAGGTCTTCCAGCCATAGAATTTGCATGGTACGGGGAGGCAGATCCGGTCTCTGAGAATATTTTCTGAAGCCTGCGGCAAAGCAGAAAACAGCAGTTGGTGGCAGCGCGCGGGAGTCCAGAAGTCTGTGTTGCGCAGAGCTTCCAGGCCTATTGTCACCGGGACCGGCGGCATCTGACCCTCAGTTAAATGGAGATTCCCTGCGCTATGCACCTGGCTCTCTCCTGGGTTCCTCCACTTGACCAGCGCGTAGCCTTCGCAAGTTACTGAACTTCTCCGAGCCTCACTTTACTCCTGTGTAAATAACCGGACCTACGGAGTAGGATTGTTGTGAGGAATGTATGAGATCATGAGACAACGACTGACAAAAAGCACTTAGGAAAGGCTCAGAAAGTGTTAGCGGGTGTTCTGCACTCTTCCCTCCAGCAAACACTAAGCTTGTGTGCCAGACGCTTGCCACTTGGGTTGGGGAAGGAGGAGTAATAGATAAGACAAAAATCACTGCCTTGAAATTAGAAAACATTCTGCAGCTACACAGGGTATTACTGAGAATATTAGCAGTGTGGATTACAAAACGGGTTATTTTAGATTTAATACAGGGTTTGTAATAGTCATAGGCAGACAATCCAACAATGGAGCTTGTCTTTCCCAGGAATGTATTGGCAGTTTTCTTCGTGGTAGGTGTACCAGATCTCCACAGTGAAGTTGTGGAGTCAAAATGGAGAGTGGACAAACCAAAAGCAAACAAACAAAACAGACACTATTTTCAGAGGGTACAATGGTACAATGTTTTAATGATCAAACAAGGCCCCGGGCAAGGGCTCAGTAATCCATTAATCACAGACCTGACGACACCCTGTAATTAAATATGGAGAAATATTATGCTTACCATAAGTATAATATGGTATATCCATACAATGGACTATTATTCACTCATAAAAAGGAATGAAGGAAGAGAAGGTCCAGAAAGAAACCCTCACAAATATGGTCAAATTATTTTCAACAAGGGTGCCAAGACTGTTCATTGGGGAAAGGATAGTTTTATCAACAAATGGTGTTGGGAAAATTGGATACCCACATGCTAAAGTGTGACATACCTTACCTTACACCGTATACAAAAATTAACTCAGAATGGATCAAAGGCCTAAAGCTGTTAAAACTCTAAGAAGAAAAATAGTGGAAAAGCTTTATGTCAATGGATTTGGCAATGAGTCCTTACAAAACACAGAAAAAGAAACAAAAGAAAAAATAGATAAACTGGACTACATTGATGAAATAAAATTTATATTTTAAGGCAGGACAAGAAAACTTAAACATAAAATTCTCTGTCCATTTGGGCCTCCTCCCTCCCTCTCTCATGTGCCATGTACATTTGCATTATACATTAACCAGACCTCCTCAAAGGTGGGAATGCCTGCTTGACCACAAAGGTCAACTTTTTCTTCCCTTTCTTCTGATGCTAGCAATGTAACTGCTTAAAAGATTAGCACTCTTTCCAAACTCTGTAGGGAGTCATGGTCACTTATTGCTTGCTTACCTGGACTATGTATCTCTGGTGAAGTTTATGTAAAATGTCAGTATGTCATTTTGATGTATGATCCTTTGTCTCAAAAAGGTTTATGACTGTGTCTTCGACTTCTAATAGGCAGAACAGTTCTCAGAGCCTCTGAGAGTCTGTCTCTTGGGTTATAATCCTCAGTTTGACTTAAGTAAAATTATCTTTTGGGACTTCCTTGGTGGTCCAGTGGTAAAGAATCCACCTTCCAATGCAGGGGACGCGGGTTCGATCCCTGGTCGGGGAACTAAGCCCGCGCGCCGCCACAACTATTGAGCTCGCGCGCCTCAACGAGAGAGACCGCGTGCCGGAAACTACAGAGCCCATGTGCTCTGGAGCCGGAGCACCACAACTAGAGAGAAGCCTGCGCACTGCAACAAAAGGTCCCGCATGCCTCGATGAAGATCCCACGTGCCGCAATTAAGACCCGATGCAGCCAAAAAACTAAAGAAAATAAATAAATGAGGGACTTCCCTGGTGGCGCAGTGGTTAAGAATCCGCCTGCCAATGCAGGAGACATGGGTTTGAGCCCTGGTCGGGGAAGATCCCATATGCCGCGGAGCAACTAAGCCCGTGCGCCACAACTACTGAAGCCTGCGCGCCTGGAGCCCGTGCTCCGCAACAAGAGAAGCCACCGCAATGAGAAGCCCGCGCACCAAGACGAAGAGTAGCCCCCGCTCGCCGCAACTAGAGAAAACCCGCGCACAGCAAGGAAGACCCAACACAGCCATAAAAAAAAAAAAAAAAAAAAAAATCCCGCAGCTGCAACCAAGACCTGATGCAGCCAAAAATAAATAAATAAATACTAAGCCAGTCACCAAAAGATAAATACTATATGATTTCACTTATATGAGATATCTAGTGTACAAACTCATAGAAACAGAAAGTAGAATGGTGGTTGCCAGGGGCTGGGGGGAGGGGGGAATGGAGGGTTGTTGTTTAGTGGGTATAGAGTTTCAGTTCTGTAAGGTGAAAAAGTTCTGGAGTTTGGTTGCACAACAATACGAATGTACTTAACACTACCGAACTGTACTTAAAAATGGTTAAGGTTGTAAAATAAATTTTATCTTATGTGTACTTTACCAGTTTTCCTTCTTTTAACATATGAGGACACTCTATGGGGTGATGAAAATGGGCTACATCTTGATCTTGGTGAAGGTCACATGAGTATATACGTAGGTGAAATATTGTGGAACTGTATGCTTAACACTGTGTATTTCCTTTAGGTAAGTTATACCTCAATAAAGTGCTGGTAAGGAGGTAAGGAATGAAGCACTGACAGATGCTACAATGTGGATGAACCTTGAAAACATTTTACGGAGTGAAAGAAGCCAGCCACAAAGGCCACCTACTGTATGATTCCATTTACATGAAATGTGCACAACAGCAAATCCATAGAGATAGAAAGTAGATTAGTGGTTGTCTAGAGCTGGGGGAGGGGGATGGGGAGTGAGTGCTAATGCAGACAGGGTTTCTTTTTGGGGTGATGAAAATGTTCTAAAATTAGATTGTGGTGATGGTTGCACAACTCTGTGAATAGACTAAAAACCACCGAACATCATTGTTGGAATGTAGCCTTCGCAGAGCAATGCTTATCAGAAAGAATTTAATGTTGCTGCATTTAGTTTTTACCATCAGGATCCCCAGCCACCACTGCTGGTATGAATCTCTTCTGCACCACTGTCCTTTTCAAAAGTTCCTTCTGCCTTGAAATTTCTCTAGAAATTCATTCTCTAAGGCACCATATCTTCCTTCCTTCTTTGTTACACAGTGAAACCTGGTAAATCGCACTTTTAAAAAGTCAAAGTGTCTTCCATTGAGTAACTAGGATTTTGATATAAAAAAAAAAGATTCTTTTGTTCATTCATTTGACAGCTTATTTACTGAGCGCCTACTATGTGCCAGGACTGTAATGTAGTAGCCAACAGGGCTGTGGAGTTAAGTAGTCTTTGACTTGAACCTCACAGTTGTTACTTCCTGGTACATAAGTTTGATCAAATTCTCTAATCTCCAAATCCCCATTTCCTACAGTCAACTTGGAAAAATAAAGTATTCCCCAAAACTGGTGTGAGGATTAGATGAGATAATTCGTGAAAAGTGCCTCATCCAGTGTCCAGCACATCATAAGCATCAGTGGACACTGGCTGTTATTATCAAGTGTTAATGATCTTAACTCTTAGATCCCTCATAGAATTGGACAATCTGTTGGTAGATAATCATGACCCTTCTCTCTCCGTTGGGAAATTACGAAAACAATTCTGAATTACAGCTGTTAAAAAACAAAATTCGGGACTTCCCTGGTGGTCCAGTGGGTAAGACTCCATGCTCCCAGTGCAGGGGGCCTGGATTCGATCCCTGGTCGGGGAACTAGATCCGCATGCATGCCGCAACTAAGAAGTCTGCATGCCGCAACTAAAGATCCCGCATGCCACAATGAAGAGCCTGTGAGCCACAACTAAGACCCGGTGCAGACTAAATAAATAAATAAATAAATAAATATTTTAAATTTATTTATTTTAGTTTTGGCTGCACTGGGTCTTTGTTGCTGCGCGTGGGCTTTCTCTAGTTGCGGCGAGCGGGGGCTGCTCTTCGTTGCGGTGCTCAGGCTTCTCATTGCGGTGGCTTCTCTTGTTGCGTGCTCTAGGCACGCGGGCTCAGTAGTTGTGGCTTGCGGGCTCTAGAGTGCAGGCTCAGTAGTTGTGGCTCACGGGCTTAGGTGGTTCGCGGCATGTGGGATCTCCCCAGACCAGGGCTCGAACCCGTGTCCCCTGCATTGGCAGGCAGATTCTTAACCACTGCACCAGGGAAGCCCCTAAATAAATATTAAAAAAAAAAAATTCAACTGAGTATATTTGAAGATCTCCTTGGCTTTATTTGACGATTCATGAATTGGGTAGCATCTCATCTAGCAAGTAGAAAAGAGCTCCAGAGGAGCTGTACAAATGGAAGGTTTTTAAAGGTAGAAAAGGGGGATAAGACAAGGAAGTCATAAACAAAGGATTATTTCAGGTAAGGTCACCTTCCCTTGGGGGTAAAAGTGGGGAGTCTATCAGGCAGATTACCTCACTAGGGATGATCAGGAAATTCCAGACTGATTGGTTTAAAATTCCACCCCTGGGAGAGGCTGAAACTGAAATTATATATTAAGTTTTACTTTGCTGCCGTGGAGCTTAGCACAAGTGATTCCATTTGGGGCCTGTTTCTTTTTTCACCCAGCAGAGGTTCTTAAAGTGTGTTTCCGAGACCAGCAGCATCAGCATCACCTGGAAACTTCTCAGAAATGCAAATTCTTGACCCACTGAATCAGAAACTTTAGGGGTGGGCCCCAGCAATCTGTGTTTTAACAAGCCCTCTAGGTAATTCTGATGCACATGCACCCTCAAATTTGAAAAAGTATGAGTGATAGTATAGTGTTCAAGGTGGATTCTAGACCAGACCACAACTGTTCAAATCTTGATTGGCTCTGTCACTTGCAAGCTGTGTGATCTTAGGCAAGGAAATTACTTCTCTGGGGCTCAGTCTTACCAGCTATAAAATGGGGGTAAGGATAGAAGCCACTTTATAAGATTGTCGTGAAGTGCTTTAGACAGCGTCTGGCACACGGTAAGTGCTCAATACATGTTGGCTATTATTATTACTATGACTATTATAAACTACTTTATCTCCAGAATATGAAGTATGAGAAACTCCCCAAGTTCATATGATTATTCGGGAACAAGATATGAAAAGCTGGATCAGTAACACACATAGAATATGTGTACAACAAAGCTTTTTAAAAAGTCCAAGTGATACATCATTATACGAAGTTTAAAAAATAATTTCAGGAACACTCATCCCGAGATTTAAGACAGGCCTGCAGTAGTGTGCAGCTGTGCTTTCCCCACCCCCAGCTTTTAAGTAGGAACCAAACTGACTGCAAAAAGGAGCATAAAGTAAGGTATCGCCCTACTCACGGTTAAGCAAAGGAAAACATGACATGGGAAACAAAAGTAGTGGGTGGGTCACGCTTCATAAAAATGGAACCATAAGTGTTTGGGGGTTAATTCCACCCATAGGAAAGTTCCATTAGCAAATATCTGGTGGTCCTATTTTGGTACATCAAGCAGAGTAGGTCTCATGCTCTTCTGAATACTGGTGGCACCATTAATTTCCTGAGTGGTACATTCAGTATGTCTTTCTTCCTGTTCTCTTTTGGCTTAAATGCCTGCAATCCTGGGTCAGTGACTTCATCTCTAGGAGCTGAAAGTCTTTAGAAAATAATGTGGTTGCAGGAAGGGTGGTGCCCAGAGCACTTGTTTTCAGTAGGTATTTGCATAACCGCACACTTTTTTTTTTTTTTTAACTTAGGTGAAATGTTTATTCAGGGTGATGAATGATGAATAGGAGGGTGGGGTGTGCATGTGGGGAGGCGGTGTAGGTGGGTGAGGGAAGCATTAAAGGAGACTACGACCAAGGGACTAATGTCCTCCACCCTACTCTCCAGGCCAGCTCTTGCTCCACCGTGGAAGGTAACAATACACTCTGCAAGGAGTTGTTGAGAGAGTGAAGTGAGCTTAGCCCAGTGTCTGGCAGGTGATGCTAAATGTTTGCTTTAAGATGGTATTAGTGTGGTGGTGATCATTTTGAAATGTACAGAAATATCGAATCATAATATTGTGCACCAGGAACTAACATAGTGTTGTAGGTCAGTTATATTTCAAAACAAACAAACAAACAGATAGAAAAAGAGATCAGATTTGTAGTTCCCAGAGGTGAGGCCTGGGGGTGGGGGAATTGGACAGAAGCAGTCAAAAGGTACTTATTTCCAGTTATAAATTAGTACTAGGGATGTAATGTATGATATGATAAATATCTTTTTAACACTGCTGTATGGAAAAAATTTTTTTTTTCTATTTCTTTTATTTTGTATCCATACGAGATGACAGATGCTCACTAAACTTACTGTGGTAATCATATCATGATGTATGTAAGTCACCTTAAACTTATATAGTGCTAGATGTCAATAAAACTGGAAAAAGGAAAAAAAGATTGTATTAATATGAAACTTCTATAGAAATCTCTAGTAGGGTTGTTCACATTGCCCTTCAGATCTTCTGCTTGGTTTATAAAGTATTTTGTTATATAATTAATTCTGTATATAATTAAACTTTAATTATATAGATGTGGCAGTCATGGAGATGCCTTTCAGATGACCCTTCAAGAGGCCACCAAGCATATTAAAAGATGTCTGCAGCACCTTCAGACTCTGCAGCAGCATTCATGCTGTGGATGCACTTTTCCCAGAAGCCTTCCGTTGATAAGCCAGCAGAGCAGAGATACTGGGACCACAATATTTCTTTTTTTAATTAAATTAATTAATTAAAAATATAAGTTTATTTTTGGCTATACTGGGTCTTCGTTGTTGAGCGCGGGCTTTCTCTAGTTGCCGTGAGGGGGGGGACTACTCTTAGTTGCGGTGCGCGGGCTTCTCATTACGGTGGTGTCTCTTGCTGCGGAGCACGGGCTCTAGGCGCCCAGGCTTCAGTAGTTGTGGCACACGGGCTCAGTAGTTGTGGCTCGCAGGCTCTAGAGCGCAGGCTCCGTAGTTGTGGTGCACGGGCTTAGTTGCTCTGGGGCATGTGGGATCTTCCTGGACCAGGGATCGAACCCGTGTCCCCTGCATTGGCAGGTGGATTCTTAACCACTGTACCACCAGGGAAGTCCTAAATATGAAATTTTAAACTATAGATATTGCTCATTTTTTTACTCAATACATTTTATTAATATATTTCAAGAAAATGTACTTGAAAGAAAGCTATAGATATTCAGAACCTATGCTTCACCTACATAATAAAGATTTGATAAAAACTAGGTAGCAGTAATACATCCTTAGTAGCTGGTGATTGGCTTACCTTCTAAGAATAGGACTGGAATCAAAATGAGATCAGCTGTTCGCAGAAATGACCCACTTGTAAGAATTAATCAGAAAATGAGTGGCTGAAGAAATCACGAGACTCTCATCAAGAAAAGCACAACTGTATCAAGACATTTCAAGTTGTACCACAAGTCGTAATCTACCCTTATATTTTGACCTAACAAAAAAGAAACACAGCATAATCTGAATGTATACATCTACCCGTTCTACACAGATTTACTGACCACACGGTTCTCCCCTCTCCCTCCCACGCTTAGGTTTTAAATCTGGGCTTCCTAACCGTGACTCTAAAGGCAGGGGTCCTCAAAGGGTCATTTGGGGACTTGCAAAAAATTGCAAATTTTCAGCGATTCTGAATTCACTGATTCCCTGCGGGGCCCAGGAAACGGCATTTAAACCAGCTTCCACGCGATTCTCAAGTCAGTCTCCAAACTGACTTTGAAGAACTGTTTTGCTTGTGTGGAAAGCGAACGTGTTAAATTTACGGGTTAGAAAAACTCTGGCAAAACATACGTACAAAGTTTCCTTGTGAACCGGCATACGCATTTTCTGAGTAAAAAAACCCCACAATATTAATCAAATTCTCAAAGTGAGTCTAAGAACTAAAACTCGCATCGCGCTGAATCACCTCTTCGCTACGGAGAGAAATTCAGCGTCTCCCAGACAACTAGCTGCACATTCGATCGTCTTTCAACTTTTGTTCAATTTAGCAGTTTCTGTCTTCGTGAAAAATTTTAGAGAAACGGAAAGTTCATTCTCTTCGGAGACGATACGCAGTCGACACTCAAGGCATGTGATTAAATTTCTTAAAATAAAAGCAAAAACGGAAACAGGGCCCGTGACGAATCTGCTACTTCCGATGTAAAGGTCCCGTCAGTCAAGGAGGAAGAATCTTCCGTCGCTTCGAGCTCGGCACCAGGCTCCGTGGGAAACGAAGCCCGAGCCTTGCTGAGGTGAGCGGGAGCGGTTTGGTGGGAGTAGGGCCCACCCTTGCGAGAAGGACGAGGGAATTCGGCCTGGACGGTATGTCGGCGCGTGCGTGGGCCGCCATGTTGAAAGCGGGCAAAGGGGAGGGGGGACCTTTTGGGGTTGTTTTGCCGGGAGCGGGGGCGACAGCTGGGTTGGTAGGATGGCCCCTTCCGTCCTGTGCCCCCTCAGATGGTGACGGGGTGGGGAAGGCAGCCCTGAGGGCCGGCGGCCGAGACGGAGGCGCTGCGGGGCAGGGGTGGGGGGGCGGATCGGAAGTATAGACTTTTTCACGGAGACTTCCGCGTTAGCGTCCACGGCCTCACTGCGCGTGCTCGGACGGCTCTGGGCGCCCACCTTCAGTTTGTTTCCCAGCTGGTGGGAAGCGCCGGTTGTTCTGTTCTGCAGACTCAGCCTGGGGACGAGTGCTTTGTTTGTTTGCTTAAGAATAGCTTTTATTTGTATAATAATTTATAATTAGAAAGCGCTTTCAAAGACACTACCTTCTCTCATCTTCACAAAAAAACGCGGTGAAGAGGCATTTAGCAGCATTTAAAAGGTGATTTAAATTTTGCCCAAGATAACACTAGGTCTTACACCTGGGTGTTCTGGCTCCCAATCCAGTGCTTTTTCACTTTCCACACTTCTGTCTTTAATGGTTCATTGCCCCACCCACCTCCACCCTCCACGATTCATCTCTCACATCCCATCTCCGTTTATGAAGTAATGACGAGAATCTAAACATCCAGAGAGATGGTGGTAGAAAATCTCAACGCAATGTTGCAACGGAGGAAATACACCTAGAAAGATTAACGAGAAGCTGTGAAGCCCGCTTTTCTCTTGCTATTTAGTATTGATAGGAGCATGCAGGTGAGGGAGAAAACCGGAAACTCATCTTTTATCCCTTTGTAATTTTTTTCCAGAGTTTAATTTGAGGAACTGTTAAAGCTTTGAACAGGAGCTCTGATTGTGTACAGCAATGTCAGCTTTATTTGGTGGATCTTTGTGACCTTTTCCTGTGGAATGGGGACGGGTTCCTTTCCCACTTGGCTGCGAGGGGGGCTCTCAGCCTCAGACACCCAGACGTGGCCTGCTTTTTCCTAACCCCATCTCAAGCTTTATATTTTATGACAGCTACCTAAGGAAAGAGTTAAGAGCTCAAGCTCTGGAGTCAATAAAAGCCCTTGGTTCTAACTCCCCCGCTGGGCTACTTCTGTGATTTGGGACAAAAGACAATCTTTTTGCCTCTCACCTTTGGCATCTGAAATGGCAGTAATAGAAGTGGGTGTGGGCTTCCCTGGTGGCGCAGTGGTTGAGAGTCTGCCTGCCGGTGCAGGGGACACGGGTTCGAGCCCTGGTCTGGGAAGATCCCGCATGCCATGGAGCGGCTGGGCCCGTGAGCCACAACTACTGAGCCTGAGCGTCTGGAGCCTGTGCTCCGCAGCAGGAGAGGCCGCGATGGTGAGAGGCCCGCGCACCGCGATGAAGAGTGGCCCCCGCTTGCCACAACTGGAGGGAGCCCTCGCGCAGAGGCGAGGACCCAACACAGCCAAAAATAAATAAATAAATAAATTACTGTTAAAAAAAAAAAAAAGAAGTGGGTGTGTCCCGGTATTGTTGAGAGGTGAGGGGAGTTAAGTGCTTAGCACCGTGCCTGGCACCTCCTAAGTGTTCAATACAGGTTAACTATAATTATTATGGTCTCTATTTTTTGTTTGTTTGTTTGTTTTTCCTGCAACCTTGCCATAGAGGTAGGAAGTAAGATTAGAATCTTACTAATTTTAGGGCCATTTAGAGAATACCAGAGCAGAGATCCAAACAACACAGTCATCTCTCTCTCTTTTTTTTCCCCCATGTGGAGAAATTACAGCCATAATAGACAAAAGACACAAAGTGAGTTAGAGGCAGAGCCCAGACCGGACCAAAAGCGGCTCACTCTTCTCGTGCTCCTTCCCTTGTTCTAGCTGTTTAGCATCCTTTTACTGATAAGGATACCAGAGAGGTGTCTTCTCCAAAGTTTCTTGTTAATGATGAGATGCATATATGCCCTCCTTTTATAATTTGGTGGCAGATGGTGTAATGTCCTGCCTCTCAATTTTCTTTCTTTCTTTTTTAAAATAATTAATTAATTAATTTTTGGGCTGTGTTGGGTCTTCGTTGCTGCCCGCAGGCTTTCTCTAGTGGCGACGAGCGGGGGCTGCTCTTCATTGCTGCGGTGCGCGGGCTTCTCATTGCGGTGGCTTCTCTTGTTGTGGAGCACGGGCTCTAGGCGCACGGGCTTCAGTAGTTGTGGTATGTGGGCTCAGTAGTTGTGGCTCCCGGGCTCTAGAGCGCAGGCTCCGTAGTTGCGGCGCACGGGCTTAGTTGCTCCGTGGCATGTGGGATCTTCCTGGACCAGGGATCAAACCCGTGTCCCCTGCATTGGCAGGTGGATTCTTAACCACTGCGCCACCAGGGAAGTCCCTGCCTTTCAATTTTCAATGAAGTGGTCCTTTTTGTCTGATTTGGACCAAAATAAGTTCAGTGAATTTTGTTTGGAGTTGGTTCAGTTCCCCAGCATTTATCAGGAAGTGTCCTAGGATCTGGGGACACTGGGTTGAAGAGTGTTTATTGTGAAGAGTGTTTATTGTGTGTTGGGCAAAACGTGATCAGTATGACAGAAGAGGTACCATGAGCTGTGGGACCAACGGATTTGCTTCATGGGGAAGAGGCTGGAAGCCAGACTTGGAAGGACCAGTAGAATTTCCACAAATGGAGATGTGGGAGGTGGAAAGGAAGAGAATATTCCCAGCAGAGGAAATTGCACCAGGAAAGACATGGAGCCAGGGGATTAGGGCACGTTCAAGGAATGAGGAGCAGTCCTGGGTAGAACAGGTTCTGCAATGGAATATGGTGAGAGGCTAAGTGAGAGTCAGAATTCTTGAGTTCATTGACTTTGGGTTTTATTCTGTAGGTGTTTTACTTTTTTTTTTTTAATAACTTAAAAAAAATTTATTTGTTTATTTTTGGCTGCGTTTGGTCTTCATTGCTGTGCGCAGGCGTTCTCTAGTTGCGGCGAGCGGGGGCTGCTCTTCCTTGTGCGCAGGCTTCTCATCGTGGTGTCTTGTCTTGTTGCAGAGCACGGGCTCTAGCCACGGGGGCTTCTAGTTGCAGCACGCAGGCTCAGTAGTTGTGGCTCACGGGCTCTAAAGCGCAGGCTCAGTAGTTGTGGTGCACAGGCTTAGTTGCTCCGCGGCATGTGGGATCTTCCCGGACCAGGGATCGAACCTGTGTCCCCTGCATTGGCAGGCAGATTCTTAACCACTGCGCCACCAGGGAAGTCCCGGTGTTTCACTTTTTTACTGGGAAAAGAAATTCCACTGTGATCACTCCCCCTACATAACCTGTAAACTGAAGAACAAAAACAAAAAAGATCCTTGAGGAAAATTTGAGAGAGGGGGGGAAAACTATAGATACCATTTTAATAAATATCATGGAAAGATGCTGTTAGGAATGAAGATCACCAGATATATTCGACAGAGCCCTGGTTTTTAAGTAACATATTTCAGCCTTGGCTCTAAAGCTTTACAGAGGTGGTCACATGATTACTAGCAGGGTCTGAAATGTTGGCAAGCACCGAATTATTCAAGAAAATTCACAAGAATCAATTATCATGTGTCAGACTTAAACTTACCCACCCTCTTTCAAACAAACATAGAAAGATCTTCTATCAGAATGAATGACAGTTGCAGTGTGCTTGCTGAACTAAAATTACCATTGCAATCAGTTCTCAAGCTCCAAAGCATAAATGTATTATGAGCTAGGGAAGTGGGAAGAAATCCCATCTTCCTTTTTTTTTAATATATATAAAGTTTCTTTTTATTTATTTATATATATATTTTGGCTGCGTTGGGCCTTCGTTGCTGCACACGTGCTTTCTCTAGTTGCGGCGAGTGGGGGCCACTCTTCGTTGCAGTGCGTGGGCCTCTCATTGCGGTGGCTTCTCTTGTTGTGGAGCACGGGCTCTAGGCGTGCAGGCTTCAGTAGTTGCAGCATGCGGGCTCAGTGGTTGCAGCACGCAGGCCCTAGAGCGCATGGACTTCAGTAGTTGCAGGGCGTGGGCTCAGTGTTGTGGCGTGCGGGCTTGGCCGCCCCGTAGTTTGTGGGATCTTCCTGGACCAGGGATCGAACCCACGTCCCCTGCATTGGCAGGTGGATTCCTAACCACTGCGCCACCAGGGAAGTCCCCCATCTTCCTTTTGAACTAAAGAGCCTGTGGCTGGGTCACTCATTTTGGCTTTGCTCCCTGTTTACTGACAGATGCAAAATGGTGCATTCAGAGCACCATTTTCCCGTGTAGTTTTGTTTTTTTAAAAAGTCTTTATCAGAATAATCTGGGAGGGACTTCCCTGGTGGTCCAGTGGGTAAGACACCGCGTTCCCAATGCAGGGGGCCCAGGTTTGATCCCTGGTCGGGGAACTAGATTCCTCATGCCGCAGCTAAGAAGTCCCGCATGCCACAACTAAGGATCCTGCATAATGAAACGAAGATCCCGCGTGCCGTAACTAAAGACCCAGTGCAGCCTAAATAAATAAATAAATATTTAAAAATTAAA
Organism: Balaenoptera physalus; assembly: GCF_965194825.1. Classification (NCBI taxonomy): domain Eukaryota; kingdom Metazoa; phylum Chordata; class Mammalia; order Artiodactyla; family Balaenopteridae; genus Balaenoptera; species Balaenoptera physalus. The sequence continues at coordinate 90,447,134 of NC_138897.1, forward strand.
AAAAAAAAATCTGGGAGCGGGAATGTGGGGAGCACAGATGAAATAAGACAGGCCAGGTGTTGGTCATAGTTGGAGCCGGGTGAGAAATTCATGGAAGGTTATGCCGTTGTCTACATTGGTATGTGTTTGAAACTCTTGGTAGTAAGAGTTTTTAATTTTTATTAATGTTATTATTATTATTATTTATATATATATATTTGGCCGAGCCATGTGGCTTGCGGGATCCTAGTTCCCCAACTAGGGATTGAACCCGGGCCCCGCCAGTGAAAGTGCCGAGTCCTAACCACTGGACCGCCAGGTAACTCCCATAAAGAGTTTTTTAAAATGCCCTTTCCCAGGGGCTTCCCTGGTGGCGCGGTGGTTGGGAGTCTGCCTGCCGGTGCAGGGGACACGGGTTCGAGCCCTGGTCTGGGAGGATCCCACATGCCCTGGAGCAGCTAGGCCCGTGAGCCACAGCTACTGAGCCTGCACGTCTGGAGCCTGTGCTCCGCAGCGGGAGAGGCCACGACAGTGAGAGGCCCACGCACCGTGATGAAGAGTGGCCCCCGCTTGCCGCAACTAGAGAAAGCCCTCGCACAGAAACGAAGACCCAACACAGTCAAAAATAAATAAATAAATAAATAAACTTGGGAAAAAAAAAAATGCCCTTTTCCACAGAAGTTCCCAGGCTGGTTTCCCTATGACCATTTTAAAGTCTCTGAAAAGCGAGCCTGGATTTTGATTCTGGATTTTGATCCGTGTTGCCACGTTATAACAGCTTGTGTGTGCCCTACCGTGGCTAAGCTGGATGATACACGTATGCATCAAACTCAGGCACGTTGCCCTCTGCTTCTTCCGGGGAGGGTTGGTGGAGGAGTGTGTGAGAGCATTCTGGAGCCCCACCGCCTGCCTCTGATACTGTCTCCCCTGCTTTCTAGCTGGGAGGCCACAGCGTCTGAAAAATCCTCTTCCTTCCCTGTTGGAAGAAGGGGTGAAAAGCAGTATCTACTTCATGGGGTTGTTGGAAGGATTGAATACGTAGCTCACAGTAGATGCTGCATAAACGCTTGCTGTGCTTCTCCTTAGAACATGAACGATTGGATGCCCATCGCCAAGGAGTATGACCCGCTTAAAGCTGGCAGCATTGATGGCACCGACGAGGACCCACATGATCGAGCTGTCTGGAGGGCGATGCTGGCACGATATGCCCCCAACAAAGGCGTCACAGGAGACCCCCTCCTCACCCTGTTCGTGGCGAGACTAAACCTGCAGACCAAAGAGGAGAAGTTAAAGGAAGTATTTTCCCGCTATGGGGACATCCGGCGGCTTCGGCTGGTGAGGGACTTGGTCACGGGCTTTTCGAAGGGCTATGCCTTCATCGAATACAAAGAGGAGCGTTCTCTGCTCAAAGCTTACCGGGACGCCGATGGCCTGGTTATTGACCAACACGAGATATTTGTGGACTATGAACTGGAAAGGACTCTCAAAGGGTGGATTCCTCGGCGACTTGGAGGAGGCCTGGGGGGGAAAAAGGAATCTGGGCAGCTGAGATTTGGGGGGCGGGATCGGCCTTTCCGAAAACCCATTAATCTGCCAGTTGTTAAAAACGACCAGTTTCGAGAGGGAAAGAGGGAGAGAAGGGAGCGATCTCGATCCCGAGAAAGACACTGGGACTCCAGGATGAGGGATCGGGAGCATGACCGGGGCCGGGAGAAGAGGTGGCAGGAAAAAGAATCAACTCGGGTGTGGCCAGAAGGTGACTGGGACAGAGAGAGGGACTTCAGAGACGACAGGGTCAAGGGGAGGGAGAAGAGGGACAGAAGTAAGTAGACTCCATCCCCTGCCAAACCCAAACGAAGGTACCCGACCAGTTAAAGTGCGGGGAGACCTGCACTGCTTGTATACGGAATCCAAGTCCAGTGGTTGAATAAAACCTACTGATGAAAACAAAAACAAAACAGAAAAAACTTACTAATGATAATGGGGTTGGGTACGTTTTCTTTCGACTCTGGAATGCAGGTTCAAGATGAACACGCTGATAGTTTGAATTTTCTCTTCTGCATCTTATAGTTTTTGTTTTTGTTTTTTGGGGCTCATGGGCGGTTTGCGGGATCTTAGTTCCCTGACCAGGGATTGAACCCGCGCCCTCAGCAGTGAAAGTGCAGAGTCCTAACCATTGGACCACCAGGGAATTCCCTTCATCTTGTAGTTGTAAGGACCCATTATTTGATAAGCTTGAGAAACAATTTTGCAGTCACCAGCATCTGTACAGAAAGGCCTGTGTAAGGAGCCAGCACTCATTTAATTTGGCAGTACGGAATTTGCTTTTTCTCCCATCTATTGGAAATGACCATTTTGAGGGCTTGGCAAAAAGAGGTGATGACTGAAAACCATTTGCACTGATCTGTGACTCCTGGGAACCCAAATCTGGTCAGCATCTAAGTTGTGTGTTTTCCACCTTTATGTCCATAGTGCAGGGTTTGCTGCAGTGAAATAAAAATGAGATAGAAAAATGAATCCAAGGAGAATGTCCAGAGACTTAGTACCAAAAGCCAGTCTTAGCAGTGATCTGGGTCAGCAACCAGCTTCTCTTGAACAAATATAACTCCATTCTCGAGCCAAATGCTGACTACCTTTTTTCCTTTTCTCTTTTTGGTGGGGTGGCTGGCATTTAAAATGAAAACCCAGAGTTGCTGAGCTTTGGGGCTATGGTCTATGGCAATCCTCCAGCCCTTGGAAAAGAGAAAGTTCAAAAGAAGTAAGAGTGAAATGAAAATGAAATCAATGAAAGGGTAGCAGCTAGTTCCGATGGGCTGATTTGCCTTTTCCCTCTTGATCATCCGGCCTCTGGTTTGTTTGAAACTGGATATATTGACCTGAACTTCTGAGAGCTTTGAATAAGTACCATACTGTTCATGTGATTTTTCAAGAAAGTGACATTCAACATTTTTCTTTTATCCATGGCTGTGTCTTTGAAAGTTCAGGTTCTTAAAATTCAGGATGTCTCATGTAAAGTAAATGTCTGATTTAGTAGCAAGACTCACACATTCATTACTAGGTTTTTGCATCAGGAGTATGAATCTCATTGTTACATAGGGGACCTACGATATCTTAAAATTGCTGTCAGCTGTTAGAACTGTTTTAGAAAAATATGCTCTTTCCTTTGTAAATTTCCAGTGCAGAATTTTACTATTCTCCTAAATCTCAGAAGACCGCCTTGCACGAACACCTTGATGATTTCACCCACATTTCATTTACAAAGTGTGTTATGGGCTAGAGTTGGTAGGTACATTAGGTAAACAAGCTGCTCCACATCAGGGAAGCTGAGTTGTGAGACAGCTTCAGAAGAAACACAGGGGCAGCAGTGTTTACATAGTGTTTACATAGTCTAAGCTGGCGGTTATCAACCCTGAGTACCAGAATACTGATGGATGGAAAAAATATGCACATTCAGTCCCCACCCCTGGACATTTGGGCTGTCTTATAATGGCCCTGGTAACCAAAAAAAAAAAAAAAAAAAAAATTAGTAGAACCCCCCTGTCAGGGACTGTAGTTGTCAACATGGCAAAGGCGGATACCCTCTGACCCGGCAGTTCTGCTGCTAGTTTATTCTGCAGACTGATGCACGTGTGTGAAAGTATGCAGCGCTGTTTCAGAAAGATTGGAAGCTACGTGTCCACCAGTGGGGCCTGGACAAACATGAACAAATTACACTCGATGGTCAACCAGGGTTCCTCAGTCTTGGCACTATTGACATTTGGGGCTGGATAATTCTTTGGTATCGGGTGCCGTCCTATGCATTGTAGGATATTTAGCAGCGTCCCTGGGGCCTACTGGATGACAGTAGCACCCACCCAGTTGCGACAACCAAAAATGTCTCCAGTGAGTGCCAAATATCCCTGGGGGCCAAAATCACCCCTGGTTGAGACCCACTGTCTTTTATACTGGTGTGAAGTCATGTCCAGGGTATTCTAAGGAAAGAAAGGTATGGGATAGCATGTGTATAACACGCTGCCATTTATGTAAAAAGAGAACAGAAATATATCTATTTTTTTTACATGATTGCATGTATATTTATAAATTATTTCAGGAAAGACACCCAGGAAACTACCAACACTGGTCACCCCAGGGGGAAGGCAACCAAAGGTGATGCGGGGAGGGGGATTCCTCAGCACACGTGCTTTTATACTCTCTGAGAATAAACTCTAATAGTTCTAATGGGCAGTCAGGTTGGAGAACCACTGCTCTAAACCAACATTATCGTGTCTGGTCATTTTTCTCAGCGATCTGGAAACGGAGTTGATGTAGATTCTATAAACCGACTTGATGGTTTCTTGGCAAACCACAGTAAAATGTATAGAAAGCAGTCCAGTCAGATGCACTTGAGTGCCCTGTTAGGAAATGGTACCTCTCTCAATCCGTGAGCACCCCGTCTTGCACCCCGGGTGCTCCGTGGGTGGAGAGAAAGCATTATTTGGGTAACCCCCCAACTTGCCAGTTGCAGACAGGGCATGTGGCTCTCCGTCTCCACTGCACCGCATGAGTCAGACAGACATTTGGTCCCCAAGCCATCTTTTCACCCACCGCCATTGCTTTGGCAAGTCTACCCTACCCACCATCTGGCATCCCCTAGGGTTCCGCACGCCACACCCAATCCGCTTTGGGACATTTCTCTTCTTCGCAGGGGACTAAGTATTTGACACAGTGAATGCTGAAACAAGACGCCAAGAAAAAAAGAATCCACACAAGAAATGTTGCAATGTCTCATCCTTAGCAACTTTGTTTGGTTAGTACTGCATAACTCACAGCAGATTCCAAGGCACTGGCCTTGAACATTGCTACATGCTCTAGGCATTATCAGTAACAAGGTGCAATAGAGAACCACAGGCTCTTGCAGACTTGTCTCCAGTTTCTGGGCGGGAGGACTGTCCTCCCTATTTTCCGTTTGCTTTGTGCCTAAGCTGGGCCAGCTCATCCTGTGACTTCAGAGGCCCTGCCTGTCTAGTCGATGCATCCTATATATTATGCTACCACCATGACAATGTCATGAACGTAACTAATGAAAACCTACCACTTCCCTGCCTCCCGTTTAAGTATGACAAATGTGATCATAAAACCTCTACGCAAATGATTTCATACAAAGCAAGTCAAACAGCAATTATAGCGGCATGTGATGTAGCTGGCGAAGCTTGCGTTACTGAAGTTAATGCAAAAGTCAGCTTCCGCTCGTGGTCTTATTAAATATATATCCTAAGGGATCAGAGTCATCTATTAGAAACAGTGATAGCCCTGGTATAAATAAACGTTTCTTTAGAGTTTGGCATCAGTTTTTTGACGTGCTCCCTCAAAGCAGACAGTTTGTTGGAGGGATCAGGTTTGAGGGTGTGACACCCAAGGCGGCCAGGTTCTGTTGCAGGCGCTGGTGGTTCAGGTCCAAGGACAGAGGTGGGTCACGGTCACAGGTGCTGCAGGGCCTCCTGTCCTTGCTCCGTGTAACCGTCGTCGCGGTGGCAGTTGGCCCACTGGCCAAAGGACTCGTGGATGCGCACGTTTCTCTGCGTGTTGGCCAGACGCTTCTTATCTCGGGAGAAGAAGCTAAACCTTTGAGAAGGGAAAGAAAGAAATGAGAGGCTGCCCTTGGCCACGCACGTCACAGTTTTTGCAATGCCAGCAGCAAACGTGAGGGAGCAAATCAACTCGAGGTGTGAAAGAAAACGTTCGGGGTGCGGGTCAAAGTTATTCCAGAAAGCAGCAGGGCGTTCTGCGTGTCATTGTCACAGTACCTTGGAGGTGACACAGTGTGAGCAGGGTGTGCACATAGGTGATGTACCTCCCGCCTTAAGCACTACTGAGGATTTCTTCTCATGACCAGTGGAAATAAAAAGCTACTGGAAACATACATCATGGGTTTCTTTACCTTAATGATGCACAGAAAGGAATACTTGAAAGCCATATGGTACTTAAGACGATTCGGATGTAAAGAGATGAATATTTTAAATTTAAGTAACTATTTATTTCATGTGGATTGGGAAACTAGGTAAGTAGCATATCAAAGCCCAAATTTCATGGATATTACTACAGCTTAGGATGAGGTGAAAGTAGGTACTTAAGAAAAATGAGGCAATTAAAATATGTATTAAGGAATAGCATACACGGTTCTCTGATTAGATGAGCATTATGAATATAGTATGTGAATGAAATTTGGGAAATATTAATTTGGACAAGTGACAAGAACTGATTTAATGGTGATTAAAACTGATTTAATTTAAAGGTGAAAGCCTTTAGAAGTTATCACAGTAACTATCTACATAGCAACAGCTAAAGTAGACCAAGAGGTCTTTTTAAAACAGCTGTGACTATTGGTCATTGATCAATCTGAGTGAACCATCTGATTGATGCCTAAAAGATAAAAGTAGAAATCTCAGGCCAAAAGCTGATAATGTGGCCCATTTAAAACAGTAAGTCAGCTTAAACTCCACCTAAACATATAGACTAGGACCCTGGCCAGTAAACCTGAGTTGGCCTATTTTGAGTATTTCCCCAAAGGCCTTTCTAAGCTGCCAACTGTCCTTCTGTACTCTCAGCCTCTAATTAAAGATTCTTTCTACGCTTACCAAGTTCCCCTACTCTTGAATTTTGGTTTCTGAACTTGGTAAGAAATATAGTAGCTCTGTTATGTTTTCCAGGGGCAGGTATAGGAAGGAACCCCTGAAGAAGTCAAAGCTTCAGATCAACTATTTTTAGTTCCCTCTGTCCGTTTACCTTTTCGTTTTTTGGTTTGTTTTGTTTTTGTTTTTTAGTGCTGTGGCCTATGGAGTTCAGTTTTAATCACATCTGAGTGAAAATGATTTTCCTATTCTGTGGTTACTGGATCCTACAATAACTTCCTAGCAGGAATAAAGTGGTCTTTCACTGTAAAGCTGGGGCAAGCCAAGTCTGTCTGGAGAAATTCTCCCTACCAGCTAAAGTCTCTTTTTTTCTGCAACCAATATGTGTACTGGTAAATGAAGGCATTCTTCTCATTCTGGGTTATTTGTGAGCTCTTTCCATAGTGTAATCAAAGCAATTAGCTGGCCAGAAAGACAGTAGCGCTTATCACTGTTACATGTCATGTCTACCTGATTCAAGCAGGAAAGCCACTTGCCACTTCCTGTCCAAGGGGACACAGAAAGAATCAAGACAAAAGTCTCCTCCTCTGCTTTTCCTGTTTTAACAAGATCAAATGGCTTGCTGACTATGGCTTGGCAAAACAAAGCGGTTTAGAAAGCCAGGCTGTGAAGATCGAAAACACAGCGTTAGTGTCACTCGGGGCGGGGGATGGGTCATGGTGGGCGTTGATTACTGACCCGTCACTTAAAGGACCTTCTTTACTGGATCATGGACAAGGTCGTTTTAGAATGGAAACAGAAAAGACAAAAAGAATTATTGGTGACAGAGCCGAGAATTCCGAGGCTTCACTCGTGCAGATGGAGCGTCATGAGCGGCACGTTTGAAATCGCACTCCAGACCCACTTCAAATGGGAACACGCAGGTGACGGCCATGCAGCTAAAGGGGCCAGAGGAGACAGGCCAGCCCCAGCAGTAGCTGCAACAGACATTCCAAAGGCACAGCTCAAAAGGAAACCAGAAAAATGCAGTGCCTACGAGGGACACAAGTCGTCGGACAGGCTGCAGCGTGGGGTCATCTATTATCAGTCCGGCTGCTACCATGGGCATTATGGCTGTAAACATCCTGGTTAGAAAAGTACAGATAGACACAGAGAAGGTAAAAACAGGGGCGGCATGAAAAAGAAACACACTCCACAGACAGGTCGGCTGAAGGGTTTGCTTATGGTTTATGTGGAATTATGGCCCCCAACGCCCCCCATTCATATTTTGAAAAGTCCGAACTCCCAGGAGCTCAGAATGTCACCTTATTTATTTATTGAATGTCACCTTATTTAGAAATAGAATCCTTGTAGATGTAACTAGTTTTGGTGAGGTCATACCGGAGTAGGGTGGCCCTAATCCAATACAACTGGTGTCCTTATAAAAGGGGGAAATTTGGACACAGACACGCACACAGGAAGAAGGCCACGTGAAGATGCAGGCAAAGTTTGGGATGATGCTTCTACAAGTGAATAAAGGCCAAAGATTGTCAGCAAACCACTAGAAGCTAGGAGAGAGGCGTGGAGCAGATTCTCCCTCATGGCCCTCAGAAGGAATTGACCCTGCCAACACCTTGATCTTGGACTTCTAGCTTCTAGGAACTGTGAGACAACACATCTCTATTGTTTTTTGTATTTTTTTGGCCACGCCACTTGGCTTGTGGGATCTTAGTTCCCTGACCAGGGATTGAACCCGGGCCCTCGGCAGTGAAAGCACAGAGTCCTAACCACTGGACCGCCAGGGAAGTCCCTACCTCTGTTGTTTAAGCCAACTCAGTTTGTGGTACAACAGCCCTAGCAAACGAATACAGCGTGTGATAACCACGTAGGGAAGACAGGGTGGCCTCAAGGGCTGAAAACGCAGGCCTGGGTGTGGGGTAGGAAGTGTCAAAACCTGCCGTGGGATTACGTGGTGACACTCTTGGGTGTCTTCCAGCCCGTCTCCCCCGGCTGCCATGAGCTGCAGGCTCTGTGCCCTGAAGGCAGCCAGGAGAGACCCAGGAGAGAAGGTTAGGCAGCCAGGATGGGCCGGGCAGGAGAAAGCCTGCATCATCACCCGACTGGTAAGTCAGAGCCGACAGTGAATGCTTATCGGTTCCTTGTCTGGGCAAGGAAAATGAAGAAGAAACTCCAACTAAGCCTCCAGAGCTTATTTTGAACAGCTTTGATTTCTTTTTTTTTTTTTAAAGAGGTTGGCTGAGAAAAGATATAATATGATTATCTCAAATGAGGTTTGAGAATTCTCTGAGTCTGGATCACCTTTGACGCAACTTCACAGACTAGCTGGGTGTTGGCACCTTGGCAAAACTACGTGGATGGCTTCTCAGAGACAACGAGAAGAAGGGGCTCCATTTGGTAAATGAATGGGCCCAATCCCCAGGGGCCAGGCTAGCAGGTACCAATAGCTTTCCAGGGGCTCTAAGCCACAAGGTACTGCACCCACCTTTACCAGGACCCCTCTCTAGCATAACAGGGAGCCCCCAAAGACAAAGTCGTTGTTTGGGGGATGGCCCCAGATGTGCGGGGTGGGCATTCTGCCTGGACAGATGTTTGCCCACTGGGAAATGCTGGACTTCCTTTGGGGCCCAATCAGGGGCCAAACTGATGCACCAGGGCCTTGGGACACCTGGGGTGTTCCAGCCGAGCTATTCTCTGTGTGTCTCGCTGGGATCCCGGAACGGACGACCCCCTTCCCTCTCTATTCCAGGTGCCTTGCTGCAGGAGCCGCATGCTCTAGAGGGACAGCCACTTCCATGAAAAAAGACTGGCTTGTTTTGGGCAAAAGTTGTCTCCTGGATACGATGTAGCTGGTTTCAAACTCCCCCGAGCCCCCGCCACCGCCCCACCCTGCGACAAATTATTTCTGGAAGACTCAAACCAAATGAAGTTCTAACAGTGGCATTGCAGGCAGTGTGACGGGCGGCTGTAAAGAAGGTGGGCGTTTGTAAAGAAGCTATTTCTGGGCTGCAGTGAGCAGGGCGGTGGGTAGGGGGACAGGGAGAGAATGCCCTGTTGTTGCTACCGTCGGATACTTGGGTGGCTGCCTGCTCCGAGGCCAACCTTTCCAGTGTGTGAGGCCAGCTGTTCCGATCGCAGCTTCCCTGGCTGTGCCTCTGCGCCCCCTGCCAGCTGCCTGCCTCTCAGGTCAGCCCCCCGCCCCTGCTCAGCAGCGAGCAGCTGCGTGTATACCTGTCAGCCCAGGACTGAGAGCCGGGCACCACACAAAGGGGGCGCTGGTGCTGGTGTCCACTGGGGATGAGGCTGGAGCCACTCAGGCGCTCCCTCGTGACCTGCCCAGCCAGTGCCAACCCAGACTGTCCGGCCAGCAGCTGCTCGATCACAAGCTATTTTTGGAAGGTTTTCTGGGCACACTGTTTTGACAGGCGGCAGTTTCTGGTTCCCTTGACCAGTTCAGCCCAGAAATGTGGACTCTGGTGTCTCTGGCTGGTGGTGCATTTGAGAGATAAGGGAACTGGGCAGCCAGCCCACAGCTGGTGACTCGGGAAATGGGATGAGGAAAAGGGGGGTGGGGAGGCCGAACGAGACAGCTGGGGCGAGCACTGTCTTGTCTTGGCCAGGAGGCAATCAAAAGGCGTGGGTTCCAATCCCGACTTTGATCCATCCAGCAAGGTGATCGCAGTGAAGTCAGTGGGCTTCTCTGGGCCCCAGTTTCCTCATCTGAGAAATGGGGCTAACTGTCCCAGCTCTGAATCTCTGACAGGGTGGAAGATACCCTAGTTCAAGTGCTCCAAGCCGGTGAAGCCCCTTCGAACCTCCATGGTAGTTACTGCTTACTTACTGGAGGGTGGGGAAAAGTGGTCGAGGGCGAGAAGCTGAGCTGGAGAACAGCTGTGAGCTGCACTAAAGAGGCTGTGTGACTCATACTCCGCAGAAGCAAGGACAAAGGGACCAGACAGAGCCAGACGGGTGCCCGAGAGTGAAGGATGGAGAGGGAGACAGGCATGGAACCGTCATTCCCTTGCCCCGGTCCCCAGAGAAGATCCATCCCTGCCCCAGGCTCTGAGCTCCTGGCCACACTGAGGCAGCTTCCGGTGAGTGGCCGAGGTGGACAAAGTGACCAGTGTCCTGTCTGGGCTGGTCAAAAGCCTTTTGTGCCATTTGGATCTTCCGCTTATCCCCTAGAAGGCCGGGGCGGCCATGGGACTGGCCACCTGCACCCCGTGGACGAGAGATTCTGAATTCTCTCTCCCTCTCTGTCTCTGACTCCCAGATTCCATCGGCTTCTCCTGCTGGGCTCAGAGCCCCAGGTCTTGCTGAGCAACCAGAGGCCAAACTGAAGGGGAGAAGGGTTTGAGAACAGGGCCCCAGGGTCCTTTCTGGAACAATCTGGAAAAGAGGATCAGACACCACAGCCTACTCGTGTGTGGGTATAAGAACTAGTGGGAAAAACATTGTTGGCTAATTCTGACAACTTTCCTCTGGATTTTACCCAGTTTGAGATTTGCAAAAACCAACTCTTAAGTACCTGTTTTAGAGAAAGGGGGCTGGAGTGGAAAACTAGAAAGTCAGAACATCCCTGCTTCAGAAGGAAGTCTTAGAATTACATATGACTTGGAATTACAGTGCCAGAGACGCTGTAAATGCAGCACACTTGGAGCAGAGATGCTAGAAAGGTCTGATTGTTAAAGGGAAGGAACTGCTGAAAGAAGAAGATAGATGCTGGTCTCTTGGTCTCACCCCTCCCTTAGCCAAGGGAGGAACTGTGTGGGCTCATGAACTTTTTCTCAGTTTCCCCAGGTTTTAACCCAAAGCATTTAAGATCACTTCTGCTCATCCTTACATGCAAGTGGGGCTGGTGGACAGATCAGGGTCTAAGCGAAGTCCATCCCATTTCTTGGCAAGCACTGGATGGGAAACCCTAACCAAGGATACTGAGTACATCATAGAATCGAGACCAGAGGGCTCCCTCTCCCCCAGGATGAGTCTACAGTGGATGCCGGTTACTTCTGTCTGCTCAGCAAACTGATCTTGCTTGGGGTCTGTCCTTCCCCTAATCCCAGACCATGGGAACTGGATGGAGTTAAAGCTACTCTAAGTTTCAGGCGTGAGAATGAGACCCAGACCAGACCTATGGATGCACTGCCCTGTGGGGTGATCATGTGACCCAGTCAGAGCCAAGGAGACTCAATGCTGTGACTTCTGTGGGAGATTCTCTCTTCCCACTGGAGTTTCAGACAAGAAAGCAGAAGCCTGAGCCGATGGTGGCCATATTGCCACCCTGAGGGGACAGCACGCCCAAGAATACAGCCCACAGAAAGGAAAACAGGTAGAGGTGGAGGGAAGCAGGCAGAGCCCTGAGAACAAGACCTGGGTCCAGCTGAGCCTGAAGCCAGGGTGACCTGAAAATTTTTAGTTGCTTGGCCAACAGTTTTTCTTTCTTTAAATTACTTTGAGTTGCGTTTCAAGTGCCTGTGGGAGATTACAAACTAATACGTGGCCAACATGGTGTTGGGATCCAGAGGAAGCCTATCTGGTTCCAAGCTTCACCCCCAAGAAATATTTATCCCTAACCAGAACTGGGGACCACACCCCCTCCCAAATCCAGCAGATCTGCTTGACCGAGGGCCAAGCAAACAAGCAACGTGAAGCTGGCAGGAGAGGCTTGGAAAGGAGCCACGTGTTAATCCACACACTCCAGAGGGCGGCTAGCCTTTCCCAGGGCCCGGCATCTGAACAAGTCGCCCCTTTCTAAGAGCAGAGGGTCCAGCAGTTACACACATTTTGCGTTCCCTTCCTATCCCCCAACACCGAGGATTACGTCAATTCACAGGATAAGAACTAGCCAAGAATTTCCAAACAAAACTGGAATATAAAGGTTGAGGCATCCGAGTAACACTGCAATTCCTCTCCCCACACACCCCAGTTGGCTTTCCAACCCATGCCACTCGCTTTCACAAAGCTTCTACCAGGGTTTGGGGGGAAAAACCGAAGCCTCTTCTGTAAGAAGGTGCAAGGCTGAGAGTCAGGAAGACCCTCTCAGGGGACAAAATGAGGCCACGAGACAACTGGGAGCAGGAGGCCCTCCTGCAGAGTTTAAAACGTGGGCTCTGGGCCAGGCTGCCTGGGTTCGAACGCTGGCTCTGCCTCTTATTAGCTGTATGACCCTAGGCAGGTGATTGACTTCAGTGCCTCAGTTTCCTTAACTGTAAAATGGGGATGACACTGCCCCCACCTCACAGGGCTACGGTGAAGACTCAGTGCCATTATCTGCAGGAACGGTACCCGGCAGATAGGTTCTTAGTAGATATTAGCACATAGTAGGATCTTACTAGATAATAGCACACAGTAGGTTCTTACTAGATATTAGCTAACTAGACCAGAGCTTTAACCCTTTATCTGAAGGGCTACAGGGGTCAACGAACCTAAAACCGTTTGCAAGACTGTATGATTCCACCCTCACACCCCCCGCCGCCGCCGAAAGGGTCTGCAAACTCTCATTCAAATCTCAAAGGAGTCTTTTGATGCAAGGACTCCGAAGTAGCTTTAAGTCTAGTTGAGGGCAAGGACTAGGTCGCCCCTTCTCTTGTGTGTCCCCCACAGCCACCAGGGCCCAGCGCTGCGTGTATTATGCACCAATGAATACTTAATGGAGAGACAGATGGATAGGTGAAGTCATCACAGAAAAGCATATACGGGGTGGACCTGCGGCCATTCGCACACCTCGGAGCTGGGGTTTCAAGGCCTTAAGATGCGTGAACCTTTCCCACCACGCAGTATTTGCTGTCCTCAAAGACATGCCCCGCCTGACACACTCAAGCAAGCCCAGGCCCCAGCCCTTTCCCGCCCCCTCGGCCTTCCCCAAACCTCTCTGCCCAGGGACCCCCCCAAGGAGGAACTCAGCCTTCAATGTACAGAGGTGACTCTGCAGTCAAGGGCCAGGCCCAGCGTGCCCCGGGTTTAGGCCCAGCCCCGCGGAAGGTGGTTAGTAACAAGCCCAGCCCTGGAGCAGGTGCCCAGGAGAAGTGAGAGGCCGTGTGAGCCACCAGCTCAGCCGCGAGCGAGCAGCCCCAGACGCCGGGAGCGCAGCACTTACAGTCGCTTGATCCCAGACTCCGGCTGGGGGGACATTCTCGGGTGGGTGACGGGTGGAGGTTGGGGTATTCGATTTTCCTCTTCTATTTCTTCACTGGAAGGAGTTGAGAGGTGTGAGATAAGAGTCAAAAATTCCATGAGAGTTGGAATATTCTCTCTGATGGTCTGGGAGGGCATGTACTTTTTCAGGGGAGTGAAAATAAGGGACCCAGGAGGACAGCAACGGTGGCCTTTGCCCCATAGGCTCTCTGCCTCGGGGGCTGGCCTCTGGAATGGCCAGTTAAGAGGAAGGATCAGTCCTGGAGGCAACGGTCACAGGTGCCTGCAGGCCCTTTGGCCCAGTTGGTCACATGTGAGAAATTTCAGGAAGGTACCCACATCTCTATTTTAAGTTTACTTTGGAGATTCTAGCTGAAAAGAATGGCTTCCTATTTCCTGTTCTTGCCAAATGCTTCCTTGTCTCCACACCTTTGTGGTTTATTCTGCCTGGAATATGCCACCCACAACATCTCCCATACCTGAAACGTACCCCCCTATCCTTTAGGGAAGGCCCAGTTCAAATGCCACCTCCTCCATGAAGCCTTCCTGATTTCTGCCCCATTCCCAAGCCAGAAGTGATTCCTCTCTTCTTTGAACAGCCAGTGCACACACTGTCATAAAACTTTCTTATGTGGCAGACTCACAGTGGGTTTTCAATAAAAATGTGTGGCACTGTGTTTTCTCTGATGTCTTATCTTCCCTACTGGGGCAGGGACCGCATCTGGTGCATCTGTCCTTCCTTCCAGCTTTCCATTCAACAGGTAGTTGTTGTGCGTCTACTCTGAGCTAAGCTGCATCCTAAGTGCAGGGAAGTTAGTCATGAACAAGACAGATAAGGTTTCTGGTCTCACGTTGTTGCAGTCTGATGTGGAAACGGACAATAAAACAAGCATGTTCATAAACAGGATAATGTGAGACGGTGAAAGGTGCCATGAAGAAAGTAAAACTGGGTAAAGTGATAGACAGTGACTAGGACAGAGCGCTACTTTGGAGGGGTGTTGATGGAGAAGGAAGGCCTCTCTCAGGAGGTGACATCTGACCTGAACCCTGAATGACCAGGAGCCAACCATGGGAAGAACCAAGGGGAGTGTTTTCCCAGCTGCAGAAGCAGCATGTGCAAAGGTCTTGAGGTAGAACCAAGCATGGTGTGTTCTGAGGAACCAATAGAAGGGTAGTGTGTACAAAGCTGAACAAGTGTGAGGTGGCATGGTATTAGACGGTGGTCTAAGTCAAGGGCAGTACTGTCCCCAGAACTTTCCACGAGGATGGAAATATTCTATATCTTCATTGTTCAATACAGTGGCCACTAGCCACAAGTGCCAATGGAACACTTGAAATGTGCCGAGTGCAACTGAGGAACTGAATTTTACATTTTACTTAAGTTTAACTCATTTAAATTTAAATAGCCACATATGGCTCGTGGCTAGTGTATCAGACAGTGCGGCTCTAATATGTACAAGGAGTTCATTGGCCACGGATGGACTAAATGATCAAATATTAGGCTCTATCGCTCCACCATCTCTTATCTCTAATTCCAAAATCCAAAAAGCTCTAAAAACCAAAATTCATTTTGTTTTATTTTTGGTCATTCACTTGGTGGCAAAACCTGAAATGAAATCTCGTGAGGCTGTTTATAGTCTTTATTTATCCCATTTAGTAGGAATGTTCGTATCTTTTGCTGCAAAAATATTCACGTGTTTGATTTTGGGAGAGCTGCCCCAGAACTCGCTGGTAGTATAAGGTAATAAGGTAATACAGTATACATAATATTCTTCTCTAACAGGAATGCACCTGAGCCCAAGAGGTTCAGAAAGGAATTATGAGTTGGTATGTACGTGCTTCAGGCCAGAGACGGTCCCCACAACGAATACAGATGCAATCCTTGTCTTCCAGGTGCGAATTTGTCCCCAGACTCTGCACAACCTCAGAAAGGAGCCAGCCTGGGAGCTCCCAGGGGCACTCACCTCTTATAGTATGCCAGCTCCTCCTGCAACAAAAACACTTTGGACTTGAGCTCGTTCCTCTCGTGCAGCACGTCCCGCAGCTCCTGCAGTGTGAACCGGGGGCGGTTGGGGTCCTTGAGATCCATGGCCACCTTCTCCGCCTCGGAGACACACGCGTCTCCGCCCAGCTCCATCTGGAGGAGGGCAGAGATGCTGCTAATGAATTCCTGGCCGCCGCCACCAGCACCCACTCCACATCCTGCCGGAGCCCGAATTTCCCACCCTCCCAGGGCCTGAGCAGCTTGCTGAGGATGCTATTTTAAGAACTCGAGGGTGGCCTCTGCTCATGTTCTGTGCAGTCAGCGTCCCTCGGGAGACCAAAGCCCGCGGCCACCTGCGCATTGTTTGCCTTCTCAATAGCCAGACCCGCAGTCCTGGCGCCTCCCCACCTGACTCAGGGTTTTATTACAAATAACATTAAAAGGTGTCCGAGGAGAAGAAACCGCGTACTACCCAATGCTGCCACCCTCTTCAATCTGCCTGCTTTCCCTCTCCCATGTTCTTGACTCATTTTCTAGCCAAGTGCATTGCTAATTTGGCCAAAGTTGTTGGAATCAGAGACAATGCGCAATTCTCTATTCCTTTTCATTTGCTATTAAGTCATATACAGTTTCCCATTTGTTACTGGCCTTCTGGTCAAGCCTGCTCCTCCCCAGTGGCTGTGAGCATCTTTTCACTGGAGTTTGGTGGAAGCCCTGGTTGGGGCAGGCGAGTGGGTAACATCACAGCCAATGTTCACATGCAGGGCATTTCTTTCTTTTCCACACAGGTGACACAGGTGGATCCTAGCCTGTTAAATCACCTGCTTCACACCAAAATCCCATCCTCCTGCCCTCTTCCACAGCAAGGAGCTTTTTTAAAAAAAATTGTGATAAAATTCACTTAACATAAAATTTCCATTTTAAAACGTGCACTGCGGCGGGTGGTGTTTAGGACATTCACAGTGCTGTGCAACTACCACCTCTACCTAGTTCCAAAATATTTTCCAGAGGAAACTCCACACCCATTAGCAGTCACTCCCCATGCACCCCTCCCCCCCAGCCCCTGGCAACCACCATCTTCTTTCCATCTCTATGGATCTGCCTTTTCTGGACATTTCCTAGAAATGGAATCATATGATATGTGGCTTTTTGTGTCTGGCTTCTTTCACTCAGCATCATGTTTTCAAGGTTCATCCACATTGTAGCCTGTGTCAGTACTTCATTCCTTTTCATGGCTGAATAATATTCCACTGTGTGAAGAGACATTTTATTTATCCTTTTATCCACTGATGGACATTTGGGTTGTTTCTACCTTTTGGCTATTGGGAACAAGGCTACCATGAACATCTGTGTATGAAAATTTGTTTGAACACCTGTTTTCAGTTCTTTGGGGTATACACCTAGGAGTGGAACTGCTGGGTCATATGGTGACTCTATGTTTAACTTTTGGAGGAACTGCCAAACAGTTTTCCACAGTGGCCGCCCCATTTTACATTCCTGCTAGCAGTGTAGGAGGGGTTTGACATTCTCCACATCCTTGCCAACATTTTTTTCTTTTTTGATAGCAAGGAAGTTTTTGCAAGCTTTCCGAGTCAGCTGTCCAAATCTGCGGGTGGCCCACACTCTCCAGGCAGTGTACTATTCCTGACACCCTTGAGCTGCCAATGTCTCGTGATCGTCTAGAAGGAGTGGACAAAAGCTTAGGACAACAGTGGGAAAGCTCTGGAACAGGGGAAGGAGGGACTGAAATACAGAACTGCCCCCCGCCCCCACCAAAAAAAAAAAAAATCCCACAGAAGCACAAGGAGAAAGGGACTCCCACCTAGATGGGCCAGGATGCTGAAGGACTCCAGAAGGCAGAGCTGAGAGGCCTCACGTCCTGGGAGAGTCAGGGACATGCTGTTCTGGGAAAGGACACTTGAAAGGAGACACCTCCCACCAGGGCAGATCAGGTGACAGAAGAGCCACCCGGCAGGTCAGCAGCAAGCAGCAGGCAGCAGGGGAGGCGCATCGTGGCAGCAGGAAAGTGAAACCTGACACACGCCGCCCCCTCAGACCGGCTGGGCATCAGAGTGGGGCCTCTTCCCACCCACGAACTTGGGGAGGAAATGGTGGAGGATTTAACTTCCCGAGAAGGCACTCTAAGGCGTCTGCTGATGCCACACCTTCGGGGGGCTGTGTCCTCAGGGTACATCTTCAGCGTTTGACTCCCTCTGCAGAGCCTTGGGGGCTGCTCCTCGGACTACCTGATGGCCACACATTCAGCTGGTACCCCCTACCCAAGCTCCGTAGTGCAAATGCCTAGTATACAGCAGGCACTCACTAATGCCAGTTCCCTTCTCTTCCTCTACCCAGGTTAATCACAGAGCATCCTCGGATGTCTAGTATTTACTTAACATTACTGGGCATCAACTTTGTGCCTGCTGGTCACTGAGCTAATGAGACGAATAGGACAGTTGGTGGTGGAGGAAAGATACACACAAATTTACAAGGTAATATAATTAAAGAGGTACAAGGACATCAGGCTCTGAGAAGGATCACGGAAGACGTTACTGCAGATGTGGTCTCTGTGCATGGGGTCTTGACGAATGTGTAGGAGTTCACCAAGAACTCTGGGCCCACCCCAGCGGGGGCCCCCTCCCCCATTTTGTTTGGCCTTCACTGTGTTCTAAAACTCTTTTGAATTAGTTGCCAATGGTTTTAGATCAGGAGATTTCACACTGAAGTTTGGGTTTGGGGCTTCCTTTTGGGAAAAAAATTGGAAGACTGGGTCACACTGGGTCCACATGGCAGCAATGGGCTGGTAACTGCATAGCAGCTGCTCCCTTTTACATGCTATTTCTATGGCTGCCCACTGCCCTCCCCTTTTTCCTTCCCTGCCTGTGGACTCCATAGGTGCTGGCGGCTGTAGACTCTAATCTCAGGCTCACACATTCCCTCCAGCCCCTCCCTCCCCAAACAACTCAGGCCCTGACATTCACTGGGCAAGTCCCCTGACTTTCGGCCTCTCTGGGAAGGGCCGGCTGACGGGTCCACACGCCCCTCACTTTCCAAGGGGACTTTGGGCAAGCTGCTTGCTCCTCCCTGGGCCCTCGTTTCCCCATCTAGCCCTCAAAAATCCAATAAGGACTTCCCTGGCGGTCCAGTGGTTAAGACTCCGCGCTGCCAATGCAGGGGGCGCAGGTTCGATCCCTGGTCGGGGAACTAAGATCCCACATGCCGTGCAGCGTGGACCAAAAAAACAAAACAAAACAAAAAAACCCAGTAATATTTCTAAGGGCCCTTCCCGCCCAGACATCCGGGGATTCCTATGAACACAGGCTTTCAAGCCGCAGCAGTTCCCTTGGTTTGTCATCACCCAGGACATCAAAGGGCTTCCTTAGAATCTGAGTTCTTTTCCTCTGGACAGCTCTTTTTTTTTTTGGTCATGCTGAGCGGCTTGTGGGATCTTAGTTCCCTGACCAGGAATCGAACCCGTGCCCCCTGCATTGGCAGCATGGAGTCTTAACCACTGGACCGCCAGGGAAGTCCCAGGGACAGCTCTTTTATCAGAGGAGCAACCTGATTCCCTTATAGCTTGCGGGATTCCCAGACTGGTTTGCAAAAAAAGTCCTGACTTCTGGGACCATTGCCTGGAAGTGCAGAAGAGGGTAAGCTTGGGGCTCCAGCTCTTCTGGAGACCAACACAGGCACTGATACAGCCCAGTCCTCAAGAGACACAGCCAAGGCTCTTCCCGACACGGCAGTCGGGCTGATCAGCAGCGAGCCTTCTAGGCTTATGCCACGAGGGACCACGGAGGTGGCTCGGGTTATCACCGATTGTCTGCTGGTCCCCTGAGGATCTCTGGGCACAGCCTGAGGGAGATGCCCGAGGCCCCAGGTGCTCCCTAGGGAGGCCCCAGAGACCGGCTGACAAGCAATGGGGCCTGCCCAGAGGCCTTAGGGAGGTGACACCCTCCACCAGGGCTCTCCATCCTGAGGCCTGGCCTCCTGGGCACACTCCCGACTGCCTGGGCACAGCAAGGCCACTTCCTGTGCTCTTAAGGGCCACTGAACATACTTCTGAGCAGCCCCTGGCCCAGCAATGGGGAATGACTGTGCTCTGGTCACTCTTGGTAGCTCTAGGCTACCGCGAATGAATTCAGCATGAAAACCCTGTTTCACAGGCCAGCCATCAGGACCCTATCTGCTTTCCCTGTATACTTAAAAAAAAAACAAAACCCTAACTTACTAAGAATCAGAACTTGTAAGGCAGAGACAGTGACATCAAGGAGGTACTATTAACTTTACAGTTTTCTTATTGATTTTATATAAAGTCCTTTAGACAGGAAGCCAACCTCATTTTCTTAAGGGTTTATATGTCAAACTGTCAAAAGCAGGAAAACTGTCAGTTAAAATATGAGGAGCTGGATGAACTGCCGAGTGAGAAGGCAGCCAGGATCACATGTTGTATGATTCCATTTCAATGAAATGTCCGAAAGAGGCAAATCCATAGAGACAGGAAGTAGATTAGTGGTTGCCAGGGGCTGGGGGGGAGACAGAGATGGGGAGTGAGTGCTAATGTGTACGGCGTAGCTTTCTGGGGTGATGGAAAAGCTCTAGATAGCAGTGACGATCTCACAATATAGTGAATATACTAAAAACCACTGACTTGGGGACTTCCCTGGTGGTCCAGCGGTTAAGATTCCGCCCTTCTAATGCAGGGGGCGCGGGTTCGATCCCCGATCAGGGAACTGAGATCCCACAGGCCATGCGGCGCGGCCAAAAAATGAAGAAACTAAACAAAACGAAAACCAAACAAACAAACAAAAAAACACTGACTTGTACACTTTAAATGGTTGGATTGTATAGTCTGTGAATTACATCTCAATAGATTCCACCTCAATAAATATGTTCTAAAAATATACAAAGAGTCTTGCCTACTGGAGGTCACACTGAGATGACAGTGACGCATCTCAGAGAGAATCGTATGAATCAAGAGGCAATGATAAGAATGGAATCCTCCCCGGCTCTGGATCCCTCCACAGCTCCCACCTTCCCTCACCAACCTGGTGCCAGGACTAACCGCCACCCCAGCCACACCCGGCACGTTCTCTAGTCCGGGTCATGCTGTTCGTCCCGCCTGGAATGGCCTGCCCCACATTCCACCCCTGGACATCCTACCCATCCCGCAAGACCCATCTCAAAGCCCTGAAGACCTGCACTGCCCTCTCCTCTCCACTCAGAATTCACTGTGTCCTCCTCTGATCCCACCGCCCTCTATCCCAGCCACACTAACTTTTAGACCGACTGAATCAAGTCAAGTTCATGTC
This sequence comes from Balaenoptera physalus, assembly GCF_965194825.1. Lineage (NCBI taxonomy): Eukaryota > Metazoa > Chordata > Mammalia > Artiodactyla > Balaenopteridae > Balaenoptera > Balaenoptera physalus. The sequence goes on from NC_138897.1 coordinate 90,468,148, forward strand.
CCTCATTTGTCAGATAGGAAACTGACCATCAAAGAGATGGACAGGTCCCAAGTCACATGGCAGCAGGTGACGAAGCCACCACTACCTGCGGTTTTCCTGTTTGAGTGACAAGCATCCTGAACGCCACTCAGCTCCAAGGGATGGCGTCGAACCCTGCAAAGACGCCCTGGGTTTGGGAACAGACGCTGCCAAGAAGCTCAGTGGGTTAGTCGTAACTGCTACCGGATTTTACTCCCCTGTTTCTGTCCCACCCCCATGGTGCCAGAAAGGAAACTGCAACCGACCGGCAGCCGTGCCATGGTGCGAAATGTCCTTGTTCTAAAGAGACCTGGAGCGGGGCTCAGAGTCTTGCGGCTGGGGTGATGATGTCCTCAGGACCCAGGTTTGGACCAGGCCCCACCTGCCCAGCCGGAGACAGGCCTGAGCTCTCGTGGGGCTCAGGAGGTTGGAAGGGGTACCCAGGGCAGGTTGCGGGGGGGTGTGACAGCCCCAAGCTTCGCCCACTGGCTCCTCCTCTCCATCCCGCTGCTACAGATTTGGTCCAGCCCTCACCTGTCTTGCCGGGACTATTGCAAAAGGCTCCCGACAGCCATGTCTGCCACCAGCTCCTTGCTCAAACTGTCCTCCATAAGCTCAGAGCTGATCCTGTCACTCCCCTGCAGAAACCCTGTGAAAGAATCCACATCCCTCACTGCTCAGCGTTTTTTGCGTGTGGCATTCTCAGCCCCGACTCTCCGGCACTGACGATTAACATCTGTTGTCTCTGATTGGCCTGTATCCATTCCCGCACATCTCCGGGCTGAGTCATTGCAATTTTCCTCTGGAGAAACTTCCCTTTCCCACTCTCTGTGAGTGTGGCTTAGATGGGTGCCATCTCTATGTGGCTCAGGAATGGACAACATGCATATTCTAACCTCAGACCACAAAGACTGATTCAGTGGTGGGCTAATGAGAGGCTCCCTGAGACTCTCGCTGAGAATCTGGGAAAGAAGCAATTTCTTTCTGCTGGGGTTGCAAAGCTGGTGGAGTACCAGGGCCACTATATGGCAAGAAGCTGCTTAAGAATGACATCAACACAGAGGAAAGCAAAGCTGAGAGAAGGTCTGAAATAAATTCGTGACAACATCATTTGGGCACCTGGAACCAGCTATACCTGAAGCCATCATTAACTCAAAGCTTTTAGTTATTCAGCCGAAAATTCCTTTAAAAAAAAAAAAATCCTTAAACCATTCTAACTTAGGCTTCTGTCACTTTTAGCCAAAAGCAGACTCTAACCTCTCCCTTTTAAGACTTCTCTCCCTTACCTCCCTATCTGTATCCCAGAGGTTCTTGTCCTTCCAAGAACCTAGAAGTGTATGGCCTGAATTCACAAGACACTTAATGACTGTGCTGGGACTAGAGCCAACCTGATGGTAAGCTCCTCTGTCTTACCTCCCCCACCTGTAACCCAAGAGACCAGCACAGTGCCTGCAAACCAGAAACAGTCAATAAATATTTGCTGGAACAAATGGCAAGCCCTGAGCTTTCCTGTAACGGTTCATTATACTTTTCTGAAACGGCACATCCATCTTCTACACCTACCTGTCAAAATCTTAGCATTATTATCACTGACATCCAGCTGAAGCAAGAGCTGGTCCGTGAAACTCCACGCCACCCCCATCAGGATTAACAGCACTATCTCTGTGTTCCTGGCACATTCCGGGGGCACATCTACGTGGGAGACACCTCTGGTGCCCCGTGTCACATCCTGGGCCCACCTGGATTTTGCTGCAGCTGTGGCTCAGTTCCATCCATGTGGACAGGGGCCCACCTCAAGCACACACTGTATGTCTTTCCATTTTTGCTCCAGTATCTGCTCCACAAGTTCTGCCCAGGAGTGTTGGGGAGATGACACCTCCGGGGGCCACTCTTAGCTAATTGGGGACAGGCATTTGTGGATAACTGTTCTAAGCCTTTCTTCTCCAGAAAGACAGTTCCGGGAGGTGTTCTATGGTGCTTCTCAGAGGTCCCAGAGGGACTAAGCTCCCACTGTGACCTCAATGACACACCCTCAAATTCCCTTTTCCTCCTTCCCTCACTTCTCTGGGCTTTGGGATCACCTCACAAATTAACCTCCTGCCCAGAGTCCTTTTCTCAAGCTCTGCTTCAAGGAAACCCAGACTAAGACAACCTCTTACCACTAAGACAACCCCCTTCCACCTTAAGTGTGGCTGCTGGTCTCCAAGTCTGTCTCCTGCACTGGGCTGTAAGCTGCTTGAACCGCCACAGCACTCAGCACAGTGCCTGCAGATAAAAAGCAGACTTCTCTCTGCAGCTTACCTGGCCTGAAGCACTGGCCCCTGCCGACCTCTCTGACCTTATTCATACCCTCTCCCTCATCGTCAGCTTGCACAACAGGCACCCTTGCCTTCTTATACTTTCCTGACTGCACTGCAATTTCTCCTGCCACAGGGCCTTTTCACATGCCACCCCCCCTTCACCTAGTTTACTTTCACTCATTCTTTTGATCACCTCCTTGAGGAAACCTTTTTGACTCCCCCAGACTATCATGGTAATAATAACAACAGCTAACACTTTAAATGAACTAACTCATTTAATTCTCATAACACCAGTCTGGGGGTAAACATTGTTATTAGTATTCCCATTTTAGAGATGAGAAAACTGAGGTGCATAGAGGCTAAATAATTTATCCAAAGACACGGAGGCAGTAAGGAACCGAGGCAGACTGGCTCTAGAGTCCACACAGTTACGCACTCCAGACCCTCCCTCAGTTATGCGACCTTCTGGCACCATCCCTCTCCTTTAGCATGAATTGCCTTTTTAAAAAAAATCGAGATATAATTCACTTACCATAAGAGCCACTCTTTTTTTTTTTTTTTCCATTGGACGTGCCACACAGCTTGTGAGATCTTAGTTCCCCAACCAGGGATTGAACCCATGCCCCCTGCAGTAGAAGCATGAAGTCCTAACCACTGGACCACCAGGGAATTCCCAAGATCCACTCTTTTAAAGTATAAAATTCAGAGAGGGACTTCCCTGGTGGCACAGTGATTAAGAATCTGCCTGCCAATGTAGGTGACACGGGTTCGAGCCCTGGTCTGGGAAGACCCCACTTGCCACGGAGCAACTAAGCCCGTGTACCACATCTACTGAGCTTGTGCTCTAGAGCACGCGTGCTACAACTACTGAGCCCACGTGCCACATCTACTGAAGCCTGCGCGCCTAGAGCCCGTGCTCTGCAACAAGAGACGCCACTGCAATGAGAAGCCCGCACACCACAATGAAGAGTAGCCCCCGCTCGCCACAACTAGAGAAAGCCCGCGCGCAACACAACGCAGCCAAAAAATAAATAAAAGTTAAAAAAAAAAAATTAAAGAAATTCAGAGATTTTTAGTACATTCAGAGTTGCGCAACCATCATCACTACCTAATTCCAGAACATTTCCATCACCCTGAAAGAAACCCCGTACCCACTAGAAGTCACTCCCCATCCTCCCCTTTCCCCAGTCCCTGCAACCACCAATCTGCTTTCTGTCTCTATGGATTGGTCTATTCTGGACATTTCAAATAAATGGACTCATACAATATGGGGGCTTTTGTGTCTGGCTACTTTCACTTAGCATGTTTTTGAGGTTCATCCAAATTATAGCATGTCTCAGTATTCCATTCCTTTTTATGGCTGAATAATATTCCACTGTATGCATAGATCATATTTTGTTTATCCATTCATCAGTTGATGGACATGTAGATAGTTTCCACCTTTTGGCTGTTGGGAATAGTGTTGCTATGAACATTTGTGCACACATTTTTATGTGGTCACATATTTTAAGTTTTCTTGGGCACATGCCTAGAATTGGAATTGCTGGGTCACATGGTATATTATGTGATTATCTGACTAATGTCTGTCTCCCATACTGGTTGTAAGCTCCATGCGGACAGAAACCAGGTCTCTATTTTATCCCCCATGCCTGCAACACAGTCAATAATTATTTGAATGAATGAACGAATGAATGGCAGATGCCCAGTAACCACCACCGAGCTGGATACCCTGGGCTAGAATGCTGGGAGTCCTGGGTTCCAGGCCCAGCCCTGCCTCTGCCCAGCTGTGTGTCTTCTAGCCAGCAGCGGGCCCTCCCTCGGCCTCCCGTTTCTCTCAAGTGTAATGGGGAAAAAGCAAGGCAGCCTGGCCCCCCTCGAGCCAGCCTGCAGAAGCCAGCTTCCCACTCACCACAGGCTCCTCCTCTCCGTTCTGGCTGAGCTCGCCCTGAAGCCTCTCTCTCAGCTTCCCGAGCTCCACCCGCAGGCTGCCCATCTCCTGCTCCTTGGTTTGCAGATCTGCCTCCAGTTCTACCTTCTGTTCGATCAGGGCCTTCCCCTGGGCCTCCACCACTGTGACGCGGTGCCGGAGGTCGTGGTTGATCTTCATCAGCCGGGTCTGCTGCTGCTGCAGCTGTAGAGAGAGGAAGGCTACTGGATGGGGCCGCCACATCCAGTAGATCATGTTGTGTACTGCACAAGGACAAACCATCTACAGGCGTGCCATTCATACTGTAGATGCCTTGATTTGTTTGAAATTTGTTCACGTTCTTACAACTCTGTTGATGCCAGAGATGGGCAATGTGTATATTTACTATGATAATTTTATGAGAGATGGAAGATAAGTGTCTTGTTAGTATATTATGACAATTTCCCAACAGAGGGAAGTAACATGCCTTGAGAAAGGGGCATCTTTTTCTAATTTAGGCAGAGACACCGTATAGGTTCCCGGAGCAGCCTGGACCATGCTGGGGCATGAGGGGGATGGGCTGGAGGAAGCCTCAGGGTCAGAGCAGAGGCTGACCAGGCCCTGGGACCTCCTCAGTGTGTGGAAAGAGTCAGGTCACTGGGCAGTGCCATGTTCCCTCCTACTGCTCCAGTGAAGACTCGGCCGAGGGTCCTCCGCACGGCAACTGTTTCAGGGCTGGGCCTCTCAAGCCGTAAGCAGGATCCCCACCCCACGGAGCCCATGGAGTGAGACCGACGGGGAGAAGGGGCGCCTCCTGAGGGGAAGATCCCGTCTCTTGCTGGTACCCACTGGCCGGGAGGGCGGACACAGGGCCGGGGCTCAGCACTTACAGCCTCGACGTCCTCGTTCTTCAGCCCGAGCTCCCGATCCTTGGCGCGGATCTCGTCGCGCTGTTTGTCCACCACCTCCTTCAGCTTCTTCATCACCTGTCGCTCCCGCTCCGACATGCCTGGGGTGGGGTGAGAGGGACCCGTGGGTGCGTCCACCTCCCTCCCCTGCTTAAACCATCCGGCGGCTCCCCACCGAGATGAACCTGCCCCCCGCCTCCTCCTGGACTCATCTCTGCTCGTCTGCCCCTCCCCAGCGCCTGCTTTCTGCCCCTCCATCCTTCCCCTGCTCATCCCCACCGCAGGGCATTTGCTGTTTCCAGCTCCCGCAAGTCCCTTCCTACCGACCTCCCCCAGGCTGGCTTCCCTTGACTCTCAGGCCTCAGCTCAAAGTCACCTCCTCACAGAGGCCTCTCCTTCCCTGACCAACCCCCCACCCAAGTAGCCCCCTCCTCCCACACCATCCATCTCCTCACTTTTTACAGTGGCTAAGTGTCTGGTACATCTTTTCATCTAATGAAAGATGATACTGCATAGTGATTCAGAGGGTCGGCTCTGGAGATCAAACACTGGTTCTCCCATTTATTAATTGTGTGGCTTTGGGCTACCCAACCTGTGCCTCAGTTTCCACATCTCTAAAATGGGAATAACAGTACCTACCCCATAGGGCTGCTGCGAGGATTGCTCTTGTTAATACACATGAAGCCAATATTGAAGAAGATGCCTGGTATACAGCAGGTGCTCAAGGGGTGTTGTCTGTTACTTACTTGTTTGTTGTCTGTTCTCCCTGCCCCTCGTCCCCCAAGTATACTGTCAGCCCAGGAGGCAAGACCTTGCCTAACCTATTCACTGTGTATTCCCTGGACTAGTATAGTGCCAGGCACACAGTAGGTGTCTGCTCAGGGCTTTGGTGAATTAAGGAATGTGAGGATGGATGCTGTATTAGTTTCATGTGCTGCTGTAACAAATAACCAACAAATTTTGGTAGCTAAGAGCATCAGAAATTTATTTTCTCAAAGTTCCAGAAGGCAGAAGTTTAAAATCAGTCCAATATTGGGAGTTCCCTGCTGGGCTAGTGGTTAGGATTCCTGGCTTTAACTGCCGTGGTCTGGGCTCTATCCCTGGTTGGGGAACTGAGATCCTGGAAGCCATGCAGCACGGGCAAAAAAAAAAAAAAAAAAAAAAATATCAGTCCAATATCAAGATGTCACCACATCTGTGCTCCCTCTGGAGACTCTAGGGGAGAATTTGTTTCTGGCCTCTTCCAGCTTCTGGTGGCTGCCAGCGTTCCTTGGCTTGGGGTCCCATCACTCCAGTCTCTGCCTCTGTGGTCACATGCCTCCTTCTCTTCTGTCCATGTCAAATCTCTCTCTGCCTCCTTTTTTTTAAATTTTTTTTTTTTTTTTTTGGCCGCACAGCAAGGCATGTGGAACTTCCCTGACCAGGGATTGAACCCATGCCCCCTGCATTGGGAGCACGGAGTCTTAACCACTGGACCACCAGGGAAGTCCTCTGCCTGCTTTTTATAAGGACACTTGTGATGGCATTTAGGGTGCACCCAAATAGTACAGGATAAATGCCCATCTGAAGATTCTGACTAAATTACATCTGTAAAGATTTTACCATTATAACGTAACAGCCACAGGTTCCAAGGATTAGGACCTGATATTTAGGGGGCCCATTATTCAGCCTCTCATTGGCACTAAGGCTGAGAGCTAATCCCTGCTCCCCAGGAGGCCAGAGCTGGGGAGAGTGGTGGTCAGGCTCAACCACAGATTAACAAGGGAGAAACCATTGTTCCTCTGCAATTTCCCTCCCCTATGGGACTCGGGGACATACCGCTAGACAACCAGGCCCTGGGGAAAAGACACTATGTGGGTGATTCCTCAGCTGTTCTCCCCGTGGGACTCCCTTCTCTAAGCTGCCCCATCCCATCTGAAGCTTTTCCGCTGGCCGCCCTCCTCATGTCCTGGATACTCCCAAGCAGGCAGTCACCACGATGAATGAGCATTCATGGTGCGTGTCTAGAACGGTGTGTGATGCTGCTGGGGTTACAAACCCAGAGAAGACCCAGACCCTGCCCCTGATGAGCTGGAGACTTTATGTAACAGGCACAAAGGCAGGACGGTCCCAGAAGGCAGCCATCCTGTCTCAATCGTCTCTGTAGTCTGGGGCTTCATACGTGGTAGATGCTCCAGGCCGGCTGATGGAAGAGGGACTAGTTCCCCTCCACGTTCCCAACGTATAACTCACTCCTACTAAGCCCAGTAAGGATAAACTGCTTTACACCCACGACCCTATTTCATTCTCATTCCCAACCACTGGAAATGGGTATTATTGTTGTTGCCGTTTTAACATGAGTCCCATTTTACAGATACGGAAAACTGAGGCCCAGAGACAGACTTGTTCAAAGTTGCACAGCTAGGCATTGGCGGAGCTGGGGCTCAAACTCAAGTTTTCTGACTCCAAGTCCTGTGTCCTCTCCATGATGCCATTCTGCCTCCCCACTGGGGGACAAGACTCAGAGGCTCCTGGCAGGTCACCAGAATGCGTCACCATGGGGCAGACTCCAGCCCATACTTTGTTCCAGACAGGGCCACCTGCTGGGAGTACTCACATTTTACTGTGCATACACATTCGACATTCATTCCTCAAGTATTTATCGAGCACCTGCTGTATACATGACACTGAGCTAATCACTAGGGTCATGATGGCAAATAAGTGTGGTACAATTCTGCTCTCACCAACTTACAGGCATTAGACAGATGTGTGTGTCATCACAGACCATGACAAGTACTGTGAAAGACTCAACAGGGGCTGAGAAAGAATGATGAGGGAGACCCAATGTAGACTGTGGGTGCAGGAAGGCCTCTTGGACAAGGGTCATTTATGCTGAGACCGGAAGGGGGGAAGGGCAGCCAGGTGACGCGAATGAGTGTTCCCAGGCAGGGGCCCTATGGGAGGAGACCTTGCATCTGAGGAGCTGGAGGGCAGTGCCAGTGGCCGAAGCACAGTGGCTGAGGGGGTGATACAGGCTTGAGCTGGGAGTGAGGCTGGACCATGAGGGGCCTTGGAGGCCAGGTAAGGAGGCTGGATTTTCCTCTAAAGGGGCAACAAGAACCTCAGGATCTCAACAGGTAGAGCCTGCATGGAGCTGCAGGGTCAGGCCAAGGAGACCAGGAAGGGACAGCCATAGAGGAAAGACTTACAGGAGGGCAGGAGTGCCTGGTATGCAAATGAGACAAGCTGGAAGGAAAGGAATTGTGATGAGAAAAGCTGTCAACTGAGTGACTGGGAGGCCCCGGAGGCAATAAAGACGACCTTGAGTGCCTGGGTTCCATCACAGCATATGGCTTCTGACTTTTGAAGTGACATTAACCTCTCTGAACCTCCATTTCCTCACCTGCAAAGTGGGGACATGCTGATGTTTTTCTTTTCTTTCTTTCTTTCTTTTTTTTTTTAATTTTTGGCCACGCCACTCGGCATGCAGGATCTTAGTTCCCTGCCCAGGGATCGAACCCGTGCCCTCTGCAGTGGAAGCACAGAGTCTTAACCACTGGACCACCAGGGAAAAGTCCCATGATGTTTTTCTCTATTCCACCTCTCTGACAATGCTGTACATATAAAATAAGTACATTAGGAAATCACACAAGGCCATGAAATAGGATCTTTTCCTACCGGGGGGCCTGCCCCTCAGACCACTCAGCTTCCTCCTTGGACCTCATACCAAGCTATGAGGCTGCGAGATGCAGAGAAGCTGCAAAAGTCCCTCAGAGATGCCAGCCCAAGCAGGAGTGGAGAGGCAGGGATGGAAAGAAGGGGCAAGGGGCAAGCATCCTCACCAGGATGGCTAAAATGAAAAGGACTGTCAATGTAAGTGCTGGAGAGAAGGCGGAGCAACAGGAATGCTCGTCTGAGCTGCTGGTGGGGGGGTGCTACTTGGGAAAACCATTAGGCATCACCTACTAATGCTGTTACACATCCTCTGTGAACCAGCAGCTGATCCTGGGTATAAGCCCCGCAGGCCTCCATGCACAGTGCACGCGATCGCCAGTAGAAGGATGGTTCAATAAACTGCAGGAAAATCAGACACTATGTGGCTATTTAAAAGACAGATACACTGGTGAGTAAAGTAGTGACAATCTGTACAGCACAAGACGTGCAAAAATGTTCACAGCAGCTTTATTCATCATAGCCCCAAACTGGAAACTGCCAAGACACTTATCAACAGTGGAACAAATAGGGACTTCCCTGGTGGTCCAGTGGTAAAGAATCCACCTTCCAATGCAGGGGACATGGGTTCAACCCGTGGCTGGGGAACTAAGATCCCATATGCTTCGGGGCAACTAAGCCCACGCACCACCAACTATTGAGCCCACGTGCTGCAAACCACAGAGCCCACGCGCTCTGGAGCCCTTGCACCACAACTAGAGAGAGAAAACCCGAACGCCACAACTAGAGAGAAGCCCAAGCACTGCAACGAAGAGACCTCACGCTGTAAGGAAAGATCCCTCATGCCTCAACAAAGATCAGGGAACCAAGGGCTTCCCTGGTGTGTTGCAACTAAGACCCAATGCAGCCAAAAAAATAAGGAAAATAAATAAAATAAATATTTAAGAAATAGTAGAATGAACAGATAAACCTTGATACTAACAAGCAATGGAATACTATACAGCCATGAAAAAGAAGAGCTACACGTTCCACTTGGAGTTTATAAAGTCAGTTATTTCTTCAGACACTCCTTGCTCCTCAAAGGATGCTCTTCAGCTGGACTCCTGAGCTGAAGGGCCCCGAGACTTGCAATGGGGAAACACAGGGCCATCTGGGGGTCCCGGGCACCAGGTGTCCCCCTCCCAAAACTCCTGGGCCACTGCTGCAAGGCGGGGCCTGGGCCTGGGCTAGTGTGACAAGAGTACATTGCTAACGTCTCCCGAAAAAGTGCTCCTTAGACACAGTGCATGAGTGAGTGTGTGTGTGTGTGTGTGTGTGTGTGTGTCTGTGTGTCTGTGTGGAGGAGGAGGGCTGAAATCAGGCGTAGGCAGAGTCTGTGAAAAAGGCACTAAAGCATTCACTGCTCTCTGAGCACCTGTCCTGCAAAGGCTCCAGGGAGGGGCATCAAGGGCCTAACTCATTAAATTTAATTCTTGGTGGGGGCAGATTCCACTCCTGGAGAAATCAGGTGAGCAGAACAGCTACGTGGGTGGGCGCAGGGGGGCATAAGCCCAGAGAAAGGAAACCTGGATCTGGAACCCAGCTACATCCAAGTTCCCCGACCAGGGATTGAACCCGGGCCACCGCAGTGAAAGTGCTGAGTCCTAAACACTGGACCGCCAGGGAATTCCCAAAGAAAGCAACTGGTTTTTTTGGCCGCACCTCACGGCTTGCGGGATCTCAGTTTCCCGACCAGGGATTGAACCCGGGTCACGGCAGTGAAAGCCCAGAATCCTAACCACTGGACCATCAGGGAAATCCCCATCCGTCATGGGTGTTGGTAGCTGTAGGACTAAGAAGCCAGAGAACAAATGGTCAAGAGCTTAGAGTCTGGAGCTAGATTACTCGGACTCATTCCTGGCTTTGCCACTTACCTTGCAGCTGAACTTGTGCCTTGTGCCTGTTTTCTCACTTGCAAATGGGGATCATGTGGAGGCCCCACCTGGGAGGCTCTTGTGAGGTTGCATATGTTAATCTACATGAAGTGCTCACAACAGGCCTGGCACAGAGTAAGAGTCTCTAAGTGTTAGCTGTTATTTTATCTATAGAATAGAAATACCAGTTTTCCCTGCTCCAAAGGTTGCTGCTAAGTCCAAGCGTCGTTACGAAAGTGCTTCGAAAAATTAAAAGGTTAAGAGTTTTTAATAGACTCACAGACATAGACAAAAGCCAGGAGAGTTCTGAGCAACTGTTTAGTCACCCCAGCAATGCAGGATCCTGGGATCTAAATTAAAGAGACATTTGGGCAAGTGCACAGAGAAGCAAGTCCAAGGTCAGTCCCAGGTCCCGAGTTTGTAGTAGTAAAAACTGGTAATGATCTAAACATCCACTAGCAAGGCAATGATTAAACAAGTACTTTCCACACAATGGGACACTATGTAGCCAGTTAAAAGAAAAAGGCAAGGGCTTCCCTGGTGGCTCAGTGGTTGAGAATCTGCCTGCCAATGCAGGGGACCTGGGTTCAATCCCTGGTCCGGGAAGATCCCACATGCCGCGGAGCAACTAAGCCCGTGTGCCACAACTACTGAGCCTGCGCTCTAGAGCCCGCGAGCCACAACTACTGAGCCTGCATGCCACAACTACTGAGCCTGCGCTCTAGAGCCCGCGAGCCACAACTACTGAGCCTGCATGCCACAACTACTGAAGCCCGTGGGCCTAGAGCCTGTGCTCCGCAACAAGAGAAGCCTCCGCAATGAGAAGCCTGCGCACCGCAACAAAGAGTAGCCCCCGCTCGCCACAACTAGAGAAAGCCCGCGCGCAGCAACAAAGACCCAATGCAGCCAAAAATAAACAAATAAATAAATAAATTTATAAAAAAACAAAAAAAACCCTTGATCTTTAAAAAAAAAAAAAGCAAAAGGCAAGTGACAAAGTCACAGCAGCACTATTCACAATGGCCAAAAGATGGAAGTAACTCAAATGTCCATCAACAGATGTATGGATTAAAAAAATGTGATCTATCCAAATGATGGAATATTATTCAACCATAAAAAGAAATGAAGCACTGACACAGGCTACAATGTGGATGAACCTTGAAAACATGATGCTGAGTGAAAGAAGCCAGACACAAAAGGCCACATATTGTATGAGTCCATTTATATGAAGTGTCCAGAACAGGCAAATCCATAGAGACAGAAAGTAGACTAGACGTTACCAGAGGCGGGGGGAGGGGGGATCGGGGAGTGACTGCTATGGGTGCAGGGTCTCCTTTGCGGGTGGTGAAAATGTTTTGGAACTAAACAGAGGTGATGATGGCACAACATTATAAATACATTAAAAGATGTACTAAATGCTACTGAATTGTACACTTTAAAACTGTTAATTTTATGTTCTGTGACTCGCTTGTCAATTTTTCTAAAAGGGCAATCCAAACAGTAAATACATAATTTTCATTTGTTAAAAAAAAAGGCAAGTGATAATCCATACAGCATAATCCCTTTTATTTTAAAAACAAAACACATTCCCTGCAGTGTCAACGCCAGCACTGTAGGAGCTTTTTCTTATTTAAAAAAAACACGCACATGGAATATGTGTGTAAATGCATAGAAAGGGATGGCTTTCCCTCTGGTGAGTGAGAAGGAGGCAAAGGGAATTCTCATGTTTTTCTTGAGTTTTGTTTCAACTTTTACAACATGAATGAATACATGTAATAGTTTCTATTGTTAAAGACCAAAACAACCACCAACACCCACAAACCCATATTGTCTGTCCCCCTCAATCTCTACAAGAAGAAAACACCCTGAGAAGATGGAGCCGCTTGCCCCAGATCTGCTAGTTAGTGGCCATTTGGAGCACAATCCGGGTCTCTTAGTACCAGACCCACACATGTTCACTCCCCCAGAGCCAGAAAAACGCCTTTGATACTGGATGGTGATGTTTATCAAGCACCTGCCGTCACCAGCTACTGGGCTCAGCGCTCACCATGGATGAAGTGGTGCTCAGACCCCCTCGGATCCCTGTGTTCACCCCTCGCCTCTCTTCAGTGTGCTTTTGCTACTGACCAGGCACCTTGGGCTCCCTGGCTGGCAGGCTCTGTAAGAAAGCACAGGCCCCGTGCCTAAGGGCAGGGCAACTCTGAGGTGTAACTCACACTCCAGAGCTCGCTGCCCTGCATGGGCTTTATTGGGCTTCCTCCTTTCCCTGTCCTGATCCCCCCACTTCCCCAACAGTCTTTTCTTTTTTTTTTTTTTTTTTTTGGTTGTTTCATTTGAATTTTTTTTTTTTTTTTTTTTTTTTTTTTATTTTTTTAATTTTATTTATTTATTTATTTATGGCTGTGTTGGGTCTTCGTTTCTGTGTGAGGGCTTCCTCCAGTTGCGGCGAGCGGGGGCCACTCTTCATCGCGGTGCGCGGGCCTCTCACTGTCGCGGCCTCTCTTGTTGCGGAGCACAGGCTCCAGACGCGCAGGCTCAGCAGTTGTGGCTCACGGGCCCAGTAGCTCCGCGGCATGTGGGATCTTCCCAGACCAGGGCTCGAACCCGTGTCCCCTGCATTGGCAGGCAGACTCGCAACCACTGCGCCACCAGGGAAGCCCCCCAACAGTCTTTTCTAGGGCTGCTTCCTTAATAAATCATCTGCAGAGGAACATCCTCGCCTCAGGTCTCCTTCTAGAAGATGCTGATATAAACAGAACTTAACTCATTTTATCCTCAGAATACTTTACGAAGTAGGACCCCTGGTGCCCGCCTTGTAGAGCCGATGAACCTGAGGTGCACAGTAGCTTGTTAACTTTTACAGTAGCCACACAGCTAATACCAGGATTCAAGTTCCAGCAGTCTGGCTCTAGGATCCACACTTCTTCTTTTTTTCTTCCACGTTGTGGTGTGTATCAGTGCTTTATTCCTCTTTATGGCTGAATGATATCCCATTACGTGGACAGACCATCTTTTGTTCACAGTACTTTTAAAAAAATTATTTATTTATTTATTTGGTTGCGCTGGGCCTTAGTTGCAGCATGTGGGCTCTAGTTCCCTGACCAGGGATCAAACCCGGGCCCCCTGTATCGGGAGCGAGGAGTCTTAACCACTGTACCACCAGGGAAGTCCCCAGAATCCACACTCTTGCGACCACTCTACTGCCTCTCAAAGTCTCACAGCCCAAGCTCCTTATGTTATCAGCAAGTGTACTGGAGAGAATAATGTCCCCTCAAACTTCACATCCACCTGGAACCTCAGAATGTGACCTTACTTGAAAATAGGTCTTTGCAGATGTAACTAAGTTAAGGGGAGGTCAGGCTAACTGAGGGTGCGCCCTAAATCCAGTGACTGGGTCCTTATAAGAGAAAGGAGAGGGAGAGTCAGACACACAGACACACAGACACACAGAGGAGGCCACGTGACAACAGAGGCAGAGCCTGGAGTGATGCAGCCACAAGCCAAGAGCTGCCACCTGGAAGAGGCAGGGAGCTTCTTCCCCTAGAACCTTTGGAGGGCGCACAGCCCTGCTGACACCTTGATTTTGGACCCCTGGCCTCCAGATCCGTGAGAGAATACATTTCTTTGTTTGAAGCCTCCCAGTCTGTGGTCATTTGTTACAGTGGCCCCAGAAAACTAATACAGCAAGCATACGGAGAAAGTCCTACATAGAAGGTGCACAGACGATTTCTATTGAGCTGAAATTCGTATCAGCCACTCTCGGGTCCCACAAAAGGTTCACCTGGTAGGACAAAAGCGACATAATTGCCCTCAGGGCTATCTTTTATTGACTAGTTCTGCGTTTGATGCTGTATATATTTTTCTCAACAGTCCTGGGCGTCAGGAGTTGCCACACCCACTTTACAGGTGAGGAACCTGAGGATGGGAACAAGGTGACCCATTGGTAAGAGTGGCTCTGAGAATTTTTTAATTAATTTATTTATTTATTTATTTTTGGCTGTATTGGGTCTTCGTTTCTGTGCGAGGGCTTTCTCTAGTTGTGGCGAGCGGGGGCCACTCTTCATCGCGGTGCGCGGGCCTCTCACTATCGCAGCCTCTCTTGTTGCGGAGCACAGGCTCCAGACGCGCAGGCTCAGTAGTTGTGGCTCACGGGCCTAGTTGCTCCGTGGCATGTGGGATCCTCCCAGACCAGGGTTCGAACCCGTGTCCCCTGCATTGGCAGGCAGACTCTCAACCACTGCGCCACCAGGGAAGCCCTGGGTCTGAGATTTAAACTCAGGTCCACCTCACTCCACAGCCCATTCCCCTTATAATGGACTGCTCTACCCGGGCACATGTCCAAGAATATTCTAGCTCTGTGTGTCCAACTCAGCAGCCACTAGTGGCAACGGAGCACCTGAGATAGGGCACGTCCAAATGGACATGTGCTGAAAATGTAAACTACACATCAGCCATCAACAGATGGGCAGATCAACAAAATGTGGTCTATCCATACAATGGGATATTATTCTGCCTTAAAAAGGAAGGAAATTCTGACACAACTACAACATGGATGAAACTCAAGGACATTATGCTCAGTGAAATAAACCAGTCACAGAAAGACAAATATTGTATGATTCCACTTATGTGAGGTACCTGGAGTAGTCAAAGTTATAGAGACAGAAAGTAGAATGCCAGTTGCCAGGGGCTGGGGGAGGGAGAAATGGAGAGTTATTGTTTAATGGGGACAGAGGTTTACATTTGCAAGATGAAAAGTTTCGGAGTCTGGTTGTACAACAATGTGAACGTTCTTAACGCTGCTAAACTATACACTTAGAAATGGTTAAGATGAGAAAAAAATTTTTTTAACCTCTTTATTAGAGTACAATTGCTTTACAATGGTGTGTTAGTTTCTGCTTTATAACAAAGTGAATCAGTTATACATATACATATGTTCCCATATCTCTTCCCTCTTGCATCTCCCTCCCTCCCACCCTCCCTATCCCACCCCTCTAGGTGGTCACAAAGCACCGAGCTGATCTCCCTGTGCTATGCGGCTGCTTCCCACTAGCTATCTATTTTACGTTTGGTAGTGTATATATGTCCATGCCACTCTCTCACTTTGTCCCAGCTTAAGATGAGAAATTTTATGTGTATGTTACCACAGTAAAACATACATATATATTATATTATATATAAATGAATAACCCACCAGATTTCAAAGACTTAATATGAAAAAAATGCAAAATACCCTACTGATAATTTTTATTTTAAATTTTTAAAATTTTTATTTATTTTTCTCGGCTGCACAATGCGGCTTGCAGGATCTTAGTTCCCTGACCAGGGATTGAACCCAGGCCCTCAGCAGTGAAAGCACAGAGTCTTAACCACTAGACTACCAGGAAATTCCCCCCTACTGATAATTTTTAAATTGATTACATGTTGAAGGATGATATCTTGGATCTACCAGGTTAAATAAAAATATTACTGAGGGGGCTTCCCTGGTGGCGCAGTGGTTAAGAATCTGCCTGCCAATGCAAGGGACACGGGTTCGATCCCTGGTCTGGGAAGATCCCACATGCCGCGGAGCAACTGGGCCCGTGAGCCACAATTACTGAGCCTGCGCGTCTGGAGCCTGTGCTCCGCAACAAGAGAGGCTGCGCTAATGAGAGGCCCGCGCACCGTGATGAAGGGTGGCCCCCGCTTGCCGCAACTAGAGAAAGCCCTCGCACAGAAACGAAGACCCAACACAGCCAAAAGTAAATAAATAAATAAATAAATAAATAAGTAAACCTATTCTCAAGAAAAAAAAATTAATGAAATTACTTTCGCCTGTCCTTTTTACTTTCTTTTAATGCCACACCTAGAAAAATCATAATCATATCTGTGGCTTGCCTTACATTTTTTGGTAAAAGGCAAAAGATGTACACAACCGGAAGAGCAACCAGTGTATTGCCTTACATTTTTTTTGGACAGTGCTGTTCTCAGCTGCCCTTCAGAAAATGGATATGTGGTCAGTTTTCATCCTCTCCTGGTGACAGAGTTGTTTGTCCAGAGCCCAGGAATTTTTTTTCCAGACGCTTGAGTGTATCTCTGCACCCCCATGCCCCCAGTCTAATCGCTTCCATATCTGTAATTCATCTCCACATGTGCTAACTAGTAGTTCCCAAGTGCTGACAAGACGATTTCCAAATACAAGAAGTAGGGAAGTGCTTTTTAATCTGGAGACTTCCAGGGAGTGGGAGACAGGAGACTGGCAGGTGCTCTGAGCGCACTGCCCAGTACTTTTTTCTTTTTTTTTTTAATTAATTTTTATTGGAGTATAGTTGCTTTACACTGTTGTGTTAGTTTCTGCTGTACAGCAAAGTGAATCAGCTATACGTACACATATATCCCCTCTTTTTTGGATTTCCTTCCCTTTTAGGTCACCACAGAGCACTGAGTAGAGTTCCCTGTGCTATACAGTAGGTTCTCATTAGTTATCTATTTTATACATAGTAGTGTATATGTGTCAATCCCATTCTCCCAATTCATCCTACTCTCCCTTCCCCCCTTGGTAGCCATACGTTTGTTCTCTACGTCTCAGTGCCCAGTATTAATGGCTGGGAAAGCAGCACTGTTCCGGGCAGGGCTGGCTCTTCTAAGCGGGCATCCCAGCCCACTCACCCCCTAAATCCTGTTTGCCCCTAGGCCTTGCCCCACTGCCTAAAGTGGTGCCAGACACACAGTCTAACTTCATGGGCTGCACCTCCTCCCAGGGACCCCTCGGCCCAGTGTCTGTTCCTCTCACAGGTGGAAGACATGCTTTTGCCCTTATTGTGTTCCCATGGCTTCCCAGGCAAAATAAAAATAACTGTGAAAGGCATGCCTGGCATCTGCCTAGTTTCCCCACTTGGGTGAGGGCTGCTGTCGAGCTGAACACTGGAGCCTCCCCGAGCTCACCCCCGGGAGCTGGACCCACGCGAGATGCCAATTAACTGCGTCTCAGATGGCACCCGTGTGGGCTGTCTGATGAAGAGCCCAGCAGGGATGCAGAGAGCCGAGGCCAAGCTCTCCCACACGGGGGGTGCCGTGTGCACACACATGCAACCGAGCGCTGAGGAAGCGGCTTAGGGTGTTCGGGCCCGTGCCTGGGGGACCTGCGGCCTCCAGGGAGTCACTGGGGTAGGCAGGGGGAGTTCCAAGGTCACCCCTGGAGGCCTCTGGGTGCCCTGCAGAAATGTCACAGACCAAAAGATGGCTATGGGGACATCCCTGGTGGTGCAATGGATAAGACTCCATGCTCCCAATGCAGGGGGCCCGGGTTCGATCTCTGGTCAGGGAACTAGATCCCACATGTGTGCCACAATTAAGAGTTTGCATGCCACAACTAAGGAGCCGGCAAGCCGCAACTAAGACCCAGCACAACCAAATAAATAATAAATATTAATAAATAAATAAACAAAATAAAATAAAAACCACCAGACCATAAGGTAGAATTCCAAATGATATTAATTAGGGAGACGACTAACATTTAAAAAACAACAAAAACAAAAAAAACAAAAGATGGCTGTGGGCACCTCACTAAGTTCAACACAGTTACCACAGGACTCAGCAATTCCACGCCGAGGTATATACCTCAAAGCACCGAAAACAAATGTCCACACAAAAACATGAAGGTACCAGAACCTTCACAGCGGCACTCTTCACAATAGCCAAAAGTTGGAAACAACTCAGCGTCCATTGGTGGATGAATAGATAAATGAAACGTGGTCCAAACAGACAACGGAGTGTTACTAAGCCATAGAGAGGAAGGACGCACCCTCTCAGCCTGTTTTCCTCCTCTTTTCAAAAAGGAGATTGGATTCGATAACAATGGCTCATAGTAACAACAGTTAACACTTGCTGAGTGTGGGCACCAGGTACTATTCAGTTTACACGTATTAATTCATTTAATCCTCACAACAACTTTATGAGGGAGATATGGTTATTTCCCCCATTTCTACACGGGGCACTTAAGGCACACCAAGGTCAAGTGACTTGATCAAGGTCACTCAGCCAGTAAGTATTGGGTTAGGATTCACACTGGGCAGTCTGGCTCTAGCACCAACACTTATCACCACTAAGACTTTTGTTTTCACTGCACGACTCACATCTCAACAAAGGAAACCCAAGGAAAAGAGGATGCCAGCACCCGGATCAAACATTTCCTTTTTCCTTGGTCCCTACGGTCCTTATACAGTGTGCTACTTTACTCTCACAGAGTGGTAAACACGAGTTCTGAACTTCAGGTCCCCACGGAAATCCACCCCCTTCCCAACAAACAGGAGGAGGGGGCTTGTATAGGGACCCAGGAAGTTTACCCAGACTAAAGAGTTGGGCCTGAGATTCGTTGCGATCAGAGCCAGCCTCTGAATGAGGAGGCTGCTGGGGGGCCCACAGCTGATGCAGCCCACGGGGGCCCAGACCAAACCCCTCTGTCTGTCTTTGCTTCTCCAGCACCAGCAGAAGGCCTGGAGTCAAGGTTCTAGATAACTGTTCGTAGGATGAACGACAGTTGGGGGCCTCCAGCACCATTCAGATCCGGGTGGCCACCCTGGGTTGCTCATTGTTAAACGTGTACCCGTGACAAGCACCTCAAATTTCTTTCCAGCACACTTAGAATAAAATCCAAACCTTGGCCTCTAAGGGGCTATGTGATCTGACCCCTGCTGACCCCACTGACCTCATCTTTAACCACCCTTGGCCTTGATCATCTTCTGTGACACTGGTCTCCTTGGTTTCCATAAACAGTCATGCCCCAGGGCCTTTGCACCTGCTCTCCCCCCAAGATATTTGCATGGCTCACTCCATGACTTCATTAGGGCTCAAATGTCACCTCATCAGAGAGGCCCTCCTTGATCACCATATCCAAAGAAGCACCCCACCAAGTCACCTCTATCATATCCCCCCCCAGATTTTAGTTCTTCCATAAGCCTGGTCAGAATCTGGAACTGTGTCATCTGTTTGTTTACATAGTTATCACCTATCTCCTCCGCACTAGAACATAAGCTTCACGAGGGCAGGGGCTTTGTCTTGCCCAGTGTGTATAGCCAGTGCCTAGAGAAGAGTCTGGAAACGTGAGGACTCTCTAACAATTCGTCAAATGAACCTCTCGGTTTCCTCACCTGTAAACCAGGCTACACAACGTCTCTCGGGCAGAGTGATGGTGAGAATCCCCATGACATGAGACACCACTGCTTGGGGACCACGCTCCTGACTGTCACTGGTGATGCCGGTGATGGCAGTGGGAAGAGCCTTCCCCTCACCCCCCACGCGGGCCCCTCCTCTTACCTTCGTGCTTCTGGAACTCCTCCTCGGAGAAGCTGACGTCCTTGTGGGAGAGGTTGGTCATGAGCTGCTTGTTCTCCTCTTGCAGCTGGGCGATCTGGGAAAGGAGGTCTTGCGCTTCCCCTCGCCACACGTCCTCCACCAGCTCCAGCTCCTGCGGGGGTAAGGGGCCGGAGTGGGGTCACAGCCTGCCCAGGGCGGCAGCCTCACCCCCCTGACCCTCGGGAGCAGCTCAGGGTTGCTGGGGCTTTGGGTTGTTCCCTTCTCCATGAGAACCAGGCCTCGGCAGGTGAGCAGATCAGGCCATCACTAGCCCACATGGCAACTTTACAAAAAACAGAAGGCGTCCTTCCTCTGGGCAAGGCCTGCATTTATGCCGTTAGGACCTGGCCAAGTTAGAACTGCCCTGAAGACAACAATGGCATTGGAACTGTACCTTCCAACTATCTAGACAGGAGAGAGAGGGTGGAAGGGCAGCCCCAGGCTACAGGGACCCAAACACACCAATCTCTTTAGGGAGGTCATGTCCCTGATCTTCGGACAGACCCTCCATCAAGACAAACCTCTCTCCAAGGGAGAAAGAGGTTGCAAAGATCCCAGGGATACCACCTGGCCCCGGAGCTCCCTGTATATCTGAAACAGGTGTCTCTTCAAGCAGACCTGGACGACTCACTTTACAAATCTGAGGCTGTTTCCCTTAGTTGGGGAGCCCTACTATAAAAGCTCACAGTGAAGAAAACAAAAACACTAATTTGAAAAGATACATGCACCCCTATGTTTACAGTAGCATTCATTACTTACAATAGTCAAGACATTGAAGCGACCTAAGTGTCCATCAATAGACAAATGGATAAAGAAGATGTGGTACATATATACAATGGAATACTACTCAGCCGTAAGAAAGAATGAAATCTTGCCATTTGTAACAACATGTATGGACCTAGAGAGTATTATGCTAAGTGAAATAAGTCAGACAGAGAAAGACAAATACTATATGATCTCACTTATTTGTGGAATCTAAAAAACAAACCAAACAAACAAAACAAAATGAAAACATTCTTAGATACAGAGAACAAACAGGTGGTTGCCAGAGGGGAGGCGCTGGAGGGGGAGTGAAATAGGTGAAAGGGATTAAGAGGTACAAACCTCCAGTTACAAAATAAGTAAGCCACAGGGATGTAATATACGGCATAAGGAATGTGGTCAGTAGTATTGTAATAACTTTGTATGGGGACAGATGGTTACTAGACTTATCTTGGTGATCATTTCATAATGTATGCAAATGTTAAATCACTGTATAGCACACCTGAGGCTAATATAATATTGTGTCAACTGTATTTCAGTAAAAAAATAAAATAAAAAAATAAAGGCTCACAGGGTTGAATGTGAAGATAAACAAGATGTCTATAAAAATTATTTTGTGGATGGCTGTAATCAGAGAAACACATAATAACAAGTGTTGGCAAGGATGTGAAGAAATTGGAAAGCTCCTGCATTGCTGGTAAGAATGTAAAATGGTGCAGCCACTGTGGAAAACAGTCTGGCAGTTCCTCAATAAGTTAAAAATAGTTACCATATGACCCACCAATTCCACTTGTAGGGTCTGAGAAATGAAAACATGTGTCCACACAAAAACAGGTACATGAATGTTCATAGCAGCACTATTCATAATCGCCAAAAGGTAGAAACCACCCAAATGTCCATCAATTGATGAAAAGGTGAATAAAATGTGGTGTATCTGGAATATGATTCAGGCAAAAAGGGATGAAATACTGACATATGCTACAATTTGGATGAACCTTGAAAACATGATGCTGGTCAAAAGCAGCTGGTCACAAAAGGTCACACAGTGTTTGACTCTGTTGATGGGAAATGTCCACAATAGGTAAATCCACAGATACAGAAAGCATACTGGCAGCTTTCTAGGGGCAGAAGGGTTGGCAGGGAGTGAGGAATGACTGTTAATGAGTCTGTGTCTTCTTTTCGCAGCAATGAAAATGTTCTAAAGTTGATTGTAGTAATGGTTGCACAGCTCTGTGAATAAACTAAAAACCATTGAATTGTATGCTTTGAATGGGTGAATTGTATGGTATGTGAATTATATTCAGTAAAGCTGTTACCAAAAAAAAAAAAACAAAAAAGAGGTATTTTGTAAAATCATAAACTGTATAGAATGCTGGTTTAAAGCATGGATACTGGAGCCTGTTGACCTGAGTTTGAATTCTGTTCCTGCCACGTACTAGCTGATCTTGGACAAGTTATTCAACCTTAGGGTGCCTTGGAAATGAGGAATACAGTGTTATATCTACCCCCAGGGGGTGTCATGAGGATTAAATGGTTAATATACGTAGATGTTTGGAATAGGGCCCAGTACCCAGAAAGTGCTAAACATATGTCTGCTGATTTCTGGTCCTCCTACAGCCCATCCCAAGCCGGCCCAGGTGGCCGGATGTCAGCATCGCCTCCTTTCATCTTTTAAATAAGTTCCTAAATCCCATCTCCTTTGTCAGGAAGCCTGCTGCACTGGGGAAATGAGAGGTAATAACTAAGTATTCGCACAGCTGCTTCAAGGTCACCAGGGGAGGTGAAGGGTGGGGCCAGAGGGCGAAGTGGTGGTGGAGTGATGGAGTGGCCATGGGACCTTCCCACAGGCAGGTGTGGGCTGGAAGCAGAATCAGGCTCCTCCTGCCCTGGTCCTCTCTGCTCCCACCTGACACAGGCTGAGCACACAGAGGGCCCCAGTGCCATCTCAAGTGTAACTGGCTGGGGTAGGCGGAACAACGGCCCCCAGAGAGGTCCACATCCTAATCCCTGGAACCTGAGAATATGCGAATTTACACGGCAAAAGGGATTTTGCAGATGTGATTCAGTTAAGGACCCTGAGATGGGGAGATGCTCCTGGGTTATCCAGGTGGACCCCATGTAATCACAAGGGTCCTTAAAACTGAAAGGAGGCAGGAAGGGCAGAATCAGAGACCACGTGGGGACTTCCCTGGCGGTCCAGTGGTTAAGACTCTGTGCTTCCACTGCAGGGGGCGAGGGTTGGCTCCCCGGTCGCGAAGCAGAGATCAGAGTTAGAGATTTGAAGATGCTACGCTGATGACTTTGAAGATGGAGGAAGTGGTCACAAGTCAAAGGATACAGGTGGCTCCCAGGAACTGCAAAAGGCAAGGAAATGGATTCTCCCCTAAAGTTGCCCGCAGGAATGAATTTCCTGACACCCGATTTTAACCCAAGTGAGACTCACTTCTGACTTTTGACCTCCAGAATTTTATCCAGTACTACCCATACTGATATTATTCATAATATCATATTATCCAATGTGATAATAAATTTGTGTGATTTTGAGTCAGTAAGTTTGTGGTAATTAGTTATAGCAGCAACAGATGAATACAGACTTTAATCCTCAGTTCTTTTTTTTCTTCTCTCGGTGAACTGAAGTTGATGCTGGGGGAGCTGGTTCTTGCCTCTGGGCTGACCACGGAGAACTCGATCTTGCCTCGAAACCAGCTAAAAAGGCTCTTGCAGGAAGTGGTCCCTGACTGATCACCTCGTTAGCCTCCTCTCAGCACTGTCTTCAAACTCCTTACGCTGGCCTGTGAGGCCCAGCATTAACAGACCCCTGTACCTCCCTGACCTCATCTCCTACCCCTCTTCCTCACTCGCTCTGCTCTTGTCACACCAGCCTTCTTTGTGTTCCTTGCACACACCAAGCTCACTCCTACCTCAGGGCATTTGCACTTGCTGCACCTCCTGCCTAGTATGCCCCTCCCCCAGATCTCTCTATGGCTGGCACCTACACTTCATTCAGATCTCAGCTCAGATGCCACCTCCTCAGGGAAGCCTTCCTGACTGCCCCATCAACTAGGCACCATCCCTGGCCAGTCTCTTTTATATTTCCCTGTTTTATCTTCTTCATGGTACTTATCATAAGCTGAAATTTTTTAAAAGTTAAAAAAAATCTATCTCCTCACACTAGAATCACACCATTCCATTAGAGTAGCCACTAGCCACATGTGTCTGCTCAGCACTTGAAATGCCGCTGGTCTGAATTGAAACATGCAGTGAGGGTTAAACACTCACTGAATTTCAAAAGACATAATAGGAAAAAAAGAATGCAAAATACCTTATTAATAATTTTTTTGTAACTATGTGTGGCGATGGACGTTAACTAAACTTATGTGGTAATCATTTTGCAATATGTACATACGTCGTATCATAATGTTGTAAGCCTAAAACGAATACGATGTTATATGTCAATTATATCTCAATAAAGAATAATTTTTTACATTAATTACATGTTGAAATAATATTTTGGAACGACTGGGTTTGATAAGACATGTTATTAAAATTAACCTCATCTGGGGAATTCCCTGGCAGTCCAGTGGTTAGGACTCTGCGCTTTCACTGCCGAGGGCCCGGGTTCAGTCCCTGGTGTGGCCAAAAAAAATAAGAATTAACCTCATCTGTGTCTTTCTATCAATGTGACATGCCACATTATATATCTATGGGACAGCACTGCACTAGAAAGTCAGGTCCTTGAGGGCAAAGACCTCACCTGTTGTGGTCACCACTGTCGCCCAGAACAGTGCCTGGCACTTAGTAGGTACTAAATAAATGTATCTGTTGAATGAATAAATGAGCAACGTATGCTGTTTATATTATAGGCACCTGTATCTGCACAGCCACTGCTTTCTAAAGTCTCTTCGCGTGTTTTTCCTGTCTTCCCTGTTACCCGCCCACTGCCTGAGATGAGGACCTGGTTTTCCTTTCCTTTGCATCACCCAAGTCACCTCGACGGGCACTTCGCAAGCTGCGGTCGGTCAACAGGGCTGCAGATGGAGTAACCAGGTAGAACATGATAAGACTGTGGCCTAGGTCTGAGTGATGAACAGAACTGAGTCCGGGGATCTTTTGGGAGGAAGAGTTGGTGGAAGAGAGGGTGCATGCTTTACTGGAGCCGTATTTGTCAAGAGAAAGAGAGAGAGAGAGAAGGAAGAAAAAAAGGAAGGAAGGAAGGGAGGGAGGGAAGGTGGGAGGGAGGAATGAACGGATAGACAGATAAGACGAAGGACATGCTAAGAAGATTTCTGTGGAAATAACACCTTGAAGAGCCTTTGAGGCTTTCGGGGTGAGGGGAATCAGACGAGTCTCTCTTGATCCCAAGAATATGAAGTAAAGGGGACTGAAGTGGGGATGGGGCAAAAAAGGATTTTGTCCTCCGAATTAGAAAAGATCGTTCTCTGTATTTACAAATGAGTCCTGGCTTTGAACACACTGGTGTTTACTTCCTGGCTGATAGCATTCCAGAAGTGACAAGTACAGCTGGCTGGGAATTCCACCTGCCTCCAGGCCTAGTGGCCTCCAATGGCTCCCAAGGGTGTCTGCCAGTCCGGCTGTAGCAGAACTAAAGTGCTAGGGGTGGGGACATAGGTGCCAGGACTTCTTGTGTGACTTGGGCTAAGTCCCTCAGTCCCTGTCAATAAGAGGCAGTTGTATGAGAGGATCTCAAGGTCCCTTCCTTCCCCAACCCCCCGGGAGAGATGGAAGGATCTGGGGTAGGAGTAGGGGTATCTGGGGTGGGGGTGGTGTCTCCAATATCAGCCTAAGAGCCCTCGGTGAAAAACTCTCCCAGCCTAAAAACAATAGTTAACAGTGGCAAGGCCCTCGAAATGGCCCAAGTTTTGTCCTGAGCACTTTAACTCTCACCACAAACCTATCAGATGGGTACTATTATTATCCCCATTTCACAGCTGAGGAAACTGAGGTACAGAGAGACGAGGTGACTTGCCCAAGATCACACAGCCCGTGAGTGACAGGGCTTGAAACCAGGCTATCTAGCTTCCAAGTCCCTGCTCCTGGGAATCTTGACATTAACTACAGGGCCAGGGACATTTTCAAGCTCCCAGTGTGATCCTGGAAACTTTGCCTAAGGCTTGGGAGCTTGAATTTCCTACCTGACCCCAGAGCATAGGGACCTTTGAGGACAAACACAATCAAACCTCCAAAACACTAGTTCTCTTAATCATCCAGGGATCTGCCCTTAGGTTAAGACTGCAAACACAGCCGGGGCTCTGTTCCTTGAAAAGACACAGACCTCAAAGTACACAGTATGTGATGGCTGGCCAGAGAGTTTCAGAGAGGCCAACTGGATTTCCTGAGGCCACACAGCAAGTCAGAGTCTGCTCAGACCCCCTGATCCCCCAAGGAAAAGCGTTTCCTCCCATTCTCAGTCTGAAGGGAGCGTCCCTGGGCTGAGGTTGGGGCAGGAAACCACACGTCTCCCACTTCCTTCTCCCCAGGCACCTTGTCTGGACTCCCGGCCCAGTGAGGAGTCCCTGATTCATGAGCCCAGAGCTTGTTCGCAAGGCAGAGGCTTAGCCTTAAAGCTGCCCCAAATCATCTTCCTCCAATTCAAAGAGGGTGGGGAAGAGGCACTAGAATTACCTCCACTGGGGCTGAGACTCTCAGCACTACCTTGGGACAAATCCCCCCCCCCCCCCACCACTCTGATCCTCAGTTTCTTCATCTGTAAAATGAAGAGAATAATCCCTACCTCACAGAGTAAAATCGAGGTGGGGAAACCACCTCAGGTTAATAAACTAGAAGGAACCCTGGACTGGGGTTCATGGTTTCTTTTTGCAAATTAGAACCCAGAGACTGGTGGTCAATAAGCTCAGTGACTGGAGGTCACATCCCCTTGGCTCTGGAGGGTTCTGGAGTGGGATGAAGAATGGGTCCCGGTATCACATCTTCTCGGGTAACACTGAAGGGCAGGGGCGCTTATTTCATTTCTGGAAAAGAATAATATTATCTAAGCACTTTAGATAGTATCCCATTTAATTTTTATAAGGCAGGTCCTATTAGTATCACCATTTGATATGTGAGGAAATAAAGCACAGGGAGGTTAAATAACTTACTCAAGGTCACACGGCTATTAAGTGGTAAAGGTGGGATTGGAACTCAGGTCTGACTCCAAAGAACTACTCTTAATCTTTGGGGGTGCGTTTATCTCTGGGGGTGCGCAGGCTGGGCAAAAGGGGGCCAGGGGCCTCCCTCCTTCCCTCACCCAGTCCAATCGTCTCTTGTCTGTCCCCTGTATACACACGTGTGCACCTACAGTTGCCCAGTGCTGAAGGACCCCTAGGTCCCAGCGGCCACGTTGCCGGGATGGGCAGACTGAGGCTACCGCCCACCTTCTGGTGCTTGCGCTCCTTCTCGATGCGGTCCATCCTCTCCAGGCGCAGTCGGTCCAGCTCGAGGCGCAGCTCGTCCAGCTCGGGCGCGACGTGGTGGCGGCTGACCAGCACCTCCAGGATCTCTAGGACACGCACGACCTTGGGCATGAGGCGCGCGATGGCCTCGCAGCCGTGCTGGTCGATGACCCGCTCGAACTCGTGGCCCACGAGCGACGCGATGTCGTACACGTCCATGACGGTCAGCTCCGCCACGTTCTTCTCCAGCGCCGACTCGGCCGCCAGCGCCGACCCCCGGTCCTCCTCCATGGCCCCCCGCCCGGCCTCTCCCCCACCCCGCAAACTAGTGCAACTCCCAAACTTGCCGCTGTCGAGGGCAGCGCCGGGCCGGGCCCACCTCTCGCCGCTGCCGCCGGCCCGCGCTTAGCTGACCCTCGGGCGAGGGCGCACCGGGCGGGCTGCGGGCGTCGGCATGGGCGGAGGCGGCGGGCCGGGAGCCTGGGGTCAGCGCGCGGGGCGCGGGTCTCTGCGCCCGGCTCGGCCCAGAGCCTGCTCCCCAGTGGGGGGAGGACGAGGAGAAAGAGGAGGAGGAGGCGAGGAAGGCGCGCGCGTGCGCAGGCCCGCGGCGCCTCCCAAGTTGGGAATCCGAGTTGGGCGCAATGGAGGCGCGGGGTCTGGCTGGAGAGCGGGCCCCGCTGCCCTCGGAAACAGTCCTCGCCGGCGGCTAGTCCCCACGCCCGGGGCCTGGCAAGGAAGGGCGGCCGTGGCTCCTCCGGGAAACTTTGGCGGCGGCGACGCCGGCTGACGAGCTCCCCCCGCGGGGATACCGCGCGCCCCGCCCCGATCCCGGCCTGGAGAGGGGCGCGCCCGGCTTCCGCCGCCCGAGGGCGCGCCGGGGTCCCCGCGGACACCGCACCCTCACCCACCGACTCCGCAGCCCCCTGCCCCCGCCCCGCTCCACCCGCGGGACCTTCCTTCCCCGCCACCCCCCCTCCAGCCGGTCCCCCCCGCGCGTCCGGACGCGCCGCCCCCTCCTCCAGTCCGGTCCTGGCTCCTCCTCTCCCACTCCCGCCCCGGCGGAGTCGAGACTAGCCCAGAAGAGAAGGGGAGGAGGGGGTAGGGGTGCGGGTCGCTGGTCTCTCTGGACGATTCACAGTGTCGGGGGCGGCCCTTGCGCTGGAGAGAAATGGAGGGCTCAAGAGGTGGACTCCGGGATGCGGCCCATCCTGGGGAGGAGTCGAGGACCCCACGGCTCGTAGACCCTCCCGGCCGACCGGGTCACCGGGCGGACCTGGCGGCGCCGGGCCCTGCGCTCCAGGAGAGGCGCCCGGGAGAGGGGCAGAAGGGTCGAGGGGTCCTCTGGTCCCTAAGCGGCCGGGCTGCGCTGCCCGCCAGCCACGTCCATTAGCGGCTCCTTGTGACCTAAAAACCACTTCACAGAGGAGGTGAGGCCGGGATTTGGATTTCAGCTTTCTTGTTCCAACCCCTCTGTCCTTTTGACCTGGCGGGATCCACTAGTCCATCAGACCACCCCTCCCCGCCCAGGCGAGCCTTCCCTGAACCCCCACGCCCCACGCATGCGTAATTAGGCGCCCTCCTGTGCATCCCCACATCCCGCCTCCTACTCCCATAAAACTGCTCTTTGCATAGTTTTAACCGTGGTTACGCATACGCCTCCCCCCATCAGACTATGAGCTCCTTGAAGTCAGAAAAAAACCCTGAACGCCATTGTAGCTGTAAAAACCCACCCCAACCTGACACATGTTAATTAAAACTAAAATTTTTTAAGGTTTAAAATGCATCGAGCATTGGCTTTACATTTAGTTTAAAAATGCAGAGTGTTTACTATGGCCAGGCATTATTCTAGGTACTTTACAAATATTTCCTCATTTACTCCACTACTTCTCAAAGTGTGGCCTGAAGACCACCAGGGTTCCCCAATACCCAAAGGGTCTCTATGAGGTCCCTTTTGCTGGCTATATATCAGTGAGAGGCTAGATGTTCTTCATATACTGAAACACAGATCAGCATATCGTGATTGACTGAATATGCAGATGCAGATTTGAGGGTCCAGCTCTCTGATGATGAGCTAGACATTAAAGAGATTTGCAAAAATATGAGACAATGGCACTGTCCTTGGTACTTGTTTGTTTTGAAGCATGGTTATTTTTTATTAAAAAATATTCATGGTAGGGACTTCCCTGGTGGTCCAGTGGCTAAGAGTCCATGCTCCCAATGCAGGGGGCCCGGGGTTCGATATCTGGTCAGGGAACTAGATCCCGCATGCCGCAGCTAAGAGTTTGCACGCTGCAACTAAAGATCCTGCATGCCACAAATAAGACCTGGCGCAGCCAAATAAATAAATAAAAATAAATATTAAAAAGAAAATTCATGTTAACATGTCATGTGTCTATTTTAAATTAATTTTTAAAAAACAGCTTAAATTTCTAGTTACAGTAGATATCAATAGATATAACATATCTAACAAAATCTCTTTAGGGTCTTCAATGGTTCTTAAGAGTGCCCTCAGAGAAAGGTCCCTGAGAGCAAAAAGTTTGAGAACTGCTGCCTGAAGACATCCAAAGAAGTATTATTATCCCTATTTTACCAAAGAGGAAACTGAGGCACAGAGAAGCCAAGTCACTCACCCAAGGCCAGGCAAACTGGTAAGTGCTAAAACTGGGGTCAGATCTGTGCACAGCAATCCAATAAAGTGGACCTATGATTATCTCCACCCTAAATCAAGAACAGTGCAGAATAGGGAGGGATGTTAATTTCCTGTAGCTACTGTAACAACTTGCCACAAACTTGATAACCTGAAACAACAGAAATATTCTCCGCCAGTTCTGGAGGCAGGAAATCTGAGATCAAGGTGCTGTCAGGGCCCTGCTCCCTCTGATGGCTCTAGAGGAGGATCCTTCCTGGCCTCTTCCAGCTGCCGGCTTCCTTAGCTCGTGGCAGTATCACTCCAATCTCTGCCTTTGTCTTCACGTGGCCTTCTCTGTATCTCTGTCTACTCCTCTGAATCTCTTATAAGAACACTTATCATTACATTTAGGACCTACCCACACAATCCAGAACGATCTTATCTCAAGATTCTTCATCATATCTGTATAGACACTTTGAAAAATAAGGTCACATTGACAGGGTCCAGGGATTAGGACGTGAACATAACTTTTTTTGGGGGGGAGGGTGTGTGTCAGGAGGGGTGGCACCATTCAACTCGCCACAAGAGGTTAAGTAACTTGCTTAGGGTACCACAGCTGAGAGGGATGGAGCTGAACCCAGTGGGTGCCCATGGTGAACTAAGGGATAAATAATGAATGCCCAGATTGGGGCAACTTCACCCTCAAGGTAGCAAAGATGTACTGAGAGTCTGCTGGGAGGGGACAAGGAAAGAGGAGCCACAGTGCCAGCCTGCAGCCTGAGCCTCGGGACCAGGGCAGGAAAGTGATGGGAGAGTGGAAGGGATGGAAATGACTTTAGGAAGGGAAAGAGGAGGCAAGGGTCCAAGGTGACCCCCCCCCCAACTGATGAGCCTGAGTGCTTAGGAGAATGCTTACAATCTTAAAAAAAGTAGGGAGAGGCAGCTGTTCCTGATACTTAAGCATCCAGATCTCTCTGCTTTGTAACCTTGGTCCAGTCACTGACTGGGTGTATCATGATCACACCTGAAAAAATTAATTTCTTCATATCAAATATCCAGTCTTCAAAATTTCAATTGTCTCCTCAGTTTACTTCTTCTTTTTTTTTTTTTTTAAATCTTGATGTTTTCAACATTTAGATTTTTTTTTTTAATTAATTATTTATTTATTTATTTATTTTTGGCTGTGTTGGGTCTTCGTTTCTGTGCAAGGGCTTTCTCTAGTTGCGGCAAGCGGGGGCCACTCTTCATCGCGGTGCGCGGGCCTCTCACTATCACGGCCTCTCCCATTGCGGAGCATAGGCTCCAGACGTGCAGGCTCAGTAGTTGTGGCTCACAGGCCCAGCTGCTCCGCGGCACGTGGGATCTTTCCAGACCAGGGCTCGAACCCGTGTCCCCTGCATTAGCAGGCAGATTCTCAACCACTGCGCCACCAGGGAAGCCCCCAGTTTACTTCTTTAAAGTTTGTTTGTTTAACCCAAGATCCAAATAATATTCACATATTGCAATTGGTTGATATGTCCCTTAGTCTCTTTTAATCCTCCATCTCTCTTTTTTTTTTGCTCCTTCCCTTGAAATCTATTGATGAAACAGGATTATTTGCCTTTTAGAGATTCTCAGTCTGGATTCTGATGATTTCACCACTGTGAAATTTCACCTTTAATATGTTTGTTCCCTATATTTTCTTTAGACTGGTGTTGGATGGAGAGATTGATTTGATTTGAGTTCAGTTTATTTGGTGGTGATGCATTCTAGCATTTGTCTTTATTTTGGAGGGATTCTCTTCTGTTTATTTAGCTATAGATCACATACAGTGACATTAACCCTTTTAATGTGTGCAATTCGGTAGTTTTTAGTACATTTACAAGGTTGTGCAAGCATCACCACTCTCTAATTTCACATTTTCATTAACCTCCCCATAAAACCCTGTACCCATTAGCAGTCACCCTCCATTCCCCTCTGCCCCCAGCCCCTTGCGACCACGAATCTGCTTTCTGGGTCTACAGATTTGCCTATTCTGAACATTTCATATAAATGGAATCATAGACTATGTGGCCTTTTGTGTCTGGCTTCTTCCACTTAGCATCAAGTTTTTCAAGTTTATCTGTGTTGTAGCCTGTGTCAGTGCTTCATTCCTTTTTATGGCTGAATCATGTCCCATTGTAAGGATGGACCACATTTTGTTTATTCATCCATTGATGGACTTTTAGGTTGTTTCCACGTTCCCTGTTGTTTTGCCTGTTGTAAAAACAGTACTTTTCTTCAGATCACTTTGTAGGAACATCTTCTCCTCACAGAACTCCTTGTTTCTGGGAGATGACCCAGGCTCCAGAAGAGGGTAGGAAGGAAATGGGAAAAGGGCTTTATCCAACCAGGGAGCTCACAACTATTGAGTGAGTACCTTCTGTGTGCCAGGTGGGGCAATCCTGCGACCACCAAGCTGCTTTCTCTCTATGCATCTGCCTATTCTGGACATTTCAAATAAATGGAATCATACCATATGTGCAGGAATAAGAGAAGACCATAGGCCATGTGTGTGAATCCCAGGTAAAAAATAGGCTCTATTTGTGTGAGTCAGCCCTGGTAAGAGCATCCAAATGGCTGAGCTTGGGTCATAGCCCATGCCCTGGGATCAGACGAAGCAAAGTTTAACTTTTTCAGCTTCCATCGAAGGAATAAAACTCTGCTTTCACCAAGAATCACACAGGGATGGCTCACATAGGGGTGGACAGCCCAAACTTAGGGAGTTCAGATGCTGAGCAGGAAACAACACATGACTTGTTGAGGGGGGGCATGCAAATTTGGGTCAGAGCTGAATTGTTGGGAAACAATAGAAAAGGAATTAAAGGTCAGTCCACTAGAGGGCCTTTTTCTCCATCCATTCCACACACAGCATTCAACCTCCCCTCCCAATAACACAGAACAGCTATTTAAAGACTATGGGCTTGCTGAAATATTTGTAAATAAAAAGATATAATGTCTTTGAATTGCTTTAAAATAACCCACTGGGACGGTGGGATGGTTGGGAATATGGATAAAATGAAGACTGGCCTTTTTGTTAATAATTGTTGAAGCTGGGTGATGGGTACATGGAACTTCATCATACTATTTTTCTTCCTTCTGTAATATTAGAAAATTTTCATTAGAAATTTAAAAAAATTAATATAGACTATGGACTTGAGTGAATGGCAAAATATTAGCTTTCCTTGGATGAGTTTTGTTTCAGCCATGGGTAAAAGAAGAGAGATTTGATGCCACCAACAGGAACAGAAGATCTGGAGGGGGGGGAGAGAGGATGAGTGGGGTGCTGGGACCTCCCACGGTTATAGGGACAGGAGGAAGAGCCAGTTGCATGGGCACGTGGCAGAGAGAAGCTGTGACTATGTGGAAGGAGAAGTTACTGCTTCCTGGAAAATCAGGCTACCAATGCCTGAGAAAGCACACTAGGACTTGAGAGGGAACTTCGGGGCACTAGAGTGTAGCTCCCCTGTGCTGTTGCCATAGACTATCTAATAGATTGAATGTCTGTGCCCCGCAAATTCATATGTTGAAAACCTAACCCCGCAATGTGATGATGTTAGGGGGAGGAGCCTGTGGGAGGTGATGAGGTCATGAGGATGGAGCCCTCATGCATAGGATTAGTGCTCTTATAAAAGAAATGCCGGAAACTCCTCACCCCTCCCACCACGTGAAAAGACAGAGGTCTGTGAACCAGGAAGGGAGTTCTCACCAGACACCAAATCTGCCAGTGCCTTGATCTTGGACTTCCAGCCTCCAGAACTGTGAGAAATAAATTTCTGTTGTTCTGTTTATAAACCACCCAGTCTATGGTACATTTTTTTTTACCTCCTTTTTAAAAAAAATGAGGTATAGTTAACATACATTGTGTAAGTTTAAGGTATACAACATGGTGATTTGATCCCTTTATGTATTGCAATATGACTGCCACCGTAGCATTAGCTGACATCTGCATGTCTATGGTTTTTTGTTATAGCAGCCAAAGCTGACGAAAACAGACTATTTTACGAGGACCCTTATTTTTCAGGAGTCTGAGTAGTCTTCTGCTCTACTTGCCCTGTCCCTTGGGCTCAATCCCAAGGGTTGACCACCTGAAATAGCCTCACACCCACTCTTCTACCCACACAGCCTTGACTTCCCATGGTTGCTAATCTGGGTTATCCTTCCTCTTCCTTACTCCCTCCTCCTCCTCCTCCTTCTCTTCTATCTCCTCCTCCTCCGCCTTTAATTTGATAGACTTGAGATGGTCATGAACTGTTCTGATATCGTCATTACATCTTTAAACACCAGAACGTCACACGAGACTCAGTTTGTTCTGCAGTGATTCTACTTAATGGTCAACCCCCGCCCCCCAACTCAAGGACATTATATGGAAGATAATAATGTCCCCAAACCCATCATGGAAAACCTTAGTAACAAGAGTCTTTAAAGTGCATTGGGCACGCTCTCTGAATTTCAATGTCTCTTTCCACCTGAAGAGAGATTACCTGTAAATACTGGGTCTGTGTAGATTTTCCATTACAGTTACATTAATTTGGTAGCACTTCTCCGCTTTGAGGGTCTCATCCACTTAAATGGTTGGGCTCTTAATTAAATAAAATGTTTAAAGAAAAATATTTAAAAAGTAAAAAAATCACCCACTGCCTTTGTATGGGTTCCTTAAAAAGCTTATGAGTTAATGCTTTATTGGAGGGTATGATACCAGGGAAGCAAGAGTCAGGGAAGAAGGGGAGTGAGGCCGAAAAGGAGGGAGAGCAAATTCAAGGTGGAATATTACCGAAGTTGGTCCAGCTTTGCAGGAACACTCAGCCGGATGCTTAATCTAATGGGAGGTCTCTGGAGAGAATGTGTGAAACCGCTGAATCTCAGAACTGTCCAATAGCACGGACAGGGGTATTGGGAGGGTATATGGGGGGCGGGGAGAAGATGAGCGATTTATCTGCCCGCTCCTTTATGTCTCTCATTAGTCCTCCCCTTGGGGCATTAACCTCCCCCCTTCTCTAGGCAGATCTCCCCTAGTTGGGTTGGTCCTTGGTGCTGAGGCAGCCGCAGCCTTTGCCCCTGTGGTCTTCTGAGACCATCAGAACTTGTAGGAGCTGAGGTGAACCTGGCACTGCACAGGGTTCTGCCACCACAGGAACAGCGTGAGCTGTAGCTGATGCTGTTCATGCCGGGAAGAGAGGCAAGTATCCCAGGTGGAGGTGGGGGAGGGTACAGGTGGGACAAACGGCTCTGGGTCTGCCACACCCATAATCTGTCCATTTACCAAATTATGGATGCAGTAGGCTTCCTCCCATCCCATTTCACTCCCAGGTAACTACTGTTGACAGTTTGATCCATGAGCTTCCTGATTTTTTCCTGAGAATATCTAAACACACATTTATTTTTTAAATGGAAGCATGACATACATATTAGTATGCAATTTGCTTTTGTCACTTAACATTACCCTGTAATTATCTTTCCAGCTCAGCATATATACATCTACCTCGTTCTTTTTTCTTTTTTTTAATTAATTTATTTATTTATGGCTGTGTTGGGTCTTCGTTTCTGTGCGAGGGCTTTCTCTAGTTGTGGCAAGCAGGGGCCACTCTTCATCGTGGTGCGCGGGCCTCTCACCGTCGCGGCCTCTCTTGTTGTGGAGCACAGGCTCCAGACGCGCAGGCTCAGTAATTGTGGCTCACGGGCCCAGTTGCTCTGTGGCATGTGGGATCTTCCCAGACCAGGGCTCGAACCCGTGTCCCCTGCATTGGCAGGCAGATTCTTAACCACTGCGCCACCAGGGAAGCCCTCTTTTTTCTTTTTAAATAGATAATCCTGCCTCATTCTTTTAAATGATGATTGTATAGTTTTCTGTTTTATGGATGTACTGTAGTTTACCTGCTTATTTCTCCCTTGATAGACATTCACACTATTTCCCGGTCTGGGCTATTTTAAACAACATTGCTGTGTAAGTCCAGGCAAGTTTTGGTTCTTTCAGTTTGATGGGAAGTGAGTGGCTAAAATACGTTACATCCTTATCTGCCCAGCACCTCCATTCCTGCCTATAGATTAGGCAGTAAGGACGAGGCTGCCGGCCACAGCTCACCCTGCAGAGAGCCAGCCCCAGGCTATGTTGGTGCGGGGGCGGGGGAGAGCGGGTAGGGGGTCCCCCCTCTCCTGCAGCCACGCCTCTTTCTAAAGTGTAGACTGTAGTGTTCGGAAGAAACTACTACAGGATTTGGGCTTTGGTTGGGCGGCTCTGGGGAGAGTTTAAGGATCTGGGAGTTTGCTCTAGAGTGGGTGCTGTCAGGAAGCAGGGACGATCCTAGGATCCGGGCTCTTAATAAATCTTATCTATACGGAGGACAGACTGGAGAGAAGCTAAGGCTATAATTGGTACAGAAGCAGCCGTCACTCTCATTCGCCCAGAGAGGGATAGATCTGGCATCTTGGGGCCTGGACCACGTTCCTGTTTAGTCTTGTTCCATCACCGTCCCGAGCGGCCTCGGCTGATGCTGCTGTTCTGTGACATCGTTATTCCAACGGGAGAACAGCAAGGCCAGCTGACTGGGCCGGCTCAGCAAGTGTACGTCTGGGGTTGCTCCTCTCTTTCTCAAAGCTGTGAAGGTTGTTTGATATTCAAGGTGGAAGTAGGGTCTAGGAAAAAGCAAAACTTGACCCTGACCAGCTTCGGAACGTGATCGAATGTCAAAGGCACAACCTCTCCTGGCTGCCTTTATGCCTGGACCTGGCTGTTTCTGGACTACATCTTGGACAGCTGAGAACTCTTCCCTGTTATTTTAAATAGCTTCATTGAGATATAGTTCATATGCTATAAAATCCACACGTTTAAAGGGTACAATTCAATGGCTTTAGTATGTTCACAGATAATGTGCAACCGTCACTACTATCTAATCCCAGAACATTTTCTTTTCTTTTCTTTTTTCTTTTTTATGGCTGAGTTGTACAGCTTGCAGGATCTTAAGTTCCCCGATCAGGGATCGAACCCAGGCCCCAGCAGTGAAAGCACTGAGTCCTAACCACTGGACCGCCAGGGAATTCCCAGAACATTTTCATTGCTCCAAACAGAAGCCCCTACCAGGGGTGAAGGCGGGGACGGGATAAGTTGGGAGATTGGGATTGACATATACACACTACTATATATAAAATAGATAACTGGGACTTCCCTGGCGGTCCAGTGGTTAGGACTCTGCGCTTCCACTGCAGGGGGCGTGGGTTCGATCCCTGGTTGGGGAACTAAGATCTCACATGCCGTGAGGTGTGGCAAAATAAAATAAAATAAATTAAAATATAATAAAATACAATAAAATAAAAAATAACGAATAAGGACCTACTGTATAGCCCAGGGAACTCTACTCAATACTCTATAATGGCCTATATGGGAAAACAATCTAAAAATAGTGAATATACATATATGAATAACTGATTCACTTTGCTGTACAGCAGAAACTAACACGACATTGTAGATCAACTATACTCCAATGAAAATTAAAAAAAAAAAGAAGCCCTCTTAGTAGTCACTTCCTATTTCCCCCACCACAGACCAAGGAAACCACTAATCTACTCTCTGTCTCTATGGATTTGCCTATTTTGGACATTTCATATAAATAAAATCATACAATGCATAGCCTTTTGTGACTGGCTTCTTTCACTTAGCTTAATGTCTTCAAGGACAATCCTTGTTGTAGCAGGAATCAGTACTCTATTCCTTTTTATGGCTGATAATGTTCCATCAGAGGGATAGACTACATTTTGTTTATCCATTCATCCATCAGTGAACTTCTGGGGTCAGTGGGCTTTCCCTGTTGTTTGCTTGTGGTAAAAACAATACTTTCCTTCTGGAAGCTCAAGCCACTTTGTAGGAACCTTTACCTCCTCATAGAACTCCTTGTTTCTCAGAGATGAAGCGGCTCCAGAAGAGAGTGGGAAAGAAAAGGGAAAAGGGCTGGAATTCCCTGGCGGCCCAGTGGTTAAGACTCCACGCTTCCAATGCAGGGGGCACGGGTTCAATCCCTGGTCGGGGAACTGAGATCCCACACGCTGCGAGGTGCGACCAAAAGTAAAAAAAAAAAGAAAAGGGAAAAGGGCTTTATCGAGCCGAGAAGCTCACAGCCATTCTGTGTGCCAGTCCCACCTGCGAAGATAAAGTGCAGTCCAAAGTGCAAAGATAAATTAGGACAGGAGACGCTGCCCTCAAGGAGTTCGTAGTCCAGTGAGTAGAGAGGGTACATCTGTTGTTTCGCCTGTCAGGATCCATCCTATTTTTCTGATTTTCCTTGGGGGAACCACCCTTCTCTTGCTCTCTGGTTCCCAGGAAGGAGAAACCAGGGCCTGACCAATCAGCACCGTCCAACCTGTGGGGCTAGTGGTTCTCTCAGGGGTGGGCATTGACTTCAGACAGTCCAATGAGATGCCATCACACTTTTACTGGACCTCTTGAAAAAGGCAAATTTTTGTTTTGGTTGGTTGGTTGTTTTTTCCTATTGGGTTACTGAGAAAATAGGCTGGAAGCCTGGGGCTGTTGGTGGCCATCTTGCCATGATCTGGGGAGAGCCAGTCTGGGTAAGAAGTCAACAGGGAGGAAAGCAGGGCCAAGAGACGGGAGAGCAGACCACATCCTGGGATGTCATTTGAGCAGCTGGACCAAGCTGTGCCTTATTCTTTGCTACCTCTAGGCTTTTCAGCTATGAACCAATGATTTTTAAGAACTAATAAAAAAATTAATTGTGGCAATGGTTGCACAACTCTGTGACTATAACTGAAACCATTGAATTGTACACTTTAAAATGGGTGAATTATATGGTATATAAATTATATCCGAATAATAAAAAAATGAAATAACACAAGGTAAGGACTATGATAGAACCATTCACAGGATTTTATTGAAACCCAAAGTAAGAACAGGTCAGTCTGTGGAAAGGAGAAGGCAAGCAGCCTTCCTGAGGAACTATTACTCCATTTTACAGGTGAGGAACTAAAGACCCTCCCAGAAAGGAACTGAGTATGAGCATTTGAGTGAGTGACAGGGCTAAGAATTAAAGGGATTAGTACATTCTAGCCCATGACCTAGTCTCTGAAAACATAGTATCTACTTATGTGCTGTCAAAATTTCTAAGCCATGCCACCAATTAATTGACCTAAATTATTTTAAAACATTTATAGCATTGAGCCTGCTCACCACAAACATCTCCAAACAGACATGGGGGAAGTCTCTGTAGCTGTAATGTCTCTTGTTTTGGATTTCCAGAGTTTGTTAAAACTCTTCCACAACTCAAACTGGCTTAAGCAAAAAAGTTGTATAAATAAGAAATCCAGCATGTGGACTTCAAGCACAGCTGGATCCAGGGGCTCAGCTATGTCATCTGACTTCTGCTGTTCTCTGCCCCTCAGCTCCAGGTTTGCACCATGTTGATGTCACTCTCATGCAGGCTCTCGACACATGGTGGCCAAGGTGGCATTCAGGACCTCTAAGATTGCACCCTACCTGTTCAATGACCTCAGAAAATTTAGTGGATTTCCATTGCGTATCATTGGCTCAGCTTGGGACACATGCCCACCCCTGGACCAATCACTGTACTTAGGGACATGGATGTTGCTGATTGGTCAGGCTTAGCGCCAGAGGCTGGGGGCAGTCCATCTGAGTGGCATGGGATAAGATAGGAGGGAGGAGAATCCTCTTACAGAGGGGAGAATGGATGTTGAGCAGACAAAGTAAAAATCAATATTTAGTTTGGGACCAGGAAGCTGATAGTACTTGCTCACACTGTAGAAAAATAGCCATCTGACAAAGTTGATATTAAAAACTTTCTTTCTAATACTTCAATTTCGCCTTCATGATCTGGACTATCCTTTTCTTTTCACTTAATTATCCAAATCTTCAAGTAGTGTTCCTCCCTCTTCACTAATATCCTCACCAGTGGCTCCTAGGATCAAGAATGGCCCCCTTCTGGGACTTCCCTGGCAGTACAGTGCTTAAGACTCTGCGCTTCCAATGCAGGGGGTGCAGGTTCAATCCCTGGTTGGGGAGCTGGGATCCCACATGACGCGTGGCATGACCATGAAAAAAAATAAAAAGAATGGCCCCCTTCTGTTCTGTAGCGTTTTCTACTTGGATTACCCCCTTCAGCCTGTAATTAATTACTTCCACGTATTGTTCCCTCTGTGTATGCAGAACCCATCACAGGGGCCCAGGGTCATGTGACCCAGCCTTCACACTCAGCCACAGCCTCACATTTAGACTTTTCATTTTTACAGAAGCTAATTTGCCATTGTGTTTACCATTCAGGACAGGAGTTTGTATCAGTCAGAAAATAGAACTCACTAGAGGTCTTTCCAACAGAAAATTTTAATGTAGGAAACCGGTTAAACAGATGCATAAGTTATCTACTGTTGTGTAACAAGTTGCCCCAAAACTAAGTGGCTTAAAACAACAATAATCATTATCTTTCTTTTTTAAAAAATAAATTTATTTATTTTATTTGTTTATTTTTGGCTGTGTTGGGTCTTTGTTGCTGCACGCAGGCTTTCTCTAGTTGCGGCGAGTGGAGGCTACTCTTCGTTGCAGTGGACGGGCTTCTCATTGTGGTGGCTTCTCTTGTTGCCGAGCACCGGCTCTAGGCACGTGGGCTTCAGTAGTTGTGGCTTGCAGGCTCTAGAGCGCAGGCTCAGTAGTTGTGGTGCATGGGCTTAGCTGCTCTGAGCATGTGGGATCTTCCCAGACCAGGGCTTGAACCTGTGTCCCTTGCATTGGCAGATGGATTCTTAACCACTGTGCCACCAGGGAAGCCCATAATAATCATTATCTTTCATACTTTCTGTAGATCCGGAATTCAGGAGAAGTTTGGCTGAGTGGTCCTGGTACAGGATCTCTCAGGAGATTGCAGGCAAGATATCAGCAGGGGCTGCAGCATCTGAAGACTTAATTGGGTCTGGAGGAGCCACCTCCAAGATGGAGCCCTCACATTGCTGTTGATGGGAGGCCTGAGTTTCTCTCCGTGTGGGCGTCTCCCAGAGCTGCTTGAGTGTCCTCATTACATGGTAGATGGCTTCCCCCAGAGGAATTGAGTCAAGAGAACAAGAGAGAAGACAGCAGAAGCCAGAAGAACTACAGTTCTGCAGCCTGTGGAAGGAAAACCACATTCACATAGAGATTGACAAAATGAAAAGGCAGAGGACTTTGTACCAGATGAAGGAACAAGATAAAACCCCCAAAAACAACTAAATGAAGTGGAGATAGGCAACCTTCCAGAAAAAGAATTCAGAATAATGATAGTGAAGATGATCCAGGACCTCAGAAAAACAATGGAGGCAAAGATCAAGAAGACGCAAGAAATGTTTAACAAAGACCTAGAAAAATTAAAGAACTAACAAACAGAGATGAATAATACAATAACTGCAATGAAGAATCAATAGCAGAATAACTGAGGCAGAAGAACGGATAAGTGACCTGGAAGACAGAATGGTGGAATTCACTGCCATGGAACAGAATAAAGAAAAAAGAATGAAAAGAAATGAAGACAGCCTAAGAGACCTCTGGTACAACATTAAATGCAAAAACATTCTCATTATAGGGGTCCCAGAAGGAGAAGAGAGAAAGGACCTGAGAAAACATTTGAAGAGATTATAGTCGAAAACTTCCCTAACATGGGAAAGAAAATAGCCGCCCAAGTCCAGGAAGTGCATCAGGTCCCATACAGGATAAACCCAAGGAGAAACATGCAGAGACACATAGTAATCAAATTGACAAAAATTAAAGACAAAGAAAAAGTATTGAAAGCAACAAGGGAAAAATGACAAATAACATACAAGGGAACTCCCATAAGGTTAACAGCTGATTTCTCAGCAGAAACTCTACAAGCCAGAAGGGAGTGGCACAATATATTTAAAGTGATGAAAGGGAAGAACCTACAACCAAGATTACTCTACCCAGCAAGGATCTCATTCAGATTTGATGGAGAAATCAAAAGCTTTACAGACAAGCAAAAACTAAGAGAAATCAGCACCACCAAACCAGCTCTACAACAAATGCTAAAGGAACTTCTCTAGGCAGGAAACACAAGAGAAGGAAAAGACCTACAATAACAAACCCAAAACAATTAAGAAAATGGTAGTAGGAACATACATATCGATAACTACCTTAAATGTAAATGGATTAAATGCTCCAACCAAAAGACATAGACTGGCTGAATGGATACAAAAACAAGACCCATATATATGCTGTCTACAAGAGACCCACTTCAGACCTAGGGACACATACAGACTGAAAGTGAGGGGATAAAAAAAAATATTCCAGGCAAATGGAAATCAAAAGAAAACTGCAGTAGCAATACTCATATCAGATAAAATAGACTTAAAATAAAGACTGTTACAAGAGACAAGGAAGGACACAACATAATG
This sequence comes from Balaenoptera physalus, assembly GCF_965194825.1. Classification (NCBI taxonomy): domain Eukaryota; kingdom Metazoa; phylum Chordata; class Mammalia; order Artiodactyla; family Balaenopteridae; genus Balaenoptera; species Balaenoptera physalus. The sequence continues at coordinate 90,510,386 of NC_138897.1, forward strand.
ATCAAGGGATCAATCCAAGAAGAAGATATAACAATTATAAATACATATGCACCCAACATAGGAGCACCTCAATACATAAGGGAACTGCTAACAGCTATAAAAGAGGAAATTGACAGTAACACAATAATAGTGGGGGACTTTAACACCTCACTTATACCAATGGACAGATCATCCAGACAGAAAATTAATAAGGAAACACAAGCTTTAAATGACACAATAGACCAGATAGATTTAATTGATATTTATAGGATATTCCATCCAAAAACAGCAGATTACACTTTCTTCTCAAGTGCACACAGAACATTCTCCAGGATAGATCACATCTTGGGTCACAAATCAAGCCTCGGTAAATTAAAGAAAATTGAAATCATATCAAGCATCTTTTCTGACCACAATGCTATGAGATTAGAAATGAATTACAGGGAAAAAAACATAAAAAACACAAACACATGGAGGCTAAACAATACATTACTAAATAACGAAGAGATCACTGAAGAAATCAAAGAGGAAATAAAAAAATACCTAGAGACAAATTACAATGAAAACACGATGATCCAAAACCTATGGGATACAGCAAAAGCAGTTCTAAGAGGGAAGTTTATAGCAATACAAGCCTACCTCAAGAAACAAGAAAAATCTCCAATAAACAATCTAACCTTACACCTAAAGGAGCTAGAGCAAGAAGAACAAACAAAACCCAAAGTTAGCAGAAGGAAAGAAATCATAAAAATCAGAGCAGAAATAAATGAAATAGAAACAAAGAAAGCAATAGCAAAGATCAATAAAACTAAAAGCTGGTTCTTTGAGAAGATAAACAAAATTGATAAACCTTTAGCCAGACTCATCAAGAAAAAGAGGGAGAGGACTCAAATCAATAAAACTAGAAATGAGAAAGGAGAAGCTACAACAGATACCGCAGAGATACAAAGCATCCTAAGAGACTACTACAAGCAACTCTATGCCAATAAAATGGACAACCTGGAAGAAATGGACAAATTCTTAGACAGGTATAACCTTCCAAGACTGAACCAGGAAGAAATAGAAAATATGAACAGACCAATCACAAGTAATGAAATTGAAACTGTGATTAAAAATCTTCCACCAGGGGCTTCCCAGGTGGCACAGTGGTTAAGAATCCGCCTGCCAATGCAGGGGACATGGGTTCGAGCCCTGGTCCAGGAAGATCGCACATGCCGTGGAGCATCTAAGCCTGTGCGCCACAACTACTGAGCCTGCACTCTAGAGCCCATGAGCCACAACTACTGAAGCCTGTGCGCCTAGAGCCCATGCTCTGCAACAAGAGAAGACACCGCAATGAGAAACCTGTGCACTGCAACAAAGAGTAGCCCCTGCTCTCCGCAACTAGAGAAGAGCCCCCACGCAGCAACAAAGACCCAATGCAGCCAAAAATAAATAAATAAAATAAATTTATTTAAAAAAAATATGGCTTAAAAAAAAATCTTCCAAAAAACAAAAGTCCAGGACCCGATGGCTTCACAGGTGAATTCTATCAAACATGTAGAGAAGAGCTAGCACCCATCCTTCTCAAACTCTTCAAAAAAATTGCAGAGGAAGGAACACTCACAAACTCGTTCTAAGAGGCCGCCACCACCCTGATACCAAAACCAGACAAAGACACTACAAAAAAAAGAAAATTACAGACCAATATCACTGATGAATATAGATGCAAAAATCCTCAACAAAATACTAGCAAACAGAATCCAGCAACACATTAAAAGGATCAAACACCATGATCAAGTGGGATTTGCCCCAGGGATGCAAGGATTCTTCAATATATGCAAATCAATCAATGTGATACATCATATTAACAAATTGAAGAATAAAAACCATATGATCATCTCAATAGATGCAGAAAAAGCTTTTGACAAAATTCAACACCCATTTATGATAAAAACTCTCCAGAAAGTGGGCATAGAGGGAACCTACCTCAACAAAATAAAGGCCATATACGACAAACCCACAGCAAACATCATTCTCAATGGTGAAAAATTGAAAGCATTTCCTCTAAGATCAGGAACAAGACAAGGATGTCCACTCTCACCACTATTATTCAACATAGTTTTGGAAGTCCTAGCCACAGCAATCAGAGAAGAAAAAGAAATAAAAGGAATACAAATTGGAAAAGAAGAAGTAAAACTGTCACTGTTTGCAGATGACATGATACTATACATACAGAATCCTAAAGATGCCATCAGAAAACTACTAGAGCTAATCAAAGAATTTGGTAAAGTTGCAGGATACAAAATTAATGCACAGAAATCTGTTGCATTCCTATACACTAACAATGACAGATCAGAAAATGAAATTAAGGAAACAATCCCATTCACCATTGCAACAAAGAGAATAAAATACCTAGGAATAAACCTACCTAAGGAGGTAAAAGACCTGAACTCAGAAAACCATCAGACACTGATGAAAGAAATCAAAGACGACACAAACAGATGGAGAGATATACCATGTTCTTGGATTGGAAGAATCAATATTGTGAAAATGACTATACTACCCAAAGCAATCTACAGATTCAATGCAATCCCTATCAAATTACCAGTGGCATTTTTTACAGAACTAGAACAAAAAATCTTAAAATTTGTATGGAGACACGAAAGACCCCAAATAGCCAAAGCAGTCTTGAGGGAAAAAAACGGACCTGGAGGAATCAGACTCCCTGACTTCAGACTATACTACAAAGCTACAGTAATCAAGACAATATGGTACTGGCACAAAAACAGAAATATAAATCAATGGAACAGGGTAGAAAGCCCAGAGGTGAACCCATGCACCTATGGTCAACTAATCTATGACAAAGGAGGCAAGGATATACAATGGAGAAAAGACAGTCTCTTCAATAAGTGGTGCTGGGAAAACTGGACAGCTACATGTAAAAGAATGAAATTAGAACACTCCCTAACACCATATACAAAAATAAACTCAAAATGGATTAGAGACCTAAATGTAAGACCAGGCACTATAAAACTCTTAGAGGAAAACATAGGAAGAACACTCTTACACAAATCACAGCAAGATCTTTTTTGATCCACCTCCTAGAATAATGGAAATAAAAACAAAAATAAACAAATGGGACCTAATGAAACTTTAAAGCTTTTACACAGCAAAGGAAACTACAAACAAGATGAAAACACAACCCTCAGAATGGGATAAAATATTTGCAAATGAATCAACAGACAAAGGATTAATCTCCAAAATATATAAACAGCACATGCAGCTCAATATTAAAAAAACAAACAACCCAATCCAAAAATGGGCAGAAGACCTAAATAGACATTTCTCCAAAGAAGACATACAGATGGCCAAGAAGCACAAAAAAAGCTGCTCAACATCACTAATTATTAGAGAAATGCAAATCAAAACTACAATGAGGTATCACGTCACACCAGTTAGAATGGGCATCGTCAGAAAATCTACAAACAACAAATGCTGGAGAGGGTGTGGAGAAAAGGGAACCCTCTTGCACTGTTGGTGGGAATATAAATTGATACAGCCACTGTGGAGAACAGTATGGAGGTTCCTTAAAAAACTAAAAATAGAATTACCATATGATCCAGCAATCCCAGTACTGGGCATATACCCAGAGAAAACCATAATTCAAAAAGACACATGCACCCCAATGTTCATTGCAGCACTATTGCATTAGCCAGGACATGGAAGCAACCTAAATGCCCATCGACAGATGAATGGATAAAGAAGATGTGGTACATATATACAATAGAATATTACTCAGCCATAAAAAGGAACGAAATTGGGTCATTTGTACAGACATGGATGGATCTAGAGACTGTCATACCGAGTGAAGTAAGTCAGAAAGAGAAAAACAAATATTGTATATTAACGCATATATGTGGGGCCTAGAAAAATGTTGCAGATGAACCGGTTTGCAGGGCAGAAATAGAGACACAGATGTAGAGAACAAATGTGTGGACACCAAGGGGGGAAAGTGGTGGGGGGTGGGTGGTGGTGGTGGGATGAATTGGGAGATTGGGATTGACATATACACGAATATGTATAAAATAGATAACTAATAAGAACCTGCTGTATAAAAAAATAAATAAAATAAAATTCAAAAATTCATAAAAAAAAAAAAAGAGAGAGCGAGAACAAGGGAGAAGCAACAGTTCCTTTTCTGACCTAACTTTGGAAGTCACAGACTGTCACATGTTCCACATTCTCTTAGGCAGAGGTCAGTCACTAAGTCAATTCTGCCTCCCATTCCAAGGGAGGGGAATTAGGCTCCAATTATATATATATATATATATATTTTTGGCTGTGCCGTGCAGCATGTGGGATCTTAGTTCCCCGACCAGGGATCGAACCCGTGCCCCCTGTAGTGGAAGCTCAGAGCCCTAACCACTGGACCGCCAGGGAATTCCCCAGGCTCCACCTTTTGAAGGGAGGAGGATCACGGAATTCCTGGATACGTTTTCAAACCATCATAACAGTCAATGATAGAGCTGAGTAACCCAACAGGATGGTGAGACAGTGCACAGATTAACAAAAGCAGAAAGACACCAACCCATTTAGGACTAGAGAAAGGAAGGGAGGAATTAGGACTATCAAAGCTCAGGACCCAGGACCACCCAGTGGAAACGGGACCTTCAGAGGAGCTGGAGCCTTGAACATGCAGTCACTAGCGGAGGTGCTTCCCAAAGCAGTGAGGGAGACAAATACTCTGGCTTCTTCCTTCCTCCGCCCTCTAATCTTCCGCCAGTGCCTGGAACCGGCTGAACCTACCAGGAAGCAGAGTGAAAGGGAGCCTGGGAAACAGATTTCCTTGTGATGCAGAGGTGAGCAGAGAGGGCTGGGATGGGGCTGAGATTAAAGGCCTAGCACGGAGTCCCCCAGAACAGCTTATTTGATAAAATGCTGATACTGTGGTCAAACTTGTATTGAATTTTCATTATTTTTGTATATCAATATTGTTTTTAATAAAGTGACTTTTAAAAAAATTTTTGGTTGTGTTGGGTTTTCGTTGCTGCACGCGGGCTTTCTCTAGTTGCGGCGAGCGGGGGCTACTCTTCGTTGCGGTGCGCGGGCTTCTCATTGCAGTGGCTTCTCTTGTTGTGGAGCACGGGCTCTAGGCGCACGGGCTTCAGTAGCTGTGGCGTGCAGGCTCAGTAGTTGTGGCTTGTCGGCTCCAGAGCGCAGGCTCAGTAGTTGTGGTGCACGGGCTTAGTTGCTCCGCGGCATGTGGGATCTTCCCGGACCAGGGCTTGAAACTGTGTCCCCTGCATTGGCAGGCGGATTCTTATTTATTTATTTATTTATTTATGGCTACATTGGGTTTTTGTTGCTGCGCGCGGGCTTTCTCTAGTTGCGGTGAGCGGGGGCTACTCTTGGTTGTGGTGCGTGGGCTTCTCATTGCAGTGGCTTCTCTTGTTGCGGAGCCTGGGGTCTAGGCGCGTGGACTCAGTAGTTGTGGCGCACGGGCTTAGTTGCTCCACGGCATGTGGGATTTTCCCAGACCAGGGCTTGAACCCGTGTCCCCTGCGTTGGCAGGCGGATTCTCAACCACTGCGCCACCAGGGAAGTCCCAGAAGTGACATTTTAAAGCTGAAAATGAGGGACTTCCCTGGTGGTCTAGTGGTTAAGACTCCGTGCTTCCACTGCAGGGGGCACGGGTTCCATCCCTGGTTGGGGAACTAAGATCCCACACGCCGTGTGGCGTGGAAAAAAAAAAACTGAAAAGAAAAATGAAAGAAAATTCTCTAGTCTCCTTTACTCTTTCCTAATGTTAAAAAAGACTTCTGTGGGACCAGAAAGGACGGGGAATGTTAATACCCAGACAGCAGAAAGCTGATTTAGCCTTTCTGTGGAAACAGCCTTTGTTATTCTCTTTAAAACTTGTCAGCATTGGAGAACTGACTATGCAACTGATACAAATCCCTCATCACTTTCTAACCTGGTTTCCTAGTCTCTGCCACAATAAGCCTCTGATTCCAAGAAGAAATAATTTATCTTGTCCACTCTATGTCCAAACAAGAATGTGTACGTGAACGTTCATAGCAGCTTTCCTAATAATAGCCAAAAAGTGGAAACAACCCAATGTCCATCAATGGGTGAATGGGTAAACAAAATATGGTCTATCCACATAATACAGTATTGTTCTGCCATAGAAAGGAATGGTATACTGACACAGGCTACAACATGGATGAACCTTGAAAACATTATGCTAGGTGAAAGAAGCTAGTCACAAAAGGCCACATATATGATTTCCTCCAAATCCATAGAGACAGAAAGTAGATCAGCCTGGGTGTGGGGGGGCGTGGTATGGGGAATGGGGTATGACTGCTAATAAGTCAGCGTTTCTTTTTGGGGTGATGAAATGTTTTGGAACTAGACAGTGGTGATGATGGCTGAACAACTCTGCGGGTGACCTGACAAATCCTGAGAGCTTGTAGTTCTTTGAGTTAATTTGTCTACAGATCCTGAAATATTGTTGAAAGATACTTGATGAGTAATTATGACAAGGATGCTAAAAAGAAAAACCTGGGCAAAGAAGAAAATATACCATGTAGTTGACAGATTTTATAGCTTTGTGATTAGAGTTACTTTTGTCTCTTTTCCAATTTTTGATAGCACCATTACTTTTATAATATAACATATAAATTTATAGATGACTTCTGGCTGCATCTTTGGTTTGGCCACCACGTTTTCAAAAATTGGAGTTGAATGTATTTAGATACAGTATCTATGCTTCAGTTTGCCACAGTCCTCCCTACTCCCTATTGCCTTAAGCTGATGCCATCTCATATAAACTGCCTGATCCCTGAAGGCATTTGAATTTGGGTCCCATGATTTACATAATAAAACCCCCATAATATACAATTCACTGTGGTCCACTGAGATGCGAAGTGTCCACATTTTAAATCCCTGACACGTGGAGTTAGAATATTAATCAGTTTGAAAATGAAAATTAACATTTTAACATCCCAATAAAAACAGAATTGTTCTTGGTACTTTTCTACAGAGTTGGGTTGCTTGGGAAGTCAAAAAGGCTATATTTGTCAGTTTAATTCACTTTAATAGGAAACCTCTAAGGTATTAGAAGCAGAGATTTACTATAGGGAAAGAGTGGCTTCTAAATGGGCTGGTGAAGCTGGAGAAGCAAGCTCTCGGCTGAGCCTCCCTCCAGTGAAGGCTGCCAGGGTAACACTACAGAACTGACCTGCCAGGAAAAGCAGGGCCTTTGCCATAGTTTGCAAGGTGGGGAATCAGGGGACCATTACTAGAACTCTGAGTTCAGTAACACATTGTCACAGCCAGGAACCTTCCATCACCCTAGCTGCACCTGTTTCTTGACACCTGAGTGGGAAACTGGATACTGGGCCACTACTGCCCCCTATTGCCTGATAGCCTTTGAAGAAATAATCCCTCACACTTGCACAGCACATTTATGTACATACTGTCACCGTATCCTCATGATAACTTTACCAGATAAGCAAAGAATGTGGTGGCATATTTTTTACAGATAGGGAAATTAAGGTTCAGAGAGGTGATGGAACATAATTAAGGTCACACAGCTATGTGCAACACTGGAGTAACAACCCAGATCTCATCTTCAGGCCAGTTCAGTGAACTTGATATGTCAGCTAACATGTCATGAGTGAGGTTTTTTGTGGCCCTATGCTACAGCCTAAGAGCATAGTACACACATGCCAGGACTAGTGCCTCATGAGTGACACAGACTGGTAAATAACGATAACTCAGTAGGCACAAATCTGCCTTGTAAGCACAGAGGAAGGGTCTAGTATTTGGCAGAAGGAGGTCTGGAGAGGACATTTGAGTTGGGTTTTGACGGATGAATAGGAGTATAGGAGGAGGCAAAGGGTGGAAAAAATTGTCTTAGTAGCTGGCAAGAGCTAAAGGGGTGTGGGGTGTCAGCAAGACTTTGGGGAGGTGAGAGACTTCTAATTTTGGAGGGTGTAGACAAGGTAAAGGTTTTTTGTTTTTTTGTAGTTGTATTATACACATACAGTAAAATACTCTTTTTACTCTTAAGTATACAGCTTCTTGAGTTTTAAAAAAAAGCATACATAAACACTCATGTACCTATCATTTAGGTGACGATATAAAACATTTCCAACATCGCAGGAGGTTTCCTCGTGCCATTCCCAGTCTATACCCGTCCCCATCCTTCCCCAGTCCGTTGTTGCGAGGTGAGGGGAGGCTAACATAACATCTCAGGTCCTTGGCTTCAGCCCCATTCCTCCTTCCACTCCTTTGCTGCCTCCAAATCTTTCGCCGTCTTTATGGATAATCCTAAGAAGGTCTTGCATGGGGCGGAAGAGGTTTCTTGATACTACCGCTTTCTAGTGTGCTCTACGGAAACTTAGGTTGTACGCGAACGGGGATAGGGACGCGGACGATGGTTTCTGGTCCTTCGGAGCCACCGTCCAGGCTCGGGCCGCGCAGAGCCGCCTTGTCCCTCGGCAGCCGCCGTGCGTCCTTTACGTGGCAGCTACTGGCGCCCACCAATCCACGGCGCCCGCATCAGCCCCCTCGGGTGGCGCAGCCGGAAGGGGCGGAGCTGAGGTGGCGGCGGCTGAGACGACAGCGGCGGCAGCGGCGACGGCGGCTCTGGAGGCCGCAATCCCGGTCCTGGCTTCGGCCCCAGCCCCACCATGGTGACGCTCGCTGAGCTGCTGGTGCTCCTGGCCGCCCTCCTGGCCACGGCCTCGGGCTACTTCGTCAGCATCGACGCGCATGCCGAGGAGTGCTTCTTCGAGCGGGTCACCTCGGGCACCAAGATGGGCCTCATCTTCGAGGTGGCCGAGGGCGGCTTCCTGGACATCGACGTGGAGGTGCGGGCGCGTTGCCCGCGGCCGAGGCGGGGTCGCGCGGCCACTCGGGGGTTGTCGGTACCCGGGGCCCGCGGGGGGAGCGGGACATGGAGGCCGCTGTCCGAGTACTGGGAGGGGCCCGAGCCGCCACCCGGCGACCCCCTAACGGCCCCTTTCCCCGCGCCCGCCCGGATTCCGGGCTCCGCTCGGGATACGGAGCCGTTGCGTGGTTGCTTTGGATTCTCAACTTGAACGGCGGGTTCCCCTTGGAACCTCTCGCCGAGCTTTGTCGACCAGGCGCCGCGTGTCAGCTCCGGGCCCAGGAGGCGCTTCACAGTCGCGTTTAGCTGGTGGCAGGTCTCGATCCGGTCATCAGCTGCTTCCCTTCATAGCGCGAATTAAAGTTGGGACGTGGCATGGAAACTTTTGAAAAAGTAAATCGGAAGCTATGGAGGAGTGCTAGGCAGACGTTCTCGTTGTGTTTGCCTTTATTTTTCACCCGAGTTAACTCGTTCTTACACAAACCTCCGGATACCTCGTTTAGCCATCTCTGACTAGGAGAGTGGAGTTGGGTCGTGCAGTTTAGAAGTGACTGCAGCGTAGTGTCTGTAGAAAACGGAAAATTATTTTAAGAAACTAGCAGTCCCTAAGATTTCTCCTGTGTCTTTTTTTAAGCCCAGGGAATGACTCGCCTCTGACTTTTTTTAGGAAACCAGACGTAATTACTATTTAAATTCACCTGTTAGCATGATTAATTGGGTCTAAGGATTTTCCATCTGACAGTGACCATCAACTGAGCAGGACATAAATCGCACAAAACAAGTGAAGTCCAGAAATAAGGAGATGATGGAAGGAATGACTGTTAAAATTAGCTAAGATCTTAAGACATCAACTATTTCAGTCTGCAAGTTTTACAGGTGGCACGGGCTTCATAAGAGGAACTGACTTGAGCAAGGCCGAACAGCTGATTTGTAACACACTGGGGTGAGAACATGGGGCTCCCAATTTCCAGCCTAGTCCTTTCTCTTAGGCCTTCAGGCATCTCAGATAAAGCAGATTCCTTTACCGGCAGATCAACCAGGAAAACCTAGACGTGTAGCTTGCTCAGAACTCTTAGTTTTAAAGAGATTTGTTTTTTTCTGGTAACAGCTGCATATTTGCCTGTTTGTTGGTGGTATTGGGCCACTTGAAGACAAGTGTAAGGTGTGTTTCTGAGGGGTTTACATTTAAGTTGGACAAATAAGACAAATGTAGTCACGTAGACAAATGTAGAGTTGAAAGGTGTTCAGAGAGCCTTGTTTCTTAAATGGGAGAACTGCAGCCTAAAGAGGTTACTGTCAGTAACTGAAGTGGAGCCAACGGCAGGTTACATTTTCTTAGAGAATGTTCTATTGCCAACAGACATCACTTACAATTTTAAATCTTTTGAGCTGTCTCACGCATTTCTCTCCTGCTTCCAGATTACAGGGCCTGATAATAAAGGAATTTATAAAGGAGACCGGGAGTCCAGTGGGAAATACACATTTGCTGCTCACATGGATGGAACATATAAGTTCTGTTTTAGCAATAGGATGTCCACCATGACTCCAAAGATAGTGATGTTCACCATTGATATTGGGGAGGCCCCCAAAGGACAAGACATGGAAACAGAAGGTGAGATGAACATTCAGAAGATTGATATCGCATTCTAAGAGTTAATATTAATTCTGTACATTTTATCCACCTGAGTGGAGCGTTTGAAATCTTATTTTAGGTTCACTGACTGTATTTACGACCAAAAACCTTTTGTGAAATATACTTTTTATTTATCCAGATCTCCTAATTAACAAAAAGAAGTTATTGGAGGTTCATGTTTATATTTTACTTCTTTACAATTGCCATTTCAGGCAGCTTTTCTTAGTCACTTGTGCTGTTGTAAGCATGTAGGTTACGTGTGTTTTAGGTTGTTCTGTTAATTTGCTTACTCTGGTATATACATATTTAGTTGCTCATTTGTATACATGACTAGTTTAGCTAAACTCTTTGTATGTGTGTGTTTATATCTTACACTCTTCTTCAGGTGGTGGAGATACCTGGGATGGTATGTGGATTGATTTTTGACAACATCCTGTCTTTCTGCATATTTTTGTTGGCTACTGTCTAATTTCTGCTTTCCTTCTTTCTAACCTCAGTTTGTTAGCATGAGAGTGTTTTTTGTTTTTTCTCTTAGTTAAAAAAAAAAACCTACAACTAATTTAGAGTTTTAGAGTGGTTGTTTTTTGGTGGTTTTCATTTGGTTACAGGAGATACAGGTTAGGTCATTTGAAACTTGGTCAGATGTGAAATGCAGTTCTAGGAGCCATGTCTAGATAAGGTGACAAAAGCTTTGTCAGACATATGTTGCAGTTGGATTAATTTTTATTCCTCAACTGACCAGCAACGAACCCTAAATTGATTCTTCTGGATAAATTGCTTACCAGGAACCAGCACATAAGGATTTTTTTTATTTTTTTGGAGCACAGTACGTTTCAGGATTTTTGGAAACTAGTAGTAGTAGTAGTAGTTTTAATAGTATTTCATAGTATTAATGTGATATCATTTGACCTAGATAGTGAGCACTTAGTAGAGTATTTACATAAAGAAGGTGAACTGTTTTTAGGTGTTGAAATCTATAGAATTTAGAGAATCATACTACCAAGAAATTTCTGTGCTTGCTTTTCAGGGTCATTTGCAGTTCAGGACTTGGCTAATTCTCAAGGAGAATTAGGAGTTTTGAAGGGCTTTGACTTTGTTCATTTTCTGGAAATTAGTCCTTTCTAAATAGTCAGAAAATGTTGGCTGATGAATGTGAATACTCTTCTTAAATCTTTTAACACGATATTTAAAATTCTCGCTTTTGCTTGTTAATATCAGTGAATGGCAGCTATAAAATCAAGCTTTCCTCTAAAGCAGTGGTTCTCAGGTTAGGATTATTTTTGCTGCCCAGGGGACGTTTGGCAGTATCTGGAAACATTTTTGATTCTCATGGCTGGGTTGGTGGTCGTACAATGCATTGGACAGCTTCCCACCACAAAGAATTATGTGGTCCAAAATGTCCACAGTGCTTCTCCTGAGAAGCCGTGCTCTAAAGGTTCCACCTAGTGCGTAGGCTTCTGACATGAAGCTAGTGAGGGATCATTTGTGATTCCAGCCCAACTACCTTAAAATGGTAGAGGCTCTTGGTTTCTCTTAAGAAATGTAGGATTATCTGTGGCAATTTGGAATTCAAGATGAGGCCCAATCTTGGGCAGTCCTGAAGAAACCCCTCCGATGCAGTCTTCCCTTGTGGTATGTTTTTTTCATACCTGTTTGTTCATTATCATAATACAGCACTACCTAGAAGCATACACTTATTTTTCAGAACTGTTAGTTTACCTTGCTAAAGAGAATACCTGCTTTTAAGCTTTGCGCGGCTGAGAGCTTGTTTCTTCACTTGCAGTGCCTGCTGTTTCCCACTATAGTGAAATTATTGCTTTGACTGTAATAGGAGAATGTTGAGTTGGTGTGGATTTTCCTCAGAACGTCTTCATGTTTTTCTCTGTTCAGCTTCATAAAGATTAAAAGTCAGTTTTGATACTTCTCCTAAATTAACATTAGAGTTACATGATTTTTTAAGAGTAGATTTTGATTTAGTTTAAATATTGTTATTTACAGGATTATTATTAGGGTTTTGTTTATTTTATGTTTTGTGGCAGCCCCTCCCCACCCCCCCGCCAGTCTTTTTTTTTCTCCACTATGGTTAGCAGTGGGTTTAGTGAACTTCACTTAGGAATTCCTTGGAAGACATTTCTTAGGGTTGTAGTCCTTTAGTTAGTAAACGTTGTATAGTATGTTTCCTACTCTGAAAAAGGTTTCTCTACTGGGAATGAACTTTAAAAAATGCTTTGAGAATTAAATTGTCATCAGTAGTCCCAAATGATGTCTGAGCCATTTCTTAAAAATAGCTTCTTTTGGGGCTTCCCTGGTGGCACAGTGGTTAAGAATCCGCCTGCTAATGCGGGAGACACGGGTTTGAGCCCTGGTCCGGGAAGATCCCACATGCCGCGGAGCAGCTAAGCCCGTGCGCCACAACTACTGAGCCTGCGCTGTAGAGCCCGCGAGCCACAGCTACTGAGTCTGTGTGCCACGACTGCTGAGGCCCGCGCATGTAGAGCCCGTGCTCCGCAACAGGAGAGACCACCACAGTGAGAAGCCCGGGCACCGCAACGAAGAGTAGCCCCTGCTCGCCGCAACTAGAGAAAGCCCGCGCGCAGCAATGAAGATCCAACACAGCCAAAAATAAAATAAATAAATTTTTAAAAATTAAAAAAAAAATAGTTTCTTTTGTATGCTTTCTCTGGAGGAATTTTTTTTTTTTTTTTTTTTTACTGCTTTATAAGTATTTTTCAGAAAGAGATTGCCAAGTATGTGCTAATCTGTTTTCAAATCCTTTTCTAGCTCACCAGAACAAGCTAGAAGAAATGATTAATGAGCTCGCAGTGGCAATGACAGCTGTAAAGCATGAACAGGAATACATGGAAGTTCGGGAGAGAATACACAGAGCAAGTAAGTTAATGCTTTGACTGGGGGCCATGAATTGGTGATGGTGTATTACCCAAGAGCTTGTATTTTCCTCATTTGGAAATTTTGCAAACATAAACATACTAAAATGTTGACTTAAAAAAACATCTATGCAAAGATATTTTTTGAGTATACGTGTTTTTTTGTAGAGCTTTGTACTAGACTAGTTTATTATTGGGACATTCATTCTGAACCAAACATTAAGAGTTTAAAAAAATGTATGGTCAGCTAGGGAGTAAGCTAATGGTTTTCGTAAAGCAGAAAGGAAAAACTGTAAAATGGATATTGCATTGTTTTTTTTTTAACTTTTTATTTTCTATTGGAGTAGAGCCGATTAACAAAGTTGTGATAGTGTCAGGTGCACAGCAAAGCGACTCAGCCATGCATATACACGTATCCATTCTCCCCCAGACTCCTCTCCCATCTAGGCGGCCACATAACATTGAACAGAGTTCCCTGTGGTGTTGCATTGGTTTTAAATCACACATCTGAAACTTTTGTGCCAGTGTGGTCAATGTTATATGCTGAGGCTTAGCTGTTTTTCTAAAACCTAAGGTTTAGTCTAGTTAAAATAGAAAGCATTAAACCATGAATAGAGGTACTCACCAGGTGAAGATCAGTTTGGGCTCCCAAGTTTGTAAACTGGGAACTGAGAATGTATTAGTCTTCAGAAACATTGGTAATTGGAATCCCGTCTTAGGTTGCAAAAGCCTGTTTTAGCCCAGGATGTAGCATTAATTATGTTGCTTTTGCATTTAAAATTAAGAGGTACCATATTGACCCACAGACCAGATGACCATATTTTAGATCCAGGTCCACACCCATTCAGTATCTTCATCCTCCAGGTTGTCCTTGGGGATAGACCTCACTGGGAGCAAGCTCGTCTGTAAATGCAAAGTGGCTTATGTCTGGAATCTTTGTTTTGAAGTTGGGGTAGGGAGTGGAGAGAAGAGCGACTCAAATAGATAAGAACAGGTTGAATTTCTTCAAGATGTGATTTCTGTTCTTCCCACACTCTTATTACATCTATTCTTGCTGCTGATGGAAAGGCCCCTTTAAGACCTAGAGCGCAGACTTCACCTCTCCTTGGGAGAATAATGAGTAAATGTAACAGACTGGAGAAGTGCCTCTGTTCTCCCTTTTTTGGGATGAAATGGGGCCTGAGATGGACCAAGGCTTTTATGCATCCTCTCTTGCCTCTTCCACCATGGTTCCTTCTCCTTGCCTGCACTCTTGATCTCCTCACCCTCTGGAATCCCTACCTTCTCTCCCTCACCCGTTGGTTATTTTGCTCCCAGGTGGGGGCCAGCCCATTCTGGGATGGGAAGGGCAGTGAACAAAGTGTGAGGACTCAGAGTTTTCACTGCTTTGCAGTTTAACTAGTTCAGGCCAGGTGGCTTAAGGAAATAGGAGGTTCTTGCGAACACAGCAGCCAGAGGAAGCACCAATCTTCCAGTCTATGGGGACATCCAGCCTTATTCTCTCGTCGTTAATTTGAATGGAGGTACTCTTGTATTTGTTTCACGAACAAAATAGAATTTTAGACATTCAGTTTAATTTCACAAATCAAATAGTTCCCACAGTGTTGTTATTTGTACATCTTCCTATAACACTGGCTTCTCAGAGATGGCTATAATGAGACTTTTTTTTTACACTACAGTATTGTAATAGCGCCGTGTTGCTTTTAGATCAGGCTGATGTGTGAATGGCATGAGTACAGCGTCTTATATACACACATTTTCCTAGATGGTTACTTTCCTATGTTAGTATGCTTCAGTGTGTTCTGTTTAAGCTTAAAGATGCATTTTTCTATAAGTGAAGGGAGAGATAAGTACTTCTTTTTATGTGGTTGCTTAATATTTTGAAGTATTTGCTCAGCCATTCCCCTTTTAGACAAAAATTTTAAGATGCTAGTCATTCAGTTATGCTAGAAATTGGTTACTAAGTTTGCAGCAGAAATAAACTTCATGCCATGGAATTAGCACTAAAATGTAAGTGTTGGTGGTTTTTAGAGTTCTAGTTAATGTTCTTGGGCATGTGTCTGTTTTTACTCTGGGAAAAAAACCCACTTTTTTTTCTTGAGTAACTACAAGTTATCTTTCTGGAAACATTTAATTTCTTTTCACTTCTTTCTGAGTGATCAGTCCAGTATTTATTGCAATTCTAGTTTATCTTCTTATAAATGGTGTACATCTGAAAATACGACAGTCAGTTATTCATCTATATTACTGTATTGCTCATTATTATTGTTTTTAGTATTGGCCATTTGCAGAAAAATCAGAAACTACCCAGTGCTTTTAAAAAGTTAAGGAATTTGATCAGGAAATTGAAAGAATGGGATATAAATTGAGTGGAATAAATTAATATAGTCACGGCTGTTCCTTTGATGATCAAATTCTTAGCTTAAAAATGGGGTAAATCATGAGACTAGTTCAGGTTTGTCTAGTAGTAGCTGCCAGTATTGGTCCATGAAACTGAGAAGCCTCACCATCTAGAACAGATGCCAAGTACTGTACATAGTGCTTAGTAAATATTTATTGGATAAATGTTTAAAGAGAAAGGCACTTAGACTGACACATTTTGACTTGGTAGGTAGTGCTTTTTGGTTAACGCTGTGATCTTGAAATAATCTCTTGATTTTTTTTTTTTTTAAGTCAATTTTCTGATTCAGCAAAAAGGATTGTAATGCAGGGACTTTCTAATGTGTTGGATTGGGTTTTAACCCTAGACTGTGACCTTGGGCAGGTCACTTTTCCTCTCTTTTCTCATGCATAATCAGATTGGGCTTGACTGAACTCCATGAATCTTTAAGATCTCATCTAAATCTAAAGTTCTCTGCTTCTAAGTACGTTAATTTGCTTGGGGACAAAAGACAGAGGTATTTAGAGTACTGTGAATGTTGTGTGAAGTATTACTCTCACTTGGAGTTAAGAATAGGGGATAATTTATGATGCCTATGCTGTTTCTTTTTTTTTTTGGTTAAATTTTGTTTGTTTGTTTGTCCTCAACAGTCAATGACAACACAAACAGCAGAGTGGTCCTTTGGTCCTTCTTTGAAGCTCTTGTTCTAGTTGCCATGACATTGGGACAGATCTACTACCTGAAGAGATTTTTTGAAGTCCGGAGGGTTGTTTAAAAAGCCTTTTCCTGATGATCCGAAACTCATAATTCACTGTTTACCAAACATCTTGGTCATAATAATGTCATTAGTTTCTACGTTTTTATTTTCTAAACTGTACATTCACAGCTTCTGTTTCTTTGTGATTAATAGATATTGGGGGAAAACACTTTTTTAGGAAAATTATAGTGAAAATTTGACATGTGATTGGCATTTCATATTTCAGTTCTTTCTCCATATACAGGTCCTTCCAGAACTCAAACACTGTAAGTGGAATATAGGTGTATAGTCCTTATTATATCTTCTTTCCTTTTGTTTTCATAGTAAAATGCAGTTTGTTCAGGATAGTACTTTACTGATAGTACTTTACTAAAAATGACTGCATTCTTGGGATCCCTTATCCTGCAGTTCAAGTCATTAAAGGTTCATTTTGTTGTTGAGTCCTTACCAGAAACAACAATCTGAATCTTGACATTTTCTGTCCAGCCTAATGGCAGAGCTCTGTGACTAGAGTATGCTGCCAGGTTGGTACTTTTATACTTTGTCTATCTTGTTTTTGCTTTAAAGATAAGACTTAAACCAACAACCTTTTTCCCCTTCAAAGTTTTACTTTGAACCTTAGAACTCAATCACCTCCACTTAAAATTGTTGACACAAGCAGCTAATAACCATTTTTTGGTTTCTAACTAACCTTGTAAGAAGTCTCTATTAAAGCCAATTCTCTGGGTGTTGCAGTGAACGGTGGTTCTTTTTCTTTCTATGCTGGCACATCCACTTTCTCTACTCTTGGCACGGAGGAGGTATGCATTCACATAATTGGAAAAATCTGGATTTCTGAAGCCAAAGGGTTAAAAGCCTCTTGGATTTCTTTGCAGTGATATACAGCCACTATTTTATTTTTGATCAGTGGCATTTTGGCCACTGTTTAATTAGTGTACTGAGCATTACTGTCAGTACTAGGGTGTTTGTTTTTGTTTTTCTTGGGTCTTTCTTTTTTTGGCACATGTGAATTTTGTTTTGTATAAAACGAAATGACTTTCTCTTGGCCTCTGATGATGGGTTTAAAATTAAAGGAGCATCTAGTTTTGGTGTGGGGATGACCCAGGATTATGTTGTGACTGATGTATATTGGTTACTTGTACTTTTGTTTTGGATCTTTGCAAGGGGAAAACTACAAGTAACGAGTTTTATATAATTAATTTAAATTTGTTACAGGTTTTCATGTTCAGGACAAACAATTTTTCAACCTTGGGTGAAAATACTTGCAACAGTTTAAGGTGACTGTGTTTTACCTTAGGACAACTGTTGCATGCCAATTTGTGTGCGTGTGTGTGTGAAAACACTTCAAAATTGAGTTAAAAGATGTAAATTTAAAATTGGTTGTGTATCTAATCTGCCCCAGGTCCAGTAAATAAACAATTCTTTTAAAAAACAGTCTTGGTATTCTGTGTTTTATATATTAACGATTAATTCACATTTGTTAAATACCAACTTGCTAATCATATTTGAAATGAGACATGTCATGTTTTCTGAGTAATGATGCCTGTTATAAATATGTTACTTTTTACGTCTATAAACTTGAGGATAGTAAATAGGAACCTAATTTTAGGTTTCCCTGTGTGATTTCTTTGATGGGTCAGTGTTATTAACATCTTAAGTGTTTTTTTCATTGGAAAAAAAGTTTGAGTTATTTTCACTCAACCACCTGGTTTGTGGATGTGGGAAATAACTTTAAAAGGGATTAAATGATTTGCCCAAGGCTCCCAGATGAAGAGTGACTGATGGGACCAGACTCTAGACCCTCTGCCTTTAGAAATGGTTCCTCTTCCTCTATTGCACTAAGGGCCTGCTAGTAATAAAAGAAACTACGGTTTATCCAGCACTGTGTAATGTCCTGGCCCGACGCTAAGCGTTTTACATGGTCTGCCTCATTTATTTCTCAAAACATCCATTACCTTGCGTGCTATTACAATCCTCATTATGGAAATAAGCAGGCTTGGAAAGGGTCCCCAGATCAGAAAATTAGTAAGTAGACCCCAAAATGAAATGCAGCTATGTTCTTTCCTTCTGTCTTTGCTTTCAGACCTGTTTGGAAGTCCTATTTTGTAAAACAGTTGTCAAAGGCATTTTGAGGATGTGATGATGGCATTAAAGTGAAAATGTTGCCTTAGGCTTTCCTCTTTCACTTTCTAGTTTGAGATGACTGGAATTTGCACAAGTACTGTCCCCATTTATTCATTCCTAAAATATTTGGGTGACTGCTGTGTGCAACCAGTTGTAGGCACTGAGATAAATAGAACAGAAAAATTCCCATTATCGTAGGATTTACCTTTTAGAAATTATATGGCATATTAATGATAAATGATATGGAGGAAAAATAAAGCAGGGTAAGTGGATTAGGGAGGCATCACTGAAATGATATTTGAAAAGTCCTGATGGATGTAAGGGAGCAAGCCAAGCCGAAGGTATGGGCCCAGCTCATAATAGCTGGTCAGTAAAAGCTTGCTGAATGAATGTACACGTGCACGAGTCAATCCAATGGTGAACCCAGGAATAAGCTGCAGTGTTCCTGTTTAGGTCTCTGACCTCACTTCCTCGGAAGTAAACCAACATTTATTGTGTAGTAGGCAGTGGATCCCCACCATCACCCTGTTTTGCATATTTGGGGCTCCCGAGCTGGGGTATATTTCTGTCAACTCCCTCCAGACCCACTGTCGTTTGGCCAGGACGCGGTGTTGTGCAGCCACCTGCCTCCGACTGGCAGGGAAAGTGTGAGAGCCGGGGCAAAAGCCCTCCCGCGCAAATGCCTGCTCGATGTGGAAAGGCGCTCCGAGCCCAGGTGGCTGCTCTGGACGAACGGCACCATGGCCGGGTCCCCGCGGCCCGCTTTCATCCGCCGGCTGTCGGCTTTCCACCCTTCTGCGGCGAGGGCGCCTTCCCCCGCCCTCCGGAACTTTGCGACTGGAGCATGGTTCCGGGCGCGGCCTGTTGGCGAGCGGAAGCGGAAGTGCGCCCGGGAGGCGTCGGAGTGGTAGCTGCGGTGGCGGAGCTAGCCATGGAGCACGTGACGGAGGGTTCCTGGGAGTCGCTCCCGGTGCCGCTGCACCCGCGGGTGCTGGGTGTCCTGCGGGAGCTGGGTTTCCCGCACATGACGCCGGTGCAGGTACCCGGGGCCGGGGAGGTGGGCCCTCGGTGCGCAGGGGGCAGGTGGGGAAAGGGAGGCTCAGGGCGGGCCCGGCACCCGCTGAATTGGACGCGGCCGGTAGGTGTTAGGACTCGCATCCTGGAGTTTTCACCCCTCCGGCTGGAACTTTGGCCACGTCTTTCTGCTGCGCCGACTCGGGTGATGCCAAGCTGGTTAACGATCGCCAGGCAGAGGCGGCAGGCGGCGGCGCACCTGTGCCAGGGTCTTCACCGCCCCCACCCCGCCCTTAGGTGCTGGGACCCAAGTGCCTGGTTCGTATTCTCCCCCTACCCCCTCTAGCTGTGAGACCTTGGGCAAATGACTTAACCTCTCTGTGCTTCATTTCCTTTTTCTGTGAAATGACGAAAATAGTATTACCAGAGGGTTGTGGCGGAGATTACCTAAGACAATTTTGCGCACATCATGGGCGCTCGGTAAATGTTACCTGCTGTCATTGTTGTTATTATTACTTGGGCTAAGTGAAGTGTCCTGGTCCAGTTTATTCATTTATTCAAGAAATTTCTTGAGGACAAACTACGTATTGGGTACTTTTTTTCTAGGCTCCAGGGATTTTGCAGTGTTGGTCCCCACTCATGGGCCTTGTTTTCTAATGCAGGAGAGAGAGAAAGGGATAAAGGAATAAGGTAATTTCAGCTGGTGATAAGTGTTGTGGAGCAGACAGTGACAAGAAGGTACAGGATAGGAGATAAGATAGGGGAGGCCTCTCGGAGGAGGTGTCGTTAAGCTGCTGCCTGAATGAGAAGGACCTGGCTGTGGGGTGATTGGGGGCATGATATTCCAGCAGAGAGAAATGCCCGTGCAAATGCCCTGGGGCTGGAAATGAGCTTGGAGGAACAGAAAGAAGGCCTCTGTGGCTGGAGCAGCACGAGTAGTGTAAGAGGTGAGCAAACCGGGTGCTGGATCGTGCAGGGTCTTCCTTGTAGGAGGTTGTATTTTATTCTAAATGCAGCGGGAAGCTGTCTTCCATGGGAAACTGTGCAGAAAGGGAAGGGATGTGACTGCGGTGTAGAGAATATTCTTTAGAAGAATAAGAGGAGAAGTGAGGAGGTCCATTAGGAGGCCACTATCAAGTTAGAGGTGATGGTGGCTTGGAGTAGACAGGAAGCAGTGGATATTGAAAAGTCAATGTTGGGGGCTTCCCTGGTGGTGCAGTGGTTGAGAATCTGCCTGCCAATGCAGGGGACACGGGTTCGTGCCCTGGTCTGGGAAGATCCCACATGCTGCGGAGCAACTAGGTCCGTGAGCCACAACTACTGAGCCTGCGCGTCTGGAGCCTGTGCTCTGCAACAAGAGAGGCCGCGATAGTGAGAGGCCCGCGCACCGCGATGAAGCGTGGCCCCCACTTGCCGCAACTAGAGAAAGCCCTCGCACAGAAACGAAGATTCAACACAGCCAAAAATAAATAAATAATTAAAAAAAAAAAAAGTCAATGTTGGGATAGCTTTGGGGTTCCTGAGGGGCCAGATGTGGGGTTCATGAAGGAGGAATCTACAGGGACCCTGAGGTTTTTGTCCTTAGCAGCTGGGTGGATGGTGGTATCATTTATTGAGATGAGGAAGGCTGGCAAGGATAACAGGCTTCAGAGGGAAAATCAGGAGGGTTCTGTTTTGAAATGTTAAGTTGAGATGTCCATAGGCTCCTCAGGAAAGATGTGGAGGAAGCAGGCAGTGCTCTGTGCCCTGCCTGGGACTGTAGTGCAGACAAGACCCAGTGTCTGCCATTGGAGTCGATGGTCTAGGTGCTGTCCACTGTGGTGGTCACTCACATGTGGCTATTGAACACTTGAAACATGGTGAGTCCGTATTGAGATGTGCTCTAAGTGTGACATGTACAATGGATTTTGAGGACTTAGTGTGAAAAACGAATGAAAAATCTCATTTTTTTTTTTTAATAAATTTATTTTATTTTTGGCTGTGTTGAGTCTTCGTGGCTGCGCGTGGGCTTTCTCTAGTTGCGGCGAGCGGGGGCTACTCTTCGTTGCGGTGCGCGGGCTTCTCATTGTGGTGGCTTCTCTCGTTGCAGGGCATGGGCTCTAGGCGCGCGGGCTTCTGTAGTTGTGGCTCGCTGGCTCTAGAGTGCAGGCTCAGTAGTTGTGGCCCATGGGCTTCGTTGCTCCGCGGCATGTGGGATCTTCCCGGACCAGGGCTCGAACCTCTGTCCCCTGCATTGGCAGGTGGATTCTTAACCACTGTGCCACCGGGCAAGCCCCCCCTCCCTGTTTTGACAACCCAAAATGTCTCCAGACATTGCCAAATGTTCCTTGCAGGCACAGAAATCACCCAGGCTGAGACTTACTTGTGTTGAAGCAGTTAGAAAAGTCCTACACGTGCTGCAATGGGTGAGCTCAGGCTCTGGGGACCAGGAGTGGAGTGTGGTCCTGGAGGGGGCATCCTTGAAGCCAAGACCGGAGTCTGCTTCAGGTTCAGCTGCTCGTTGCTGCACCCAAAGGGCCAGGCCTCTTGTAACCCTGTGGGTTTTCTGCAGTGTTTATAATTAGAGGGCCTATTTAAATCGTTGTTTGTGATACTAGAGCTGGAAGGAACACAGTGTCTTCAAACCCTTCCTGGTCCAGAGAGGAAGAGTAGGCGAGGCAGGGCTAGAACTCAGGACCCCCAAATCCCAGCTTGGCTCACTTGCCCTCCATGCCGTCTGTGTAGACACCGCTGCTGTATTACCTGTGAGCTGACCCCACTGGGGTCCCTGGTGGTGGCTGTAATTGGAGTCCACTTTGTGGTGGGGTCCAGTGTGACCAAGGCCAGCCTTGTGTTCCTCGGGCTCTGGGCCTCATCGGTGGAGTCACGGCATCCTCTAACCAGTGCTCTGCCATCTCTCTTTTCAGTCTGCAACCATCCCTCTGTTCATGAAAAACAAAGATGTTGCTGCAGAAGCGGTGAGTACCTTGTGTAAATGCAGCCTGTCTTCCTGTTTTCCTTCCAAAATGAACTGTGAGGAAAAGCAAACGGAAACTTTCTGCCCTTTGCAGGTCACAGGTAGTGGCAAAACACTCGCTTTCATCATCCCCATCCTGGAAATTCTCCTGAGAAGGGAAGAGAAGTTAAAAAAGAGTCAGGTGAGGATAGCTAAACGGTTTATTTTCACTCAGTCATCAGAGAGTTCACAGTTGAGGAAGAAGCTGGTCAAAAGCTTGAAAAAATAAGAAGGAAAAAGTACAGTCTGTCCTCATTACTTGCAGATTCTGTGTTTATGAATCTGCCTACTCCTTAACATTTATTTGTAGCTCCCTAAAGCAGCACTCAGTGTGCTTTCGTGCTCATGCATGGACTTGTGTGGGGCAGTGACAAATGGGAGTCGCCTTATGGCACTTTCCCAGCTGAGTCTGATCAGGGCAATACTGCCTTCTCGTTCCACCTCTCGGACTGTAAGCGGGTGTCCTTTTCCTGGTCAACTTACTGCTGTGATTTTTTTTTTTTTTTTTTTTGGTGATTTCACTGTTTAAAATAACCCCCAAACATAGTGCTGAAGCGCTATCGAGTGTTCCTGAGTGCAAAGAGGCTGTGATGTGCCTTACGGAGAAAATACATGTTACATAAGCTTCTTTTGATAGTGCTGTTGGCTGTGAGTTCAATGTTAATGAATCAACAGTATATATTAAATGAGGTGTCTTTATTTAATAATTTAATTGAAGTATAGTTGACTTACAAAATAAGGTATCTTTAAACAGAAATATATGTATAAAACAAGCTTATGTATTGATAGGTCGACACAAATGTGACCAGAGGCTTGCAGGAACCTAACCCCATTTCCGCAGGAGCAATGGTCCAGTATTCGCTAACAGCATATGTGGCCGCTTTGTAGAACAGAATGAGGACTGACTATAATTCAAAGTACAGTTGACTTTTGAACAACATGGGTTTGAACGGTGCAGGTCCACTTAAATGCGGGTTTCTTTCAGTAGTGAATAACTCTAGGTCTACACCAGCCGAGGTTGGTTTAATCCCTAGATGTGGAATTGGGATATGGAGGAACCAAACCGGTTATGTGGAGGGCCAGCTGTAAATTATTTGCGGATTTTCGACTACGCAGAAGGTTCACATCCCTAACCCCGCCATCATTCAAGGGTCATCTCTCGATGTGTACCGTGACCGGGCGCTGCTGAAAAAGCCCAGGAAGTGCTGTTTCTCTGGGAACCTTCGTCCATTAGGTGGAGGGTGCGTCTTGTGTGAGTTCAGCTCTGCAAGCCCTGGGCTCTGCTAATCGTGTGCCTTCCCCCGCATGGGCAGGTTGGCGCCATAATCATCACGCCCACGCGAGAGCTGGCTGTTCAGATAGATGAGGTCCTGTCGCATTTCACGAAGCCCTTCCCACAGTTCAGGTAAATGGGAGGTAGGGTCCCTGTCAGCCATGGGCTGTGATTTTGCCTGACCTACTCAAAGACACTTTTCTTGTTTTAGCCAGATTCTCTGGATCGGAGGCAGGAATCCTGGAGAAGATGTTGCGAGGTTTAAGGAACACGGGTAAGTTGCCTTGCTTGCTCTTGGCATTGAACCCAAGAGGAATCGACACGTGATCTAGGCTTAACCGGAAACCCCCCGCTTCAGAAGCCCCCTCCCCACAAAAAGTTCTTTCTTCAGGCTAACCTCCCATTTTGCTCACGGGCTTATGATCTCGTCCCTACCGTGGTGGTCTCTGACCTCGCCCCGAGCCCCAGACACACAGATAATCCACTTGTCTGCTTGGCATCTCCCCAGGCGTCTCACAGCTGTTGCAAACACGTCTACAACAGGAGCTTGGAATTTTCATCCCCAGACTTGCACCTCATCTGGAGTTGCCTGTTCATCTGCCCCCGTTGCTTCTCCTGAAGTCAGGGGTTCAGCCTCGGCTCCTCACCGTCCCCTCCACTACCCCTGACAGTTAACTGTCACCACATCCTCTGCATTTTCTCTCCAGAGCGTGTCTCTAACCGTCAGCCTTCCCGTCTCCACCTCTCCTACTCATTTCTCCCCTGGACTCCTGCAGTAGCTTCTCTGCCTCTCTCTCTCTTCTGTGTGTGTCTGCTCTTGTCCCCGATAGTCCACGCTCCGCGTAGCAACCAGAATGCCAGTCAGGTCGTGTCACTCATTGAAAGCTCTTCAGTGGCTCCTGCTGGCCCTTGGGATAGATCCTAGTGTTTGCGTAGGGCCTGTGAGCCACCACTCTCCACTGCTGCCCCCTTCACAGCCCGCCCTGCTGCCACAGCGGGCTGGCTTTCTCCCAGATGCTGCCCGTGCCAGGCTCTTCCGTGTCTCCAGGAGGCTCGGGAAAGTCGGGGTGGTGTCTGTCCGGCAGCATTTTACCTTCAGAGCCTAGAGAGGCGCTGAGCACACGGCCGGTGTTTCATAAACGTTTGGAATGCGTGTTTGAATACATGATAGCCATCACTCCTTGGCATTGTATTGTCCCACGATGAATAAGGTTTGTAATGAGCAGCAGTAGAATTTGTGCCCAGTTTGTCAGTGAATCTTAATAAAGAAAACTATTTTTCTTGAGCACTTGCTGTGTCCAGCTACAACGGGCGATACTCTGCAGCAGGGGTCACGGACTCGAGTTGCTACAGGGCTCAGAGGATACTATAAACGTGTGAAGGGGTGGGCGGGGAGTGGGGGGAACTGGCTAGTTCATGCCTGCGTACTCAACCCCAGCTGATCGCTGCCCACAGAACTCTGGGCTCAGTTCTCCAGGTTTTGAATTTTTTAAAAAGAATATGGAAGTCCAGATTTTTGTGTGTTATCTCCAGATTTTTTGAACTGTTGGCATGTAATTCACATTTGAAAAAAACAACAACAAAACTTTCCTGCAGGTCACCCAGTCTGTGGGGGCCACGTTTGGCTTTCAGTCTGCCAGTTTGTGATCTTTACATAAAATTATCTCTAGTTCTGTTGACATTCTCATTTTATAGATGAGTGACCTGGGACCTAAAGTGGTTGAGTAAAGTCAGGGGGTGAGCAAACCCTTTCTGTAAAGGACCAGATGGTAATTATTTTAGCTTTGTCGATCACACAGTCTGTGTCATAGCAGCTCACCTCTGCTGTTATCGTGGGAAAGCCGCCAGAGGCAACCCATGAATGAAGGAGGATGTGTAGTTATGTGCCAATAAAATGTCACACAAACAGCAGAGGCCAGATGTGACCTAAGAGCCAGTTTGCTGAGCTCTGCCCTTCATCTCAGCCTGGAACCCAGACCTGTCCCCTCACGGCGCAGCCTTCTCTTCCCACTATGGTGGTCTCCCTTCTCTTCGCTGGCATTTTAGATGACTTTTGCTGGGGGGAATACAAAACTTGGTGTTTGGAATCACAAAGGTCCCCGAGATCCAGCAAGTGTGGTAAATGTTAACTTTGTTTTCATAGTGGGAACATCATTGTGGCAACCCCAGGCCGCCTGGAGGACATGTTCCGAAGGAAGGCAGAGGGCCTGGATCTGGCCAGCTGCGTGAGGTCCCTGGAGGTCCTGGTGTTGGATGAAGCGGACAGGCTTCTGGATATGGGGTTCGAGGCGAGGTACTGGAGTTTGGACTTCATGGGCTTCGGGTGACACGGGATGAAAGGGAGCCCAAGGTGGAATTCCTTTATTACTCCATGACTGTCTCTATTAGCCACACGTGAATTTCTTTTTTTTTATAAATTTATTTATTTAATTTTTTGGCTGCGTTGGGTCTTCGTTGCTGTGTGCTGGCTTTCTCTAGTTGTGGTGAGCGGGGGCTACTGTTCATATGGTACACGGGCTTCTCATTGCGGAGGCTTCTCTCGTTGCGGAGCACGGGCTCTAGGCGCGCGGCCTTCAGTAGTTGTGGCACACGGGCTCTAGAGTGCAGGCTCAGTAGTTGTGGCTCATGGGCTCTAGAGCGCAGGCTCAGTAGTTGTGGCGCACGGGCTTAGTTGTTCCGCGGCACGTGGGATCTTCCTGGACCAGGGCTCGAACCCGTGTCCCCTGCATTGGCAGGCGGATTCTTAACCACTGCGCCACCAGGGAAGTCCCCGCATGTGAATTTCAAATCATTAGGATGTTTAATCTTTCAGATTCTTCCACACAATTTAAATTCCATTTCTTCTGTCTGTGATGTTCTTAAGATGTGTTTTCCTCCATGGCTTCTTTAAAAGTTTCTGTGAGTTTTAAAAAAGTAGTTTTATTGGGATATAATTCATATGTTACACAATTCACCCATGTAAAGTGTACAGTTTAATGGTTTTTAGTCTCAAAAAGTTTGTCTTAATTTCACTCTTTTAATTGCCCCCCATTATAAAAGTAAAATTATATGCTTACGTTGAAGAAACCTTGGGAAAATGAGAGTATAAAGAAGAAATGAAGATCGCCCATAATCCCACCTCCCAGTAGCAGCTACTGTAAATATTGTGATGGTTTTCAGTCTTTTAAAATAACCTGTTTAGTATCATAAAACACCATTTGTTGATTATGCTGATAAGTGAGGGGTTAAGATGAGCCCTCTCTTTTTAGCATAAACACCATCTTGGAGTTTTTGCCGAAGCAGAGGAGAACGGGCCTGTTCTCGGCCACTCAGACGCAAGAAGTGGAGAACCTGGTGAGAGCAGGCCTCCGGAACCCTGTGCGCATCTCGGTGAAGGAGAAGGGCGCGGCGGCCAGCGGCACGCAGAAGACCCCCTCCCGCCTGGAGAACTACTACATGGTGAGCGCTGGGTGGTCTCACTGGCTCCTGCAGGCCATCGAGGAGGCTGTAGGGGTCTAAGGTACAGCGTGGGGACTGGGGTTGTTAACAGTGTCGTGTACTTGAAATTGAAATTTGCTAACAGAGTAGTTCTTCAAATACAAAAGGGAACTATGTGAAGTGCTGGGTGTGTTAATTCACTTGATTATGATAATCATTTCACAGTGTACGCGCATGTCATCACTTCGTACACCTTCAATGTATACATGTATAGATTTTTAATGTGTAAAAATGCTTAAATATATACAATTTTTATTTGCCAATTATACCTCAGTGAAGCTGGAAAAAATAAAACAAGTATTATAAGCCAAAGCAATTTACTGAAAAAAATTACTAATTTTTTTTGACTTGAACTGCTTTCAGTAAGCTTAGTTATGTTTTTCTTGGGGCCGCGCCGCACAGCACGTGGGATCTTAGTCCCCCGACCAGGGATTGAGCCCGCCCCCTGCAGTGGAAGCGCGGAATCCTAACCATTGGACTGCCAGGGAAGTCCTGTTTTTCCTTTTAAATGATCAGCTATAATAATTGTTTTAACAGCTTATTAGATTTTCCAAGTTTTATCAATATGATGTACAGTGTTCCCACTGATATATGTTGACTCTTAGCAATTAAAACAAATAAGCAAGCAAATGGGACTTCCCTGGCAGTCCAGTGGTTAAGAGTTTGTGCTTCCACTGCGGGGGCACGGGTTTGATCCCTGGTTGGGGAACTAAGATTCTGCATGCTGCATGGTGCCGCCAAAAAACAAAACAAATAAGCAAGCAAAAAATAAGTGCTCTAGAGACTGGCTTTCAGTTTTCTAGGAAACTAAATCTATAAAATGATACCCTGTGGCACATTTTTAAATGCGTTTGGGGGGCTCCCCTGGTGGCGCAGTGGTTAAGAATCCGCCTGCCAATGCAGGGGACACGGGTTCTAGCGCTGGTCCGGGAAGGTCCCACATGCTGTGGAGCAGCTAAGCCTGTGCGCCACAACTACTGAGCCTGCGCTCTAGAGCCCGCGAACCACAACTACTGAGCCCGTGTGCCACAACTACTGAAGCCTGCGCACCTAGAGCCCATGCTCCGCAACAAGAGAAGCCACGACAGTGAGAAGCCCCGTGCACCTCAACAAAGAGTAGCCCCCACTCGCCGCAACTAGAGAAAGCCCACGTGCAGCAAGGAAGACCCAACACAACCAAAAACAAAAATTAATTAATTAATTAAAAAAAAATGCATTTGGGGACAGAGCTAGGGTACATGCTATGTGTGATGATGCTTGTCATTCAGCAAGTAGGTGAATAAGGAAGTTAACGCAGGCATAACTGTATTTTAAGCAGAGTCTCCAAGGACGGTGTGTATGGACCTCCTGTCGCCAAGTGATCAAATGTTTTTATTACACGTGTACGGGGTGTGCTGGGTGCAGGCACGGGACATGCTGGGTTCCCGGCCCGTTAATATGAGCCTGAGTTAGAGAAGGGCACAGCCAGACGTGCAGGTGAAACACAAAATCGAATTATGGCCTCTCTGAAGGAGACTTTGTTGGGCGACAGTGTTCTGCTCTGTAACCTAAATGGTGTTTTTCGATTTACAGCTGGGAGTTGCTGAATTTGCAGCAGTAAATCCTAGCTGCCCTTACTTGTAGTTTCCTCACAAAGCAGTGGGAGGGCTTTTGGAAATGTGATTGTTAGTAATGAGGCCACCCTCTTCTGTTCTCTACCATCACTGGGTCGGGCCAGGGGCATCTAGAGAGGATGGTCAGCCAGGGTGGCAGCGCCATTTGGGGACTGGGAGAACCCGCAGGCCAGTGTCACTGCTTGACAAGGCGCATCGAAATCGTCAGCCAGGAGATGGGGCTTTTCTTTTGGCCGAGAGGGGCTACTCAGCTCCTGAACACAGTGACATGGTCACGGAGAAGTGGGCCGTTTCCAAACCAGTGTCCCTCGTGCTGCGGACTGTGAGGGCGATGAGGTGGCTCTCTTTTGGGTCGATTCATGGGGAGATTGAAGGCAGAAGAGTTTGCAGATCAGAAAACCACCTCTGCTGCAGCTGCCTGGAGGATGCGTTTGAAATCAGGCAGGAGGTGTTATACCCGGTGTTGCTATTTCTGCTTGCAGCCGGGCTGGTAAAGTTAGGCGGCCGGCTTTTCCCAGGGGAGGGAGGAGGTGGTGAATAGTGTAGTGGTTACGAGCAGAGGTGTGAGGGCAAGGCCGCCCAGCTGCACAGCTAGGCTTTGTCCCTTCCTAACTGCACTAGTTCACCACTTGTAAAATGTTAGCACCCATTTCGTAGGGTTGGTGGAGGATTGGTTTATTAATACAGATGAAGGTTTTAGGCCAGCGCTTAGTGTGTAGTAAGTAGTAATAAATTAGCTTTGGAGCCCACTGTGGCCGCTGCTGCACTCTGCTCTTTTGCGTTCATTTAAGTGACTGCATTTAGAGATGTCTGAGTGCGTGAGAAAGAAGTCCCAGACTGAGGGTTTGGTTAGGGTAAAAATAGGGGGATGCATGCAGGTGGACTTAAATGTTTCCAATTTAGGAGCACTTGGTTGCTTTATTAAGAGAGACTGGAGTCTGTCTCCATGGAGGTCTGTGAAATAATTCTGTGCATTCCGCTGTGGAGACCTGTGTTTACCTTAGAGCAGGGATTTCTGAACATGGCTGTGCCTCAAGATCTCCTGGGCACTCTTAAGTAATACGGACCCTTGGGTCCAATTCCACATGAATCATAATCTGTATGCTGTGTCCAAGGATGTGCATTTTAAAGACCTCCCCTGGGGATGGTGTTATGGCCGGCATGGCGCTGTCTGCATGTTGGGGTTTGGGAGGTACTTACCGCACTGGGTGACTCCCTGTCCTCAGTTACATGACTTTGTGACTTAACGTGTGTCAGCAGCCCAGGCTGATGTTTATTCTGGTCTCGGTAGACTGAGTAACATTCTGACGAACGTCTGTCCCTTTTCATGGAGGAAATTAGATTCCTTAAAATTTAAGGCCGAAACTGAAAATAGCTATGGGGTTATTTTTGTCAGCAAATTTGTTTTTATTTTATTGGTTTTCCTTTTTATTTTGTAGGTATGTAAGGCAGATGAGAAATTTAATCAGCTGGTACATTTTCTTCGAAATCATAAGCAGGAAAAACACCTGGTCTTCTTCAGGTAATACTTCTGGAGTTCGGCCACACCCAGAACGTGCACATGTGTGTAGCCTTCAGGTTGTTTGTCTGTTAGGAATGTGTTTGGCTGCAAATGACTTCTGCAACTCAAGCTGGAGGGGTTTATTTTTCTCCTGTAAAAAGAAGTCCAGAGGCAGGCAGCTCCTGACGTTGGTTTCCGTCTCAGCAACGTCAAGACCAGTGTTTCTTTAGCTGTCTTGGCCTTTCCTTCCTGTAGGTCACCTCCTAGTTTTAAGATGACCACGGTGACACCTGCTGCCACATTTGCATTGAAAGCAGATAAAAGAGGAAAGGCAGAGAGGGGGGAAGGGCAGTGCTCGCTATATCCGGCCCTTTTAATCAGAAAAGCAAAAGACTTTCTCAGACAGCCCCCTCCCAAGCTGACTTCTGCTTTCCTTGTATGGGCCAAAGGTGGGTCACCCAGCAGCCCCTCACTTTAGGAGATGGGAAAAAAACAAGTGGGTAGCTGTCCCAGCCTCTGTAGTAGAGGGAGGTGAAGGAGGAAGTGGTTGGGAGGGTGTTTGATCCACCAGCCTAGTGTCTGCCACACTGGGGTGTGTCCTGTTGTCAGAGCGCAAGATAGGAACAGATGTGTGCATCCTTTGGGCTGTTTTTTTCCTCCTCCAGATATACCTGTGGTGTTGTCTTTTTGGCAACACCAAAAGAATTTTATGTTTCTTTTCCATCCATCATGTCACCAATAAAATGCATTAGCTGTACTGTCCCACAGTTAGAAACACAACCTGGTACACACACAAACACACACACACACACACACACACACGAAACTGAAACAAAGATTTAATAAAACTGCATTTGACTAGGTGGGATGTATTCTGATGCTTTCTGTTCTGTTCTGCTCTAATTTTTTAAAAATGCTGGTCCAGACTCACCAAATTGATTTCAGAACCCACCAGATTGCTTTCAGGATCTGTGGGTTGTGACCCTAGTGTGCAAAACTGCTTTATTATGTACTGATGTGACTCTTGGTGGAAACTGGGGAATCTGGCAGCAGTCAGTTAGCACAGGTGTTTAAGACAGGAGATTTAGACAGGAGTTAGCCCAAATTGGAATCCTGCAGCCTGGTGTGGGAGAACATGGGAGATGGAATCAAACCTTCCTTCTGGTTCTGCCTCTGCCACTCACTCATACTGCCTCTCTGTAAGCTTCAGGTCCCTCATCTACAAAAGGATGTGACATCCCTTTGGAATCCCTCAAATAAAAAAGGTGAACTTTATTAGAAGGGGGCTGTGTAGGGAGTTCACAGACTCAAAGAGAAAGTTGGGTGCACCGCCTCTAGGGAAGACAGGATCTGGGGGACCCAGATGGCCATCTGTTTAGGGCACAGCCTCATTGGGATGACCCTGCTCCAGTCCCCTTTTGTCCTCGACTCCAAGTCCAATGTCTAGGATAGAGGACCTGAAAGGTCTGGCTTCTGCTGAGCCCTTGGGAACTGCACTGTTTGGGGAAGAAGCAGTTCCCTGAAGGAAAAGCAGGAGTAAAGCTATATTTAAGATGTCATTGTTCTTGTTGTGAAGGACTACTTCAGTTTCATTAGTTTCTCAGGGAGCCAGGGAGATCCCCTTGCTAGAACAGCTTTAGACAGTAGGAATACATTGTTTGGGTTTTAACTCCTGCTGAAGGGGTTTTGTCAAAAGACTGGCCTTCCCCTGGCCGAGAGCTTAGTTGTGGATGATATGCACAGCCATTCTCCTCTGCAGCCTCCTGGGACGGCTGGGTGGCCCCCACTGCATCTAGTGCTCGCGGCCTCCCTCCCCCCATCGCAGGAGGACCAAGGCGGCCTGCGACTCTAAGCCCTCTGTCCCCTCTCGCAGCACGTGCGCCTGCGTGGAGTACTGTGGAAAGGCTCTGGAGGCCCTGGTGAAGGGCGTGAACATAATGTGCATTCACGGAAAGATGAAGTATAAGCGCAATAAGATCTTCACGGAGTTCCGCAAATTGCAAAGGTGGGTTGGCTTCCTTGGAGGTGGCAGATCTCCAGCCACTCTGCTCTTTTGCAGGTCGCTCTGCCTCGAAACCCTCACATGTGTTTCCCTGCCTGGAACTCTCTTCCTCCTCCAACCTGGTTATCATATCTTCTCTGTATAAATATCCAGAGCCCGTGCCCTCTGTCCTGACCCCATTACACTTTGCTACACTGACTTCCTTACTTATCTGTCAACTTCCCTGCTAGGTTTTAAGCTCCATAAGAACGGGAACCTGTGTTGTGTTCATTGCCCCAGTGGGGCTTTGGTAGCTGTTTGTTGAATGACGGAACAGACAGGAGCAACCCGTTAAAGGCTGCAGATTGTCAGCCGGTGGCTAGGCTGTAGGGAACTTGTGGCTCTAGTGATCATAACTTGATTCTGTTTGTGCATAGAAATAATACTTCTCTGTGTTTCTTAATCATTGAGCCTTCTGGCTATGTTAAAAGCAATCTTTTAGGCAAAGTGATAGAATTGACGGATACACGACAGTCTGGGAGGGAAAATTTCATTTGTTTTTTTTAAATGGCTGCAAAGGATTAGACCAAATACTGTGTTTGTTTTTTTTTTTTTCTTTTCCCTCAATGGAAATATGCTAATTTAAAAAATCTTCTCAGTGTCTCCTCCCCACCTCTTTACAGATTTCACTGAGAACTTGTAAAGTCCTAGAGGTTCTTA
Source organism: Balaenoptera physalus (assembly GCF_965194825.1). Taxonomy (NCBI): domain Eukaryota; kingdom Metazoa; phylum Chordata; class Mammalia; order Artiodactyla; family Balaenopteridae; genus Balaenoptera; species Balaenoptera physalus. Next base: position 90,543,596 of record NC_138897.1, read on the forward strand.
GGAGGAAGAAAAATCAAAGTGTTATTCCTGTATATTTGCTTCTATGAGAGATTCTGCAACCTGTGTCGTTACTGTCATCCCTCAGTAAAGACTGCTTGACGGTGAGGGAGACAGTGGCCTCCTTACTCAGCGTGGTGTTTTCTCATTTTCTAGTGGGATTTTAGTGTGCACGGACGTGATGGCCCGAGGAATAGATATTCCTGAAGTAAACTGGGTTTTGCAGTACGACCCTCCCAGCAATGCCAGGTACAGCATGAGAGAATGTTACCCGCTCTGTCTAGGAATCTAGGCTAATGAAATAGGAATCCTGAGGAAGAAAACATAATGATGGTTGTCAAAACATTACGAAATAGCAAAAATAAGGGAACTGGTGAGCTATCATTGATAGGTCAATAGTGATACTGTATTATGCAGAAATTTCAGTCATTTTCAAATACTTTTTAATAGATCTTTTTTATTTACTTATTTATTTATTTTTAAATTTTTTGGCTGCGCCACACAGCATGTGGGATCTTACTTCCTTGACCAGGGATGGATCCCAGGCCCCCTGCATTGGAAGTGCAGAGTCTTAACCACTGGGCCATCAGGGAAGTCCCTCAAATACTTTTTAAAGTTCTTGCAGAAATGCACATGATAGAGTGTTTAAAGGAGAACAATATATATACCATATATGAAGATGTCAGTTATTCTCTGAAAGCAAGCATATATTCCTGATAAATGCCTGCAAACATAGGAAAGCACCTGTAAATACAAACTCGTAAGCAATAGTTGTTACTTCCTGGGGGAGGGGGGGGTCCTCATAGGTCACTTTTATTTTCTTTTTTACGCTTTTCATTGTTTTCCAAATTTTCTACTGAGACTGCGTCCTCCTACCTGTACCATCAGATAGGCATAAATTTAAAAGTTTTACAGTTCACAGTAAATGTCTAACAGAACCCTCTCTGGTTTGCACGTGTACTTTAATCGCCAGCTGTTCTATAGCACTAATAAGCGGCGGGTTGGGATGGAGCCCCTCGGGTCATTTTAGGCGCATCAGCCGTGCGGCTGCAGGCCTGTGCTTGCTCGGCCAGCGTCACGTGGTGACCATGTTCCCGCCCCTTGTTGTTCACAGCGCCTTCGTGCATCGCTGTGGCCGCACAGCCCGCATCGGCCATGGCGGCAGCGCGCTTGTGTTCCTCCTTCCCATGGAAGAGTCGTACGTCAATTTCCTTGCACTTAACCAGAAAGTAAGCTGTCTTCCTTTTTCCTATGGAATGTCCAATGCTGGGGTAGTTGAAAAAGTTCTTTTCCAGCAAGTGGGGTCCAGAACTTAGATTAGGGGTTGCAGACACACAGCGGCCAGGCTGGTGATGTCAGTGCGGGAACCTGGCTGGCTTTGTGGCTGTGGAGAGGCTCTGGGGTACGGCCACTGCTCGGCCCCAGCTAAGTATCACTAGTTGGGAACATAGACCTATGTTGCCATACTTTCCAACCAGAAATCAGGATTGTTAGGTAAAATCTCATTTTAAACTTCGCTTTAAAATTTTTTAAATACTTTCTGGACCAAGTGAAATACTTTGCTTGGATTTGGGCTTCCAGGCCTCTGCTTTGAGATTAAAATAGATTGTTCTGCCTTTGGTTTTACTGGCACTGGCTCTTATGGGGTAGCCTTGGGGATGAGGTGATTCCAGCCAGAAGTGACGCTGCGGTCCCTGTGCAGTGCCCCCTGCAGGAGATGAAAGTCCAGAAGAACACAGTAGACCTCCTTCCAAAGCTCAAGTCCATGGCCCTGGCCGACAGAGCTGTGTTTGAAAAGGGCATGAAAGCTTTTGTGTCGTACGTCCAGGCTTATGCAAAGCATGAGTGTAACCTCATCTTCAGATTAAAGGGTAAGTTGGACTTCTTCACATAATTGTATCTCCATCTGAAACATCTGATGGTTTTAGAAGTATTACAAGTATGAAACTGCTTTGTTTTATAATAATGTCAGGCCTATGCCAGGGTTAATGTATTCTAAACATTTAAAAGAAAGTCTTCCTGGGAATTCCCTGGTGGTCCGGTGGTTAGGACTCTGAGCTTCCACTGCAGGGGACACGGGTTCGATCCCTGGTCGGGGAACTAAGATCCCGTGTGCTGTGCAGCGCAGCCAAAAAAATAAATAAATAAGAATAAAAGACAGTCTTCCTTGGGTTTGAGTAGACAGAGAATACACTGGCTGCTGAGTATTCCTTCTTAGTAAAAATGTAATTATTTTAATTCTAATTAAAATGAGCCCATTAGATCATTTAGGTAGACAAAATTATATTGCTATGAATGTTCTGTGGGTTGATGCTTATAATCCTATTTTGGGTGTGCTAACTGCAATGTTTTGGTTTAATCAGATCTCGATTTTGCAAGTCTTGCTCGAGGTTTTGCCCTGCTGAGGATGCCCAAGATGCCAGAGCTGAGAGGGAAGCAGTTTCCAGATTTCGTGCCTGTGGACGTCAGTACAGACACCATTCCATTTAAAGATAAAATCAGAGAAAAGCAGAGGCAGAAGCTATTGGAGCAACAAAGAAAAGAGAAAACAGAAAATGAAGGGAGAAGAAAATTCATAAAAAATAAAGCTTGGTCAAAGCAGAAGGCCAAAAAGGAAAAGAAGAAAAAACTGAATGAAAAACGGAAAAGGAAAGAGGTAAAGTTTGCATTTTTATTATTTAAATACTCAACTTAGAATTGTGAACAAGTTTCACTGAAGTGTAGTATCTAGTTATCTTCTAATAGGAATTGCATAGGACTCTCAGATTTCTAAACTCCCTTGGTGGCCTGGGTGGGGAATGCGCTGTTTGTGGAAGCTGATCTAAGAGCTTGTAGTTACTGATTAAAAATGCTGGTTTCACTTAGAACACTGTTGCTGAGAAATTCAGTAGCTTGTTGATCTCTTCTGCACTCAGGGTTCTGATATCGAAGATGAGGACATGGAAGAACTTCTTAATGACACAAGGCTCTTGAAAAAGTTTAAAAAAGGCAAAATTACTGAAGAAGAATTCGAGAAGGGGCTGTTGACAAGTGGCAAAAGATCAGTCAAGACAGCAGATTTGGGGATCTCAGATTTGGAAGATGACTGCTGATTCCTGCCGCTCAGGTGAAATGCACGAGAGCAACGGGAATGCCAGGAGCTGCCCTGCGCTAGCAGATAGCTCACCCATGCGTCTACTGAACAGAACTTCAGCAGACGTCCGGGAAGAACCACCTCTCCCAAAACTGTTGTTGCAGGCGGGGGAGATGTGAGGGGTTTCACGCTCATGAATATTTTATTAAAAACATACCAGCCTTTGAAGTCTAACAGAAGAAAATGTAAATTAACTGAGTGTAAATAACAGATGTCAATATTTATTTTGATGGGTTACTCAAAGAGCTCATTTTTTGGTGGCTATTTTATACTTATTTTTTAACATAAAGATACTGATGTAGACTTGACTTTAGGCCTTTTAAAATTCCTCAGTGTTTTCAGGCCCCTGATCTCCCTGGATGTCCTTCTCCCTGGACTTCAGTTCTTTGATGTACTGTGCAGAACACCTGTACAGCCCCTAGTACTGTTTTATTGGTGAGTATCTGAAAAAGAGAGGAAGCAAGTCATTCTGGAAAAGAAAATTATTATGCCTTCTGTTGAATAAACTGTATTTCATTCTGATTGTGCCTTAAGTGTGTGAAGGTGGCTGCATAGTGTCTTTACCAAGATGGACAATACATCTGGGCCTGGGGTCAGCTTGCAGTACCGACGCAACGCCATATCAAAATCTTTCATACAGTTTATTTGAAAAGATGCTGAATTGTTCCCAAGAACAATTTTAAAAAAGCTGTTCAGGACCCAAACATGTTTAAATTCACATCTTTCCCAGATACAGAATTAAAGTTTGCAAATATTCTGGAAGGCGTCTTCGTAAGTGGTGAGCTGTGCAGGATACTCCTGCCAAAGACGCTGTTTCTCCCTGTCTTGGGTCCTCGTGTTAGTTTGCACTGTTTGGCTTGATCCTTTTTTGGAGATGACTGACAGCCCTCAGCTCACGTTCACCGCCGGAAGCCTGATGCGGATTCAGCAAGGGTTTCCTGCCTTTCTCACACGGCACCGTGTAGCCTGCGTCCGGGGCGGCTGTTGGTTGCTGGAGGGGCGCCTGGCTGCACTTGGGACCCCTGCTCTCTTAGGCCTGCATGGCTTTCATTGATGCTTCTGGCAAATAAGTCTGGAGTGTGGGGAAGATGAGGGAGGGGGACGGGGCACATCTTCTTTCATCAGTCAAGTAGCCCATAATCTAACTTGTATTTCTGGAAACTGGAAATGAATGAAAGTGTCTGGAAACCATAAGCACAATTTAGGTTGGGTTTTAGGGGAACCATGAACATATTTTAGATGAGACTGAAATGAATAAAAAATTCTCCAAGACATATGATTTTAAGTCCTTAGTCGATAAAATTTCATAAAAAACAATTCAGTTTTGGCCTGGCTCATGGAGGGGCCAAGAGGCTGCTCCCAGCATCAGCTGTGCGCCGGCAGGAAAGGGCCCGGCGGTTACAGATAGAGCTTGATGAGTTCGTCGCTGACTGCTGAGGGCGTCAGCACCCCCAGGTCTGTGAACAGCAGTGTGATTAAGGAAGGGGAGGTGTAGTCGACCCACGGGTGCTGCTCTTTGAGGTCCTGTCCAGTCTGCGCGGACTTCAGAGTATCTGCCTTGTACTGAGGAGACAGGAAGCATACGTTAGTCTGCCCCACGTGTTCAGGGCTCTGGACTGGAGAGGCCTTGGCCTGAGCAGTTAGTGTGCTCCTGCCTCAAAGTGCTCTCTGGAAACGGGGGGAAGCCAGCTGTGCAGCACACTGGCGAGGGGGACGAGTGTGGCTTGGGTGAGCAGATCATTAAAGAAAAACTTAAGCCACGTGTCCCCTCACTGGTGTGCTGGATTAACTCCTCCAGACCTCTCAAGACAACCATTTAGAGCATTTATAGAGAGCTTACTAAGTGCCAGGCACCGTGCTAAGTTCTTCCCATGGATTATCTCAGAATTGTTATAACCCTTGTACAGATAACTGAAGTTCACAGAGCTTACAATGAAAGGACTTGCCCAAGGTCACATGGTTAGTAAGTGGTGGAGATGGCAAGTGAGCCCAGACAGCTGAGCCAAAACTTCGACTATTACCAGTTTCCCCTGCCTCCTCGGCCTGTATCCAGTGCTTAATTGAATGAGAGACAAAGACTTAAATTCTGGGGACAAATTAGGCTGTTCAACAGCCACCAACTTATCTTTGTATCCTGAGTATTGGAAAAAATAGCAGTGGGAAGTGAATAACTTAATGGAACATTCTTAGCACTGCGTTTTTTTCCCAAAGGTTTCAGTTTAGACTCAAATATACCCCTTCAAATATGTAAAACTCTTGCCTTAAACTTATCTGGGACATCTTGCTGGTTTAGTGGGAAGAGCCGTACAAACTTGAAACTTTCTGCAACAACATAAAAAGGCTTGTTCTGTGCTTTGGCACACACGGCCATCTGGTTGGTTCCAATCTGGGAAGTCAGAGAAAAGCGGAGAAGGGTGAGATCTTATAGCACATCTGAAGTGGAAGCAACAGAAAGTATATGAGTGAACGTAATATATGTACTTCTGGCTTTGGAATTAAAGAGGACCTTTAAAAAAGAAAACAGACGTTTCTCCAAAGATATACAAATGGTCAATAGACACATGAAAAGATACTCAAGATTCTTAGTCATTAGAGAAACACAAGTCAAAACCACAATGGGATACTGCTTCACATCTACTAGGATGGCTATAGTTAAAAAAACAAGTGTTGGCAAGGACGTAGAGAAATTTGGAATCCTTGTACGTTGCTGGTAGGAACGTTAAAATGGTGCAGCTACTGTGGGAAACAGTTTGGCAGTTCCTCAAAAAGCTAAACACAGAAATAACATAATACCCAGCAATTCCACTCTTAGGTATATACCTCAAAGAATTGAAAACAGGAACTCAAATGGGTAATTGTACACCCATGTTCATAGCAGCATTGGTTACAATAGTCAAAGGATAGAAACAACTCAAGTATCCATCAACAGATGAATGGATAAACAAATGTGATGTGGTACATTATGCAGCCATAAAGAGGAATGAAGCACTGACGCATGCTACAATATAGATGAGCTTTGAAAACATCATGCTAAGTGAAATAAACCAAACTCAAAAGGACAGATATTGTAGGATTCCACTTACATAAGGTACCTAGAATAGGCAAAAATCATGGAGGGAGAAAGATTAGGGGATGGGGAGAGAAAAATGGGGAGTTTTGCTTACTGGTGACAGTTTGGGGTGATGGAAAAGTTTTGAAGACAGACAATGGTGATGGTTGCACAACAATGTGAGTGTAATTAATGCCACTGAATTGTACACTTAAAAATGATTAAAATGGCAAATTTTTATGTTATATATTACCACATACAACAAACTACCATGAAATCTTTCCATGTTAAGCAACAGATAAATTTTAAACGTTATACTGATGTCAAATATGCTCCATTAAAAAGAAAAACCAACCAAAAACTCAGTTCCAGTTAAAGCATGTTTTGAAAAAATACAAATTACATTCTCCTAATTTACACAAATCAATCTCCAAAGCAGGAAGAAATCTGAACAAAATCTGACCGCTGCAATGGCTCATGGGAACTGGGAAGCCATTGGCTGCAGGGGTGGAGTCTTGAAGCTAAGCAGGGTTAGAGGAACAGATCGTTAATAATACAGTGCTAGCTGGGTGTCTGAGGTCAGTGATGTAGCTCCACGCCCGAGCAAGGGCCCGTGGAGAACTGATGCTCCTACCTTGTTAATGATTCCTCCGTTTTCAACAACGCCTTCAGCACCAACAATGACAAGATCCACTTTCTCCATGATGTAGCTAAGGAAATTAAAAACAATTTTTTTTTTAAACTTTTGGGATGTATGTATGTATGTATGTATGTATTTATTTATAGCTGTGTTGGGTCTTCGTTTCTGTGCGACGGCTTCCTCTAGTTGCGGCAAGCGGGGGCCACTCTTCATCGCGGTGCGCGGGCCTCTCACTGTCGCGGCCTCTCTTGTTGCGGAGCACAGGCTCCAGACGCGCAGGCTCAGTAGTTGTGGCTCACGGGCCCAGGTGCTCCGCGGCATGTGGGATCTTCCCAGACCAGGGTTCGAACCCATGTCCCCCGCATTGGCAGGCCGATTCCTAACCACTGCGCCACCAGGGAAGCCCCTAAAAACAATTCTTTAATGCTCCCTTTTCTTTGCTCTTCTCAGTAGCATCATCACCTGCAAAGATTAATACTCCATTTTCACCAAGGTTAAGTTCCTCTCATAACTTTCTTCCAAAGAGCACTGAACACATGAGACAACCCCTGGCGCTGTTACCGGTTCTGCTACAGGGGCACCAAGACCTGTTTTGGTCATGACACCACAATAAGACGTGTAACTCACCCTGCCACCCAGTAATGTACACGCATACATGTGCAGCTGAAGCCAAGGATTTCATGACCCGGCATTTATCCTTACTACATGTGGCACATTCTATTTTCCTTTCTACGTTAATACAAACAAAATTTAAAGACCTGATGTGATCTGAAGTTGGAGAAAAATGTTATGTAATTCAAGAATCTTGAAGGTAGGGTGAAGGCCAATCTACCTTTTGAAATGAGCAATTAGGGACTTCCCTGGTGGTCCAGTGGTAAAGAATCCACCTTACAATGCAGGGGACGTGGGTTTGATCCTTGGTCGGGGAACTAGGATCCCACATGTCGCGGGGCAACTAAGCCTGTGCGCCACAGCTACTGAGCTCGTGCGCCTCGACTAGAGAGAAGCCTGCGTGCCGCAACGAAATATCCCACGTGCTGCAACTGGGACCCGACGCAGCCAAAAATAAATTAAATAAATAATAAATAGATCTTTAAAAAAAATGAGCAATTAGTAGAATTCTTTAAAATGTTTACTCTTAAACACATTCCTAATCTCCTTAATCATC